>NC_091462.1:99292864-99651195 GCF_027789765.1 Dendropsophus ebraccatus | reverse complement strand
CCCCTAGATTAATTCTTTAAGGTGTGTAGTTTCCAAAATGGGGTCACTTATGGGGGTTTTCAGGATACCAGACTTCTAAATCCATTTTAAAAAAAGAACTGGTCCCTAAAAAAATCAGTTTCACGAAAATGTGATAATTTGCTGATAAATTTCTAAGCCCCATAACACCCTAAAAAAGTAAAATATGTTTACCAAATTATGCCAGAATAAAGAAGACATATTGGTAATGTGACTAGTAACTAATTTATGTGCTACGACTTTCTTTTTTAGAAGCAGAGAATTTCAAAGTTCATAAAATGCAAATTTTTTTAATTTTTCATGATATTTTGATGTTTTTCACAAAAAACACCCAAAGTAGTGACCAAATTTTGCCACTAACATAAAGTGCCATATGTCACGAAAAAACAATCTCAGAATCGCTAGCATACGTTAAAGCATCACTGAGCTATAAGAGCATAAAGTGAGACAGGTCAGATTTTGAAAAAATTAGCCTGGTCATTAAAGCCCAAACTAGCTGCAGCACGAAGGGGATATGGTGATATATGTGGTGATATGTATGGTGATTTGTATGGTGATATGTATGGTGATATATAAGGTGATATATGTGGTGATATGTATACTGATACATGTGGTGTTATGAATGGTGATATATGTGGTGATATGGATGGTGAAATGTATGGTAATATATGTGGCGACATAAGTGGTGATATATATGTTGTGATATATATGGTCATATGTGTGGTGATATTTATGGTGATATTTATGGTGATATGTATGGTGATATGTATGGTGATATATATGGTGATATTTATGGTGATATATTTGAGTATATATGTGGAGATATTTGTGGTGATATGTATGGTGATATATGCGGTGATATATATGGTGATATATGTGGTGATTCGTATAGTGATATATGTAGTGATATATATCTACTGATATATGTGGTGATATAAATGGTGATATGTATGGTGATATATGTTGTGATATGTATGGTGATATGTATGGTCATATATGTGGTGATATTTATGGTGATATATGTGGTGATATGTATGGTGATTTGTATGGTGATATATCTGGTAGTATCTATTGTGATATATGTGGTGATATGTATGTTGATATGTATGGCCATATATGTGGTGATATATGTGGTGATATGTATGGTGATTTGTATAGTGATATATATGGTGATATGTATGGTGATATATATAGTGATATATAAAGTGATATATATGGTGATATGTATACTGATACATGTGGTGTTATGAATGGTGATATATGTGGTCATGTATAAGGTGATATGTATGGTGATATATGGTGATTTGTATGGTGATATATATGGTGATATGTATGGTGATATATATGGTGATAATTATGGTGATATGTATAGTGATATATAAGGTGATATATATGGTGATATGTATACTGATACATGTGGTGTTATGAATGGTGATATATGTGGTCATGTATAAGGTGATATGTATGGTGAGATATGTGGTTATATGTATGGTGATATATGTGGTGATATATGTGGTGATATATGTGGTGATATTTATGGTGATATATGTAGTGATATGTATGGTGATATATAATGTGATATGTATGGTGATTTGTATGGTGATTTGTATAGTGATATATATGGTGATTTGTATGGTGATATATATGGTGATATATATGGTGATATTTATGGTGATATTTATGGTGATATGTATAGTGATATATAAGGTGATATATGTGGTGATATGTATACTGATACATGTGGTGTTATGAATGGTGATATATGTGGTGATATGGATGGTGAAATGTATGGTGATATATGTGGCGACATAAGTGGTGATATATATGTTGTGATATATATGGTCATATGTGTGGTGATATTTATGGTGATATTTGTGGTGATATGTATGGTAATTTGTATGGTGAAATATGTGGTGATTTCTATGGTGATATATTTGAGTATATATGTGGAGATATTTGTGGTGATATGTATGGTGATATATGCGGTGATATATATGGTGATATATGTGGTGATTCGTATAGTGATATATGTAGTGATATATATCTACTGATATATGTGGTGATATAAATGGTGATATGTATGGTGATATATGTTGTGATATGTATGGTGATATGTATGGTCATATATGTGGTGATATTTATGGTGATATATGTGGTGATATGTATGGTGATTTGTATGGTGATATATGTGGTAGTATCTATTGTGATATATGTGGTGATATGTATGTTGATATGTATGGCCATATATGTGGTGATATATGTGGTGATATGTATGGTGATTTGTATAGTGATATATATGGTGATATGTATGGTGATATTTATGGTGATATATATAGTAATATATAAAGTGATATATATGGTGATATGTATACTGATACATGTGGTGTTATGAATGGTGATATATGTGGTCATGTATAAGGTGATATGTATGGTGATATATATGGTGATTTGTATGGTGATATATATGGTGATATGTATGGTGATATATATGGTGATAATTATGGTGATATGTATAGTGATATATAAGTTGATATATATGGTGATATGTATACTGATACATGTGGTGTTATGAATGGTTATATATGTGGTCATGTATAAGGTGATATGTATGGTGAGATATGTGGTTATATGTATGGTGATATATGTGGTGATATATGTGGTGATATTTATGGTGATATATGTAGTGATATGTATGGTGATATATAATGTGATATGTATGGTGATTTGTATGGTGATTTGTATAGTGATATATATGGTGATATGTATGGTGATATATAAGGTGATATATGTGGTGATATGTATACTGATACATGTGGTGTTATGAATGGTGATATATGTGGTGATGTATAAGGTGATATGTATGGTGATATATGTTGTGATATGCATGGTGATATATATTGTGATATGTATGGTGATATGTATGGTCAGATATGTGGTGATATTTATGGTGATATATGTGGTGATATGTATGGTGATTTGTATGGTGATATATGTGGTAGTATCTATTGTGATATATGTGGTGATATGTATGGTGATATGTATGGCCATATATGTGGTGATATTTATGGTGATATATGTGGTGATATGTATGGTGATTTGTATAGTGATATATATGGTGATATGTATGGTGATATTTATGGTGATATATATAGTGATATATAAAGTGATATATGTGGTGATATCTATACTGATACATGTGGTGTTATGAATGGTGATATATGTGGTCATGTATAAGGTGATATGTATGGTGATATATGGTGATTTGTATGGTGATATATATGGTGATATGTATGGTGATATATATGGTTATATTTATGGTGATATGTATAGTGATATATAAGGTGATATATATGGTGATATGTATACTGATACATGTGGTGTTATGAATGGTGATATATGTGGTGATGTATAAGGTGATATGTATGGTGAGATATGTGGTTATATGTATGGTGATATATGTGGTGATATATGTGGTGATATTTATGGTGATATATGTAGTGATATGTATGGTGATATATGTAGTGATATGTATGGTGATTTGTATAGTGATATGTATGGTGATATATAAGGTGATATATGTGGTGATATGTATACTAATACATGTGGTGTTATGAATGGTGATATTTGTGGTCATGTATAAGGTGATATGTATGGTGATATATGTTGTGATATGTGTGGTGATATAAATGGTGATATATATGGTGATATTTATGGTGATATGTATAGTGATATATAAGGTGATATATGTGGTGATATGTATACTGATACATGTGGTGTTATGAATGGTGATATATGTGGTGATGTATAAGGTGATATGTATGGGGAGATATGTTGTGATATGCATGGTGATATATGTTGTGATATGTATGGTGATTTGTATGGTGATATATATGGGGATATTTATGGTGATATGTATAGTGATATATAAGGTGATATATGTGGTGATATGTATACTGATACATGTGGTGTTATGAATGGTGATATATGTGGTCATGTATAAGGTGATATGTATGGTGATATATGGTGATTTGTATGGTGATATATATGGTGATATGTATGGTGATATATATGGTGATAATTATGGTGATATGTATAGTGATATATAAGGTGATATATATGGTGATATGTATACTGATACATGTGGTGTTATGAATGGTGATATATGTGGTCATGTATAAGGTGATATGTATGGTGAGATATGTTGTTATATGTATGGTGATATATAATGTGATATATGTGGTGATATATGTGGTGATATTTATGGTGATATATGTAGTGATATGTATGGTGATATATAATGTGATATGTATGGTGATTTGTATGGTGATTTGTATAGTGATATATATGGTGATATGTATGGTGATATATAAGGTGATATATGTGGTGATATGTATACTGATACATGTGGTGTTATGAATGGTGATATTTGTGGTCATGTATAAGGTGATTTGTATGGTGATATATGTTGTGATATGTATGGTGATATAAATGGTGATATATATGGTGATATTTATGGTGATATGTATAGTGATATATAAGGTGATATATGTGGTGATATGTATACTGATACATGTGGTGTTATGAATGGTGATATATGTGGTGATGTATAAGGTGATATGTATGGGGAGATATGTTGTGATATGCATGGTGATATATGTTATGATATGTATGGTGATTTGTATGGTGATATATATGGTGATATATATGGTGATATTTATGGTGATATGTATAGTGATATATAAGGTGATATATGTGGTGATATGTATACTGATACATGTGGTGTTATGAATGGTGATATACGTGGTGATGTATAAGGTGATATGTATGGTGAGATATGTGGTTATATGTATGGTAATATATTATGTGATATATGTGGTGATATATGTGGTGATATTTATGGTGATATATGTAGTGATATGTATGGTGATATATGTAGTGATATGTATGGTGATTTGTATAGTGATATGTATGGTGATATATAAGGTGATATATGTGGTGATATGTATACTAATACATGTGGTGTTATGAATGGTGATATTTGGGGTCATGTATAAGGTGATATGTATGGTGATATATGTTGTGATATGTATGGTGATATAAATGGTGATATATATGGTGATATTTATGGTGATATGTATAGTGATATATAAGGTGATATATGTGGTGATATGTATACTGATACATGTGGTGTTATGAATGGTGATATATGTGGTGATGTATAAGGTGATATGTATGGGGAGATATGTTGTGATATGCATGGTGATATATGTTGTGATATGTATGGTGATTTGTATGGTGATATATATGGTGATATATATGGGGATATTTATGGTGATATGTATAGTGATATATAAGGTGATATATGTGGTGATATGTATACTGATACATGTGGTGTTATGAATGGTGATATATGTGGTGATATGGATGGTGAAATGTATGGTAATATATGTGGCGACATAAGTGGTGATATATATGTTGTGATATATATGGTCATATGTGTGGTGATATTTATGGTGATATTTGTGGTGATATGTATGGTAATTTGTATGGTGAAATATGTGGTGATTTTTATGGTGATATATTTGAGTATATATGTGGAGATATTTCTGGTGATATGCGGTGATATATATGGTGATATATGTGGTGATTCGTATAGTGATATATGTAGTGATATATATCTACTGATATATGTGGTGATATAAATGGTGATATGTATGGTGATATATGTTGTGATATGCATGGTGATATATATTGTGATATGTATGGTGATATGTATGGTCATATATGTGGTGATATTTATGGTGATATATGTGGTGATATGTATGGTGATTTGTATGGTGATATATGTGGTAGTATCTATTGTGATATATGTGGTGATATGTATGTTGATATGTATGGCCATATATATGGTGATATTTATGGTGATATATGTGGTGATATGTATGGTGATTTGTATAGTGATATATATGGTGATATGTATGGTGATATTTATGGTGATATATATAGTGATATATAAAGTGATATATGTGGTGATAAGTATACTGATACATGTGTTATGAATGGTGATATATGTGGTCATGTATAAGGTGATATGTATGGTGATATATGGTGATTTGTATGGTGATATATATGGTGATATGTATGGTGATATATATGGTGATATTTATGGTGATATTTATGGTGATATGTATAGTGATATATAAGGTGATATATATGGTGATATTTATGGTGATATGTATAGTGATATATAAGGTGATGTATGTGGTGATATGTACACTGATACATGTGGTGTTATGAATGGTGATATATGTGGTGATGTATAAGGTGATATGTATGGTGAGATATGTTGTGATATGCATGGTGATATATGTTGTGATATGTATGGTGATTTGTATGGTGATATATATCCCCTTAGTGACCGCCGATACGGCTTTCTACGGCGGTCACTAATGGGCCTTATTCTGCTGCCATCAGCTTTTTACGGCGATGGCAGAGAATAAGGCTGCGGGGCCGGGACGGCCCCCACCCCATCCCCCCGGCTACCGGAGGTAGCTGAGGGGTTGGGGCAGTGTGTGGAGTCCGTCCCGGCCCCCCCCCCCCCTTACCGACGATCGCCGCTATTAACGTTATAGCGGCGGCCGTCGGTAAAGAGGATTACCGGTGCCGCCGCCACCTTTCATCTCCCCCCGCCGTGAATCTACGGCGGGGGGAGATGAAATAAGTGTATATCAGACCCCAGATCAGACCCCCCTAGTGCCCCGATAACTAACCCCCTTCCCCCGGCGGCCATTATTTCCAAGATGGCCGCCGCCATCGCTGTGAACCGACTAACGTCGGTTCACAGCGATTAAAAAGTTAAAATGAATGAAAGCCCCATGCTCTCCGCCACCGGAGGTAGCGGAGAGCATGGGGCAGTCATCGGGGACCCCCCTGTGGGGTCCCGGTACAAGCGATCAGCGGTATATACTATATACCGCTGATCGCTTGTACCATGTGCTCCCGGCACTTTTTATCCCCTGTCACCATAAATGATTGGTGACAGGGGATAAAAAGTGATGTCCCCCCACCCCCCAAGTGTCCTGGCTGGTTATGAAGTGCGCATGCGCTTCACAACCAGCCAAGCTCTGAAAATTTAAAGTGACAGAGACCAATTTGGTTTCTGTCACTGAACTATGATTACTGAGATAGAAAATATCACAGTAATCATAGTAATACAGTGAAAATGAATGTATAAAGTACAAAAAGTGACAAACATACAAAAAAATAAAACACACACTTTTTATTATAGTAATAATTGCAGTTTACTCCCAAATTACCCCTAACCCCTCCCCAGATTACCCGTAACCACCGCACGTTGCCCGTAACCACCGCACGTTGCCCGTAACCACCGCACGTTGCCCGTAACCACCGCACGTTGCCCGTAACCACCGCAAATTGCCAGTGACCCCCTCCAGATTGCCCGTAACCACCCCAAATTACATGTACCCACCCCAGATTACCTATAAGCACTTCAGTTTATCAGTAACAATCCCAGATTGTCTGTAACCCTTCCAGGTTGCACATAACCCCCCCAGGTTCCCCGTAATCATGCCAGATTACATGTAACCCCCCCCCCCAGATTGCACGTAACCACTGCGCGTTGCCTCTGACCACGCCACGATGCCTCTGACCACGCCACGATGCCTCTGACCACGCCACGATGCCTCTGACCACCGCACGTCGCCTCTGACCACCACACGTCGCCTCTGACCACCACACGTCGCCTCTGACCACCCCAAATTGCCAATGACCCCCTCCAGATTGCGGTGCCCATGTCAGATTACAGGTACCCACCCCAGATTGCCTATAAGAACTTCAGTTTATCCATAACCACCCCACATTGCCCGTAACCACCCCACGTTGCCCGTAACCACCCCAGATTGTCTGTAAGCACAGCAGGTTGCCCGTAACCAGCCCACGTTGCCTGTAACCACCCCAGATTGTCTGTAAGCACTGCAGGTTGCCCGTAACCACCCCACGTTGCCCGTATCCACCCCAGATTGTCTGTAAGCACTGCAGGTTGCCCGTAACCACCCCACGTTTCTCGTAACCATCCCAGATTGTCTGTAAGCACAGCAGGTTGCCCGTAACCAGCCCACGTTGCCCGTTACCAGCCCACGTTGCCTGTAACCAGCCCACGTTGCCTGTAACCAGCCCACGTTGTCTGTAACCAGCCCACGTTGCCTGTAACCAGCCCACGTTGCCTGTAACCACCCGACGTTGCCGTAACCACAGCAGGTTGCCCGTGACCACCACACGTTGCCCATAACCACCACACGTTGCCCGTAACCACCCCGCGTTGCCTGTAACCACCCCACGTTGCCTGTAACCACAGCAGGTTGCCCGTGACCACCCCATGTTGTCCGTAACCACCCCAGATTACCTGTAACCACCTCAGGTTGCCCATAACCACCCCTGGTTGCCCGTAACCACCCCACATTACCTGTAATCTCATTTTTTTTTATTTTATTTTAGTAACTGCGCTATTCTAATAACCATTACTAGCTGCGGTTTTGCTCCTGTAAATTGGCGCTCATTCCCTTCTGAGCCCTGCTGTGTGCCCATACAGTGGTTTATGCCCACATATGAGGTACCGTTTTACTCAGGAGAACCTGCGTTACAGATTTTGGGGTGAATTTTCTCTCCTGTTCCTCGTTAAATTGAGAAATTTCAAACTAAACCAACATATTATTGGAAAAATTCGAGTTTTTCATTTTTACTGGCCAATTTTGAATACTTTCCTCTAATACCTGTGGGGTAAAAATGGTCACCACACACCAAGATGAATTCTTTGAGGGGTGCTCTTTCCAAAATGTGGTGACTTTTGGGGGGAATCTATTCTGCTGACACTACAGGGGCTCAGCAAACGCACCTGGCGCTCAGAAACTTCTTCAGAAAAATCTGCACTGAAAATGCTAATTGGCGCTCCTTCCCTTCTGAGCCCGGCTGTGTGCCCATGCAGTGGTTTATGCCCACATATGGGGTACCGTTCTACGCAGGAGAACCTGCTTTACATATATTGGGGTGACATTTCTCTCCTGTTCCTCGTGAAATTGAGAAATTTCAAACTAAAGGAACATATTATTGGAAAAATTCGAGTTTTTCATTTTTACTGTCTACTTTTGAATACTTTCCTCAAATACCTGTGGGGTCAAAATGCTCACCACACCCCAAAATATATTCTATGAGGGGTGCACTTTCCAAAATGGAGTGACTTATTGGGAGATTTTACTCTGTGGACACTACAGGGGCTCTGCAAACGCACCTGGCACTCGGAAACTTCTTCAGCAAAATCTGCATTGAAAAAGCTAATTGGCGCTCCTTCCCTTTTGAGCCCTCCTGTGTGCCCATACAGTGGTTTACGCCCACATATGGGGTACCATTGTACTCAGGAGAACCTGCGTTACAAATTTTGTGGTACTTTTTTCCTCTTGTTCCTCGTGAAATTGAGAAATTTCAATCTAAAAGAACATAATATTGGAAAAATTCGAGTTTTTCATTTTTACTGTCTACTTTTGAATACTTTCCTCTAATACCTGTGGGGTCAAAATGGTCACCACACACCAAGATGAATACTTTGAGGGGTGCACTTTCCAAAATGGAGTGACTTATGGCGAGATTTTACTCCGCTGGCACTACAGGGGCACTGCAAACGCACCTGGCGCTCGGAAACTTCTGCAGCAAAATCTGCATTGAAAAAGCTAATTGGCGCTCCTTCCCTTCTGAGCCCTCCTGTGCCCATGCAGTGGTTTATGCCCACATATGGGGTACCATTGTACTCAGGAGAACCTGCGTTACAAATTTTGGGGTACTTTTTTCCTCTTGTTCCTCGTGAAATTGAGAAATTTCAAACTAAACGAACATATTATTGGAAGAATTCGAGTTTTTCATTTTTACTGTCTTCTTTTGAATACTTTCCTGTAATACCTGTGGGGTCAAAATGGTCACCACACACCAAGATGAATTCTTTGAGGGGTGTACTTTCCAAAATGGGGTGACTTATGGGGGGTTTTCTCTCTGCTGACACTACAGGGGCACTACAAACGCACCTGGCGCTCAGAAACTTCTTCAGCAAAATCTGCATTGGAAAAGCTAATTGGCGCTCCCTTCCTTCTGAGCCCTTCTGTGTGCCCATACAGTGGTTTACGCCCACATATGGGGTACCGTTGTACTCAAGAGAACCTGCATTACAAATTTTGGGGTGCTTTTTGTCTCATATTCCTTTTGAAAATGAGAAACTTTAATCTAAACGTATATATTATTGGAAAATTTAAATTTTCAATTTTTTTACTGCCTAATTGTGAATACTTTCCTCCAGCCCCTGTAGGGTTAAAATGCTCATTATACCCCTAGATTAATTCTTTAAGGTGTGTAGTTTCCAAAATGGGGTCACTTATGGGGGTTTTCAGGATACCAGACTTCTAAATCCATTTAAAAAAAGAACTGGTCCCTAAAAAAATCAGTTTCACGAAAATGTGATAATTTGCTGATAAATTTCTAAGCCCCATAACACCCTAAAAAAGTAAAATATGTTTACCAAATTATGCCAGAATAAAGAAGACATATTGGTAATGTGACTTAGTAACTAATTTATGTGCTACGACTTTCTTTTTTTAGAAGCAGAGAATTTCAAAGTTCATAAAATGCAAATTTTTTTAATTTTTCATGATATTTTGATGTTTTTCACAAAAAACACACAAAGTAGTGACCAAATTTTGCCACTAACATAAAGTGCCATATGTCACGAAAAAACAATCTCAGAATCGCTAGCATACGTTAAAGCATCACTGAGCTATAAGAGCATAAAGTGAGACAGGTCAGATTTTGAAAAATTAGCCTGGTCATTAAGGCCCAAACTAGCTGCAGCACGAAGGGGATATGGTGATATATATGGTGATATTTATGGTGATATTTATGGTGATATGTATAGTGATATATAAGGTGATATATGTGGTGATATGTATACTGATACATGTGGTGTTATGAATGGTGATATATGTGGTGATATGGATGGTGAAATGTATGGTGATATATGTGGCGACATAAGTGGTGATATATATGTTGTGATATATATGGTCATATGTGTGGTGATATTTATGGTGATATTTGTGGTGATATGTATTGTAATTTGTATGGTGAAATATGTGGTGATTTCTATGGTGATATATTTGAGTATATATGTGGAGATATTTGTGGTGATATGTATGGTGATATATGCGGTGATATATATGGTGATATATGTGGTGATTCGTATAGTGATATATGTAGTGATATATATCTACTGATATATGTGGTGATATAAATGGTGATATGTATGGTGATATATGTTGTGATATGTATGGTGATATGTATGGTCATATATGTGGTGATATTTATGGTGATATATGTGGTGATATGTATGGTGATT
Source organism: Dendropsophus ebraccatus (assembly GCF_027789765.1). Taxonomy (NCBI): domain Eukaryota; kingdom Metazoa; phylum Chordata; class Amphibia; order Anura; family Hylidae; genus Dendropsophus; species Dendropsophus ebraccatus. Next base: position 99,639,731 of record NC_091462.1, on the reverse strand, counting down.
TGTATGGTGATATATCTGGTAGTATCTATTGTGATATATGTGGTGATATGTATGTTGATATGTATGGCCATATATGTGGTGATATATGTGGTGATATGTATGGTGATTTGTATAGTGATATATATGGTGATATGTATGGTGATATATATAGTGATATATAAAGTGATATATATGGTGATATGTATACTGATACATGTGGTGTTATGAATGGTGATATATGTGGTCATGTATAAGGTGATATGTATGGTGATATATGGTGATTTGTATGGTGATATATATGGTGATATGTATGGTGATATATATGGTGATAATTATGGTGATATGTATAGTGATATATAAGGTGATATATATGGTGATATGTATACTGATACATGTGGTGTTATGAATGGTGATATATGTGGTCATGTATAAGGTGATATGTATGGTGAGATATGTGGTTATATGTATGGTGATATATGTGGTGATATATGTGGTGATATATGTGGTGATATTTATGGTGATATATGTAGTGATATGTATGGTGATATATAATGTGATATGTATGGTGATTTGTATGGTGATTTGTATAGTGATATATATGGTGATATGTATGGTGATATATAAGGTGATATATGTGGTGATATGTATACTGATACATGTGGTGTTATGAATGGTGATATTTGTGGTCATGTATAAGGTGATATGTATGGTGATATATGTTGTGATATGTATGGTGATATAAATGGTGATATATATGGTGATATTTATGGTGATATGTATAGTGATATATAAGGTGATATATGTGGTGATATGTATAATGATACATGTGGTGTTATGAATGTTGATATATGTGGTGTTGTATAAGGTGATATGTATGGTGAGATATGTTGTGATATGCATGGTGATATATGTTATGATATGTATGGTGATTTGTATGGTGATATATATGGTGATATTTATGGTGATATGTATAGTGATATATAAGGTGATATATGTGGTGATATGTATACTGATACATGTGGTGTTATGAATGGTGATATATGTGGTGATATGGATGGTGAAATGTATGGTGATATATGTGGCGACATAAGTGGTGATATATATGTTGTGATATATATGGTCATATGTGTGGTGATATTTACGTTGATATTTGTGATGATATGTATGGTAATTTGTATGGTGAAATATGTGGTGATTTCTATGGTGATATATTTGAGTATATATGTGGAGATATTTGTGGTGATATGTATGGTGATATATGCGGTGATATATATGGTGATATATGTGGTGATTCGTATAGTGATATATGTAGTGATTTATATCTGCTGATATATGTGGTGATATAAATGGTGATATGTATGGTGATATATGTTGTGATATGTATGGTGATATGTATGGTCATATATGTGGTGATATTTATGGTGATATATGTGGTAGTATCTATTGTGATATATGTGGTGATATGTATGTTGATATGTATGGCCATATATGTGGTGATATTTATGGTGATTTGTATAGTGATATATATGGTGATATGTATGGTGATATTTATGGTTATATATATAGTGATATATAAAGTGATATATGTGGTGATATGTATACTGATACATGTGGTGTTATGAATGGTGATATATGTGGTCATGTATAAGGTGATATGTATGGTGATATATGTTGTGATATGCATGGTGATATATGTTGTGATATGTATGGTGATATGTATGGTCATATATGTGGTGATATTTATGGTGATATATGTGGTGATATGTATGGTAATTTGTATGATGATATATGTGGTAGTATCTATTGTGATATATGTGGTGATATGTATGTTGATATGTATGGCCATATATGTGGTGATATTTATGGTGATATATGTGGTGATATGTATGGTGATTTGTATAGTGATATATATGGTGATATGTATGGTGATATATATGGTTATATTTATGGTGATATGTATAGTGATATATAAGGTGATATATGTGGTGATATGTATACTGATACATGTGGTGTTATGAATGGTGATATATGTGGTGATGTATAAGGTGATATGTATGGTGAGATATGTGGTTATATGTATGGTGATATATTATGTGATATATGTGGTGATATATGTGGTGATATATGGTGATATATGTAGTGATATGTATGGTGATATATGTAGTGATATGTATGGTGATTTGTATAGTGATATGTATGGTGATATATAAGGTGATATATGTGGTGATATGTATACTAATACATGTGGTGTTATGAATGGTGATATTTGTGGTCATGTATAAGGTGATATGTATGGTGATATATGTTGTGATATGTATGGTGATATAAATGATGATATATATGGTTATATTTATGGTGATATGTATAGTGATATATAAGGTGATATATGTGGTGATATGTATACTGATACATGTGGTGTTATGAATGGTGATATATGTGGTGATGTATAAGGTGATATGTATGGGGAGATATGTTGTGATATGCATGGTGATATATGTAGTGATATGTATGGTGATTTGTATGGTGATATATATGGTGATATATATGGGGATATTTATGGTGATATGTATAGTGATATATAAGGTGATATATGTGGTGATATGTATACTGATACATGTGGTGTTATGAATGGTGATATATGTGGTGATATGGATGGTGAAATGTATGGTAATATATGTGGCGACATAAGTGGTGATATATATGTTGTGATATATATGGTCATATGTGTGGTGATATTTATGGTGATATTTGTGGTGATATGTATGGTAATTTGTATGGTGAAATATGTGGTGATTTTTATGGTGATATATTTGAGTATATATGTGGAGATATTTCTGGTGATATGTATGGTGATATATGCGGTGATATATATGGTGATATATGTGGTGATTCGTATAGTGATATATGTAGTGATATATATCTACTGATATATGTGGTGATATAAATGGTGATATGTATGGTGATATATGTTGTGATATGCATGGTGATATATGTTGTGATATGTATGGTGATATGTATGCTCATATATGTGGTGATATTTATGGTGATATATGTGGTGATATGTATGGTGATTTGTATGGTGATATATGTGGTAGTATCTATTGTGATATATGTGGTGATATGTATGTTGAAATGTATGGCCATATATGTGGTGATATTTATGGTGATATATGTGGTGATATGTATGGTGATTTGTATAGTGATATATATGGTGATATGTATGGTGATATTTATGGTGATATATATAGTGATATATAAAGTGATATATGTGGTGATATGTATACTGATACATGTGTTATGAATGGTGATATATGTGGTCATGTATAAGGTGATATGTATGGTGATATATGGTGATTTGTATGGTGATATATATGGTGATATGTATGGTGATATATATGGTGATATTTATGGTGATATTTATGGTGATATGTATAGTGATATATAAGGTGATATATATGGTGATATTTATGGTGATATGTATAGTGATATATAAGGTGATATATGTGGTGATATGTACACTGATACATGTGGTGTTATGAATGGTGATATATGTGGTGATGTATAAGGTGATATGTATGGTGAGATATGTTGTGATATGCATGGTGATATATGTTGTGATATGTATGGTGATTTGTATGGTGATATATATGGTGATATATATGGTGATATTTATGGTGATATGTATAGTGATATATAAGGTGATATATGTGGTGATATGTATACTGATACATGTGGTGTTATGAATGGTGATATATGTGGTGATATGGATGGTGAAATGTATGGTGATATATGTGGCGACATAAGTGGTGATATATATGTTGTGATATATATGGTCATATGTGTGGTGATATTTATGGTGATATTTGTGGTGATATGTATGGTAATTTGTATGGTGAAATATGTGGTGATTTCTATGGTGATATATTTGAGTATATATGTGGAGATATTTGTGGTGATATGTATGGTGATATATGCGGTGATATATATGGTGATATATGTGGTGATTCGTATAGTGATATATGTAGTGATATATATCTACTGATATATGTGGTGATATAAATGGTGATATGTATGGTGATATATGTTGTGATATGTATGGTGATATGTATGGTCATATATGTGGTGATATTTATGGTGATATATGTGGTGATATGTATGGTGATTTGTATGGTGATATATGTGGTAGTATCTATTGTGATATATGTGGTGATATGTATGTTGATATGTATGGCCATATATGTGGTGATATATGTGGTGATATGTATGGTGATTTGTATAGTGATATATATGGTGATATTTATGGTGATATATATAGTGATATATAAAATGATATATGTGGTGATATGTATACTGATACATGTGGTGTTATGAATGGTGATATATGTTGTCATGTATAAGGTGATATGTATGGTGATATATGGTGATTTGTATGGTGATATATATGGTGATATGTATGGTGATATATATGGTGATAATTATGGTGATATGTATAGTGATATATAAGGTGATATATATGGTGATATGTATACTGATACATGTGGTGTTATGAATGGTGATATATGTGGTCATGTATAAGGTGATATGTATGGTGAGATATGTGGTTATATGTATGGTGATATATAATGTGATATATGTGGTGATATTTATGGTGATATATGTAGTGATATGTATGGTGATATATAATGTGATATGTATGGTGATTTGTATGGTGATTTGTATAGTGATATATATGGTGATATGTATGGTGATATATAAGGTGATATATTTGGTGATATGTATACTGATACATGTGGTGTTATGAATGGTGATATTTGTGGTCATGTATAAGGTGATATGTATGGTGATATATGTTGTGATATGTATGGTGATATAAATGGTGATATATATGGTGATATTTATGGTGATATGTATAGTGATATATAAGGTGATATATGTGGTGATATGTATACTGATACATGTGGTGTTATGAATGTTGATATATGTGGTGTTGTATAAGGTGATATGTATGGTGAGATATGTTGTGATATGCATGGTGATATATGTTATGATATGTATGGTGATTTGTATGGTGATATATATGGTGATATATATGGTGATATTTATAGTGATATGTATAGTGATATATAAGGTGATATATGTGGTGATATGTATACTGATACATGTGGTGTTATGAATGGTGATATATGTGGTGATATGGATGGTGAAATGTATAGTGATATATGTGGCGACATAAGTGGTGATATATATGTTGTGATATATATGGTCATATGTGTGGTGATATTTACGGTGATATTTGTGATGATATGTATGGTAATTTGTATGGTGAAATATGTGGTGATTTCTATGGTGATATATTTGAGTATATATGTGGAGATATTTGTGGTGATATGTATGGTGATATATGCGGTGATATATATGGTGATATATGTGGTGATTCGTATAGTGATATATGTAGTGATTTACATCTGCTGATATATGTGGTGATATAAATGGTGATATGTATGGTGATATATGTTGTGATATGTATGGTGATATGTATGGTCATATATGTGGTGATATTTATGGTGATATATGTGGTAGTATCTATTGTGATATATGTGGTGATATGTATGTTGATATGTATGGCCATATATGTGGTGATATTTATGGTGATTTGTATAGTGATATATATGGTGATATGTATGGTGATATTTATGGTGATATATATAGTGATATATAAAGTGATATATGTGGTGATATGTATACTGATACATGTGGTGTTATGAATGGTGATATATGTGGTCATGTATAAGGTGATATGTATGGTGATATATGTTGTGATATGCATGGTGATATATGTTGTGATATGTATGGTGATATGTATGGTCATATATGTGGTGATATTTATGGTGATATATGTGGTGATATGTATGGTGATTTGTATGGTGATATATGTGGTAGTATCTGTTGTGATATATGTGGTGATATGTATGTTGATATGTATGGCCATATATGTGGTGATATATGTGGTGATATGTATGGTGATTTGTATAGTGATATATATGGTGATATGTATGGTGATATTTATGGTGATATATATAGTGATATATAAAGTGATATATGTGGTGATATGTATACTGATACATGTGGTGTTATGAATGGTGATATATGTGGTCATGTATAGGGTGATGTGTATGGTGATATATGGTGATTTGTATGGTGATATATATGGTGATATGTATGGTGATATATATGGTGATAATTATGGTGATATGTATAGTGATATATAAGGTGATATATATGGTGATATGTATACTGATACATGTGGTGTTATGAATGGTAATATATGTGGTCATGTATAAGGTGATATGTATGGTGAGATATGTGGTTATATGTATGGTGATATATAATGTGATATATGTGGTGATATATGTGGTGGTATTTATGGTGATATATGTAGTGATATGTATGGTGATATATAATGTGATATGTATGGTGATTTGTATGATGATTTGTATAGTGATATATATGGTGATATGTATGGTGATATATATGGTGATATGTATAGTGATATATAAGGTGATATATATGGTGATATGTATACTGATACATGTGGTGTTATGAATGGTGATATATGTGGTCATGTATAAGGTGATATGTATGGTGAGATATGTGGTTATATGTATGGTGATATATAATGTGATATATGTGGTGATATTTATGGTGATATATGTAGTGATATGTATGGTGATATATAATGTGATATGTATGGTGATTTGTATAGTGATATATATGGTGATATGTATGGTGATATATAAGGTGATATATGTGGTGATATGTATACTGATACATGTGGTGTTATGAATGGTGATATTTGTGGTCATGTATAAGGTGATATGTATGGTGATATATGTTGTGATATGTATGGTGATATAAATGGTGATATGTATGGTGATATTTATGGTGATATGTATAGTGATATATAAGGTGATATATGTGGTGATATGTATACTGATACATGTGGTGTTATGAATGGTGATATATGTGGTGTTGTATAAGGTGATATGTATGGTGAGATATGTTGTGATGTGCATGGTGATATATGTTATGATATGTATGGTGATTTGTATGGTGATATATATGATGATATATATGGTGATATTTATGGTGATATGTATAGTGATATATAAGGTGATATATGTGGTGATATGTATACTGATACATGTGGTGTTATGAATGGTGATATATGTGGTGATATGGATGGTGAAATGTATGGTGATATATGTGGCGACATAAGTGGTGATATATATGTTGTGATATATATGGTCATATGTGTGGTGATATTTATGGTGATATTTGTGGTGATATGTATGGTAATTTGTATGGTGAAATATGTGGTGATTTTTATGGTGATATATTTGAGTATATATGTGGAGATATTTCTGGTGATATGTATGGTGATATATGCGGTGATATATATGGTGATATATGTGGTGATTCGTATAGTGATATATGTAGTGATATATATCTACTGATATATGTGGTGATATAAATGGTGATATGTATGGTGATATATGTTGTGATATGCATGGTGATATATATTGTGATATGTATGGTGATATGTATGGTCATATATGTGGTGATATTTATGGTGATATATGTGGTGATATGTATGGTGATTTGTATGGTTATATATGTGGTAGTATCTATTGTGATATATGTGGTGATATGTATTTTGATATGTATGGCCATATATGTGGTGATATTTATGGTGATATATGTGGTGACATGTATGGTGATTTGTATAGTGATATATATGGTGATATGTATGGTGATATTTATGGTGATATATATAGTGATATATAAAGTGATATATGTGGTGATATGTATACTGATACATGTGTTATGAATGGTGATATATGTGGTCATGTATAAGGTGATATGTATGGTGATATATGGTGATTTGTATGGTGATATATATGGTGATATGTATGGTGATATATATGGTGATATTTATGGTGATATTTATGGTGATATGTATAGTGATATATAAGGTGATATTTATGGTGATATGTATAGTGATATATAAGGTGATATATGTGGTGATATGTACACTGATACATGTGGTGTTATGAATGGTGATATATGTGGTGATGTATAAGGTGATATGTATGGTGAGATATGTTGTGATATGCATGGTGATATATGTTGTGATATGTATGGTGATTTGTATGGTGATATATATGGTGATATATATGGTGATATTTATGGTGATATGTATAGTGATATATAAGGTGATATATGTGGTGATATGTATACTGATACATGTGGTGTTATGAATGGTGATATATGTGGTGATATGGATGGTGAAATGTATGGTGATATATGTGGCGACATAAGTGGTGATATATATGTTGTGATATATATGGTCATATGTGTGGTGATATTTATGGTGATATTTGTGGTGATATGTATGGTAATTTGTATGGTGAAATATGTGGTGATTTCTATGGTGATATATTTGAGTATATATGTGGAGATATTTGTGGTGATATGTATGGTGATATATGCGGTGATATATATGGTGATATATGTGGTGATTCGTATAGTGATATATGTAGTGATATATATCCACTGATATGTGGTGATATAAATGGTGATATGTATGGTGATATATGTTGTGATATGTATGGTGATATGTATTGTCATATATGTGGTGATATTTATGGTGATATATGTGGTGATATGTATGGTGATTTGTATGGTGATATATGTGGTAGTATCTATTGTGATATATGTGGTGATATGTATGTTGATATGTATGGCCATATATGTGGTGATATATGTGGTGATATGTATGGTGATTTGTATAGTGATATATATGGTGATATGTATGGTGATATTTATGGTGATATATATAGTGATATATAAAGTGATATATGTGGTGATATCTATACTGATACATGTGGTGTTATGAATGGTGATATATGTGGTCATGTATAAGGTGATATGTATGGTGATATATGGTGATTTGTATGGTGATATGTATGGTGATATATATGGTTATATTTATGGTGATATGTATAGTGATATATAAGGTGATATATATGGTGATATGTATACTGATACATGTGGTGTTATGAATGGTGATATATGTGGTGATGTATAAGGTGATATGTATGGTGAGATATGTGGTTATATGTATGGTGATATATTATGTGATATATGTGGTGATATATGTGGTGATATTTATGGTGATATATGTGGTGATATGTGTGGTGATTTGTATGGTGAAATATGTGGTGATATCTATGGTGATATATGGGGATATATGTGGAGATATTTGTGGTGATATGTATGGTGATATATGGGGTGATATATATGGTGATATATGTGGTGATTTGTATGGTGATATATGTAGTGATATATATCTGCTGATATATGTGGTGATATAAATGGTGATATGTATGGTGATATATGTTGTGATATGCATGGTAATATATGTTGTTATATGTATGGTGATATGTATGGCCATATATGTGGTGATATGTATGGTGATATATAATGTGATATGTAAGGATATATATGTTGACATATGTGGTGATATGGATGGTGATATATGTGGTGATATGGATGGTGAAATGTATGGTGATATAAGTGGCGACCTAAGTGGTGATATGTATGGTGATTTATGTGGTGATATATGTGGTGATATGTGGGGATATATATGTTGACATATGTGGTGATATGGATAGTGATATATGTGGTGATATGGATGGTGAAATGTATGGTGATATAAGTGGCGACCTAAGTGGTGATATGTATGGTGATATATATGGTGATGTATGTGGTGATATATTTGGTGATATATAATGTGATATGTGGGGATATATATGTTGACATATGTGGTGATATGTGAGGTGATATATGTGGTGGTATATATATGGTGATATATGTAGTGATGTGTATGGTGATATATGTGGTGATATATGTGGTGATATGTAAGGTGATATATGTGGTGATATGTATGTAATATGTATGATCATATATGTGGTGATATGTGGGGATATGTATGGTATATATAGTGATATGCATGGTGATTAATGTGGTGATATGTATGCATATCCCAACTGTCCCAACTGTCCCGGATTCCGCGGGACAGTCCCGTTTTCGGGGTGCTGTCCCGCGGTCCCGGAACAGCCCCCCCGTGTCCCGCACTAAATGATTAAATGTGGCCCCAGCGAAGAAAACAATAATCCAGTAACTCACCTGTCCTCCGGTCCCAGCAGCTCCTCTCGCGGCAGAGCGCACACTCCCGTCATCCTCCGGGGCGGGCAGCGGGGTATACAGACACTGACTGTACCGGAAGTGTCCTGCAGCCTCTGTCATGAATTACTTAAGGCACAGTCAGTGTCTGTATACCCCGCTGACCGCCCCGGAGGATGACGGGAGTGCGCGCTTTGCTGGGCGAGGAGCTGCTGGGACCGTAGGACAGGTGAGTTACTGGTTTATTGTTTTTTTCGCTGGGGCCACACTAATGGGGGGATTGGCTACTCTGTGGGGTGCTATATAGTGGATTGGCTACTATGTGGGGCACTATATGGGGGATTGGATACTATGTGGGCACTATATGGGGGCATTGGCTACTATGTGGGGCACTATATGGGGGCATTGGCTACTATGTGGGGCACTATATGGGGATTGGCTACTATGTGGGGCACTATATGGGGGCATTGGCTACTATGTGGGGCACTATATGGGGGCACTGGCTACTATGTGGGGCACTAAATGGGGGCATTGACTACTATGTGGGGCATATTTGGGGGCATTGGCTACTATGTGGGCACTATATAGGGGATTGGCTACTATGTGGGGCACTCTATTGGGGATTGGCTACTATGTGGGGCATATATGGGGGCATTGGCTACTATTTGGGCACTATATGGGGCATTGGCTACTATGTGGGGCACTCTATGGGGCATTGGCTACTATGTGGGGCACTCTATGGGGGATTGGCTACTATGTGGGGCACTCTATGGGGGATTGGCTACTATGTGGGGCACTATATGGAGGGATTGGCTACTATGTGGGGCACTATATGGAGATTGGCTACTATGTGGGGCACTATATGGGGGGATTGGCTACTATGTGGGGTACTATATGGGGATTGGCTACTATGTGGGGCACTATATGGGGGGATTGGCTACTATGTGGGGCACTATATGGGGATTGGCTACTATGTGGGGCACTATATGGGGCATTGGCTACTATGTGGGGCACTTTATGGGGGCATAGGCTACTATGTGGGGCTCTATATGGGGGCATTGGCTACTATGTGGGGCACCATATGGGGCATTGGATACTATGTGGGGCACTATATGGGGGCATTGGATACTATGTGGGGCACTATGTGGGGCACTATGTGGGGGATTGGATACTATGTGGGGCACTGGATACCATTTGGGGCAGTATATGGGGGACTGGCTACTATGTGGGGCACTCTATGGGGGATTGGCTACTATGTGGGGCACTCTATTGGGGATTGGCTACTATGTGGGGCACTATATGGAGGGATTGGTTACTATGTGGGGCACTATATGGGGATTGGCTACTATGTGGGGCACTATATGGGGGGATTGGCTACTATGTGGGGTACTATATGGGGATTGGCTACTATGTGGGGCACTATATGGGGGGATTGGCTACTATGTGGGGCACTATATGGGGATTGGCTACTATGTGGGGCACTATATGGGGGCATTGGCTACTATGTGGGGCACTTTATGGGGGCATAGGCTACTATGTGGGGCTCTATATGGGGGCATTGGCTACTATGTGGGGCACCATATGGGGCATTGGATACTATGTGGGGCACTATATGGGGGCATTGGATACTATGTGGGGCACTATGTGGGGGATTGGATACTATGTGGGGCACTGCATACCATGTGGGGCAGTATATGGGGGACTGGCTACTATGTGGGGCATTATGTGGGGGATTGGATACTATGTGGGGCACTATAATGGGGGATTGGATACTATATAGGGCATTTTTTGGGGGATTGGATACTGTATAGGGCACTATTCAGTCATCAGCATGTGGTGACTGTAGGGGAGTGGCTATGGAGGGTTGCTATGGGGGCGTGGCTATGGAGGGTTGCTATGGGGGTGTGGCTATGGGGGCCGCGGTGCACATGTCCCTCTTTGCTCTTTGCAAAAGTTGGGAGGTATGTGTATGGTAATATATAAGGGGATATGTATGGTGATATATGTGGTGATATATGGAAATATATACGTGGTGACATGAATGGCGATATATGTGGTTATATATGTGGTGATATAAGTCAGTGCTTCTCAAACTGTGAGGCGGCCCTCACCAGTGAGGCGCCCCCTAGTTGTTGGGGAGGCCCAGCTGGGGAGCCAGTTTTCACAAAAGTGACTATGATCTGCACAGTCCTTTTTCTGTTTGCAAAAATCTCCATTTTAGCAACATTATTAATTTATTTTGTACTTGCTTTATTAGTATAGAGAGCTTGGGAGATGAGTGAAAGGTAGCCCTAGCATTATTTCCAGCTTTTAAATGGACTTTCACCACAGATGGTGAGGCCCAGGCACCCTCTTGGCCAGTCTGGTGAGGCACAAGCATTGCCTTGGTCTGTTGGGTGAGGCTCCAGTAGAAAAAGTTTGAGAAGCGCTGGTCTACAGTATTCCCAGCTGCCCTTCTATCTTCTTATGTGTAGACCTGACTGGAAAGCTCTATACACTTATTTCTTTGTATAGTTTCTTTTTATGGCTGTTCCGTTTTATACAGAACCGTCAGCAGTTACAAACAGTGTCTGGATGAGTCCTCCTAGGAATCTTTTCCTGTGTTTCACTCTGCACCTTTATTCATCTGATTTTGTGACTTATCCTGCCACTAAAATCCCATCAGTCACAGGTTTCCATTGTACTGTGAAATCCCTTCAGTCTCCTGGGCCTGATAAGGTAGTATATCTCCAAACTGCACAGAACCATGAAGAAAATACACTACAACCGTATAAACAGCAATACGAAAATAAACCGATTGTTCTAGCAATATGTAACTTCTTTCTTAAAAAATATTGCACCCCATGCATAAAAAATGTAACTAATATAATACTTCCCCTTAGGTACAAGAAAATAACTACTGTAATACTGCCCCTATGCACAAGAATATAACTACTATAATACTGCTCCTATATACAAGAATATAACTACTATAATACTGCCTCCTATATACAAGAGTATAACTACTATAATACTGCTCCTATATACAAGAATATAACTACTATAATACTGCCCCTATATACAAGAATATAACTACTATAATACTGCCCTCTATATACAGGAATATAACTACTATAATACTGCTCCTATATACAGGAATATAACTACTATAATACTGCCCCTATATACAAGAATATAACTACTATAATACGAACTGGAGAGAATGGAACCGCTGCACATCCCATCTATGGCTGATACTAATGCCGCTAGGCCTATATTAAAAATCAACACCAGAGTGTCTGTATATGAATTGATCAAGCCATATTGCCCCGTGTACCACCGCGCAGGTCCTCTGGTCCACACGGGTCCCTACGCTAACTCCACACCGTGTCGGTCAGCGACCGCCAACCCCGCAAAGCGTGCACGTGCAGGGAAGGGAGGCCATGGAACGGCCCTGCAACCCCAATGTCACAGGACCAGACCCAAAAAGCCCCACCAAAACCCAGCCAGCACCACCGGCGGGGAAGGCTGCCCCCAAACGACACAAGTGTGGATATGGTATTACACTTACCATTGCTGCTCTCACAGAATGGGGAAGACATAGGGTCCAGACATGTGAGCACAGACATATCCTGCTAATTTTGGTCATGTGGGTCTTATAAAGGAGTGTTTCTTCCCTGAACCGCATAACTACTATAATACTGCTCCTATATTCAAGAATGTAACTACTATAATGCGGTTCAGGGAAGAAAAAGCGCTGCACCTCACACCTATGGCTGATACTAGTGCCCCTAGGCTAAATAAAAAACACATCAGAATTTTGTGTATGAATTGATCAAGCCATACTGCCCCATGTACCATCGTGCAGGTATCTGATACACATGGGTCCCTACACTAAGTCCACACCGCAGTGGCTACCAACCCCGCAGGTGTGCACAGTCAGGGAACGGGGGCCATGGGACGGCCCTGCGACCCCCATGCCACAGGAACAGACCCAAAAACACCACGCCAGAACCCGGCCAGCACCGCCGGCGGAGAAGGTCGCCCCCAAACAGCACAACTACTATAATACTGCCCCTATATACAAGAATATAACTACTATAATACTGCCCCTATATGCAAGAATATAACTACTATAATACTGCCTCGTATGTACAAGAACATAACTAATGTTACATAATTACTGTTGAAACGCTGTGCACATGGCTACAGACTGTTTTGCGGGGCAAAGTTACCTGCTTCCTCTGGCCAGAGCAAGTGAAAAGCTTCACCCACGAAACAGTTTTTAGTTGTGTGCACTGCGTCCTACCTGTCACTCCCTGCCCTGATGCAAATCCTGCAATTATGCTTCAATAATGATTGCAGGATATGAATTTTGGTGAGTGCCGCTCCAGCATTTTTCTGTTCTTTCTCACTGGATTGTGATGTATAATTACTACAGTATTCAAGAATCCTTAGGCCTCTGTAACCAGACAATTGATTCTGACACTATAAGTATATTTTGATTGAGGTGACAACAGTGTAAGACACATGACCGTCATAGCTTCCTAAAACTGTGATGTGTTTTTGGAGTAGTGTCCTGGTGATTCCTTCATTTAGGCATTATTCTATTACTCAGGGTCTATTAGTAAAGTGATTTTAGTTCCTCGATGATCAAAGTCTTCAAAATTCATTTGTTCACTTGTGTCAGAATTCATTTTTTAATGTTGAAAAGCTGATGAAGAAAAACTACCGCAGGGTTACGCTGTAATTATCACCGCCCTGAATTTTTCAGTGCCCTCATATTAAAGCTGCTACATGACAGGCCAGATGAAAGGCAAGGCGAGATGTCTGGCGTACCAGGACTTTACCTGAAGATTAGAGATGAGCGAACCAGGTTCGGGTTCGAGTCGATCCGAACCCGAACGTTCGGCATTTGATTAGCGGGGGCTGCTGAACTTGGATAAAGCTCTAAGGTTGTCTGGAAAACATGGATACAGCCAATGACTATATCCATGTTTTCCACATAGCCTTAGGGCTTTAGCCAAGTTCAGCAGCCACCGCTAATCAAATGCCAAAAGTTCGGGTTCAGATCGACTCGAGCATGCTCCAGGTTCGCTCATCTCTAATGGAGATCCTTGTCCATGATTAGATGAACATGGTCACTTTCTTATGGTATGTACCACCGCACCTGTCAATGGATTGTGCCCTTCGAGAAATCGTGGTAAGGGAGGCAGACATATTTTTCTAATTGGTTAAAGCATTTTAGAGGGAAGCTATCAGCAGGTTAGACTAATCTACTAATCTAACCTGCTGATAGTCCCCTATTGCGCAGATGGTACAGAGGAGGAATGTATGTCTTTTACCTTCCTTCTCAGTGCCATTTCCGTGTTGCTAGCAGTGTAATCCCTTGTCCGGAGCACCCTAAGGAGCAATGCCCCGCCCCCAGATCGCCGATCCAGCCTACCCGTTCCATCGACCATTAGTAGAAGGAGCAGGCCGTCTTGGCGGTATGGCAGTTCTCCTAACGGTTCTCCGGACCAAGGAATACAGCTAACAGCACAGGAGCGTCACTGAGAAGGAAAGGAAGGCAAGAGACATACCTTCCTCCTTGGCGCCTGATGCACTATAGGAGGCTACCGGCACGTTAGATTTGTCTAGCCTGTTGATAGTTCCCCTTTAAATTGAATGTACCTCAGGTACATCGCTTTAAGATTTTTATGTCAATAGATTGGCGTCAGTGCGGGGATGCCGTTGCTGCGGTCCTTTTTTTGAACCACTGCCCTGTTCCCACACACAGCGCTGGTCTATTCAGCCTGGCCTGAAGCACTAGAGGCGGGCCTGCCCACACCCAGTGTAACATTCTGCCCTCCCCTCTGTGATGCGGCTCCATTAGAATCAATGGAGCCGCATCCCAGAGGCGAGGGGTTTTGTCACACTGGCGACAGGAGGGCCTGGCCCCAGTGCTCTGGGGCAGGACGGTTCTCAGGCTCAGGTGATCGGGAATAGACCGGCGTTGTGTGTGGGAATCGGGCCGTGGTTATAAAAAAGGACCGCACTAGCGGCACTCCCGCCTTGGCGCCAGTCAATTAATGTAAAAATCTTAAAGTGATGTACCTGCTGGTACATTGGCTGTAACTTAGAGATTCTGTTCTTTTGATTCAACTCAAAAATTAAAATTATATACTTCATTGCGCCATATGGTGTAAACCCCGTACACACGTTGTGTGGGCTCTTATTTAACTGTGGGCATACGTTTCCTCGTGTCTCAGGAAGTTTACCTTCACAAAAAAAAACCTCAAATCAGATAAGAGTTTTTTATTATTCAAAAAATGTTATTAACCATTTAGGATACATGGTACCGTGCAGAATCCTTGTCAGCTGCATGCGCTGTATAATGCAAAGGAGAATGGGGCCTCATGAATACAACTGCTGCTCACTATCATGTAAGGTTGTAACTAAGAGAGTGAAGGCTTAAGATGGCTATGGGGCTCACTGACCAGCCAAGTCTTAGTGCAGGGATAGAGGCTAGCAAACTTGACAAACTGTTTGGGTTCTGTAATACTCTTTGAACTTGAACGCTCGGCATGATAGAGACACATGTTACTCCTTAATAGTCACACTCGGGTCTGTTTGCCTCAACCTTCATATACACACAGGACATATCATGTAAGTCTCATTATTGTGTCCAGGCCAGGGCAATCTGACCCTGGTCTAGTAATGGGGCATGACACTGCGGAAAATCGATCATCCAGGCTGTGACATTGCAGCTGGAAGAGCCAGATGCTTACGTACCCGGATTCCATATGAAAGTGAAGGCCAGCGGCAGTCAGTGGGACCTAGGAGACCCATGCTGCGGATTCACGACGACTGGTGAATATACGTTTTTTTATTAGGCTCCTGCACCCTCATGCCTGCCATGCGTTTTTTTTTTGCATGGGACTTCTCATTTACAGTTTTAGGCTGGGTTCACACTACGTATATTTCAGTCAGTATTGTGGTCCTCATATTGCAACCAAAACCAGGAGTGGATTAAAAACACAGAAAGGATCTGTTCACACAATGTTGTAATTGAGTGGATGGCCGCCATATAACAGTAAATAACTGCCATTATTTCAATATAACAGCCGTTGTTTTAAAATAACAGCAAATATTTTCCATTATATGGAGGCCATCCACTCAATTTCAACATTGTGTAAACAGATCCTTTGTGTGTTTTCAATCCACTCCTGGTTTTGGTTGCAATATGAGGACCACAATACTGACTGAAATATACGTAGTGTGAACCCAGCCTTAACCTGTATGTCACAGAGCTCAGCTTCTCTCCCTCCATCATATCTCGATAGGACAACACAAGGTTCTCTTTATGCTGTAGTCTCAAAGTGTCATTACTTTGCGAACACAGCTGGAACATGCCTGATGCGTGTAGATTATTCACACGTATTAAACCCTCAAGCAGCCTGTCCAATCCTGCCCACAGCAAGATGGCGCCAGTCCCGCACCTTATGTAAATACCAGTTCACAATTTGCCGTCTATTTATATCGCTAGCCCGCCGAAGTCCTGTTACTTTAGCTAAGACGAAATTGATCTTTGTCTGTGTTCTCCATCCCGCTCATTAGATATAAAAACATTACCTTCTCAAAGCACCGCCGCATCTCCAGGGACCGTCCGCGGCCATGTGTCTTGTTGTGAGGAAAATACTAAAAAGAAGCTGCAATTTATTTTTTTTTGTGTTTCCAATTCGACTCTTCCGCAGTGTTTAGTTTCAGGCAGAAGTGAAATTTTTATCATCCTATAAATCGAAAGGAAATTGAGAAAAATGATGCATGGGTCTATAGCGACATTTATTGTACTATGCCGTTTTCCGCACATTGGCGGCGCCAGCTGTGCTCAATTGCCTCCTGTGATTTGAGGCCGCACGGAAAACAAGCCTCATGTTTAAAGATAAAAGGTTTGTTTTGCCGCTGACGTCTTCACCATATATTATCACGAGGACAGAATTGCAAATAAGAAGTCTTGGCTTTGGCCAAGCCGTACACTCGAAGGTTGTCGATACACCATCCATTTTTTATACAGCGACATCCATTTTGCTCGTAACCTTGTCTGCAAAGGTCAATGGCTGATAACTCCAGCTATTACCTAAGGCTTCTGGGAATTGAAGGAAGATCTATGTCGAAAAAATCCCCAATTGACAATAGTGCTTTCACTAGCAGAGGGATAGTATTAGAGCAAATTCCCTAGATAGTCCTTTCCATCACGGGAGCCTAATTGAATCATGGCGTTCATTTACTGCCGTGATCTATATATATGTATGGGCTAAATATAAAGAAAAAAAAGTACGAACAATGAATCTAAATATAATTATCTGCGCCATAGATTAAAATGGCAATGCAGCATGGCTGACTGAGGCATGGGCGCCTTTACGGTCAAGGTTTTCCATGAGCAGAAGTGCTTGGGTGGGAGGGATATGAAGCACTGATGAATAGAATGCCAGAGCTACAGTAAGAACCGACATTCACATTCTTCTGATATATAACTAAGGTCATTGATTAACATTGCACTAGACAGCAATGGATCACTTAGTTTTTGCAGATGAGAGCAGCTGCAGTGTAAAGCATTAAAGATATATATTCTGTTATATTCTAAAGCTGATAAACTTGGGAATAGCAAAGAAGGAGTAGCAAACTTGTCTGGTGATTTCTGCTTCCCTACCTGATAGCACGAGAAGACAGAGGGATAGATGCTGAGCGCTGCAATATATGGGTTTATATGATATAGGGAAGGATTTCTGAGTTAAAGGGGTTATCCATTGCTACAAAAACGTGGCTACTGTTCCCCCTCTCTTGTCTCCGGTTCAGGTGTGGTTTGCAATTAAGCTCCATTTACTTCAATGGAACTGAGTTCCAAACCCCACCCAATCTGGAGACAAGAGAAGGGAAAAAGTGGCCCTGGATAACCCCTTTAAGTAAAGTAAATTCTGCTAGGAGTACTAGAAAAGACAGTGAGAGTCCTGCTGACCCCGCCCACACAGTGATTGACAGCTTTCCTTGTATCAGTCATCCTGTGTGGGCGTCATCTCTCCTAGGAGTCCTGTCAGGATGTATTCTGTTTTAACCCATAAATCCTGCTGCATACCATATAAACCTATATATCACAGAGCTCAGCTTCTCAACCTCTATCATACCCTCTATCATATCATGACCCTGCCCACACAGTAATTGACAGCTTTCCTTGTATCGGTCATCCTGTGTGGGCGGAGTCAGCAGGACTCTTACTTTCTCTCCTAGGAGTCCTGTCAGGATTTACTCATTAATCCTGCTGCATACCATATAAACCTATATATCAGATCGCTCAGCTCCTCTCCCTCTATCATATCCTGCTTTCACAGAGGGAAGCATAAGATTCCCTTTAAGATTTGTTATTGTGCCTAAAGGGATCTGTATAAATCTTTAAGCAAAGAGCCCCCCCTTAAGGTCCAAACAGACCTTCTACTTTAATAACTGCCCCACCTGTGTCTCCCCTCATCTTAAAGGGCCCAAAAAAATTCCCTGATTCTGCTTTGATGGAAAAGAACCAGACTGATGCGTCAACTAAATTTTTAATGCCGGAATTCGTGTGTTTCCATTGCTGTCATCTTCTGCAGATTTTGTTTATACAAAATGTGAAATATTAATGTATAAAGTCTGTGATATGTGTCTGGCAGTCCTAGTGGACTATGCTCAGCTCAGCGTATTATACCATGGGAGGATTCCCCACCACAATACAAGCGGGTAATTATTCATCAGCAAACCAGATCCAGCCCAGAGGCTTTGAGCGTCAGCTGCAGCTTTATTCACTTATTGCTTCATTATTTTACTTTCTTCTTCCAAAAGAATTTTTTCTTGTATCCAGACACCATCCCTGGGCAAGGAAACTTTCTGGGAGCTGAGATATGGGCCCCTGTTTGCACAGGCTTTGCAGTAGGAAGGGGTGGCTGTTGGCTGGTTCTTGGCTGTTCTTGAGGTATGTAAATGGTGGTAACCTTAGACAATGTAGACACTCTCTTGGGTTTAGCAGTCAAGGCTGTTTGTGGGTTATTGTATTACATCTGTCCCTTCATTTATATGGTCTTATTCTGGACTTTCCAAGACTTTAAAGACTGTAGACAGTAGACAATCCATCAATCTGGACCCTATCATTGAGGAGCAAGTGACCTTACTGGAGACAGAACTTTCATTACATCCTTGATCGACTCAATCAAAACTGTTTGGAGGAACAGTTGACCTAACTAGAAATAGGACATACTGTATTTTAGATCCTTGATCGAATCGGAGACTGTTCTTATTTTAGATGCTTAAGCAAATCAAGAGAAACTTTGCGAGGAACAGCTGGAGAACATACTTGGACTTTCTCGAGGACCTTTACTGAAGATAGAACTTATTGTAGACTAGTGTTGAGAGGACTTGCTGAACTGTTCTCCAACTTCTCCAGCTTCTGACTTCTCCAACTTCAGAAAGTCCGCTCAACATTATTGTAGATCCTTGACTGAAATAGACAAACCTAGTGACTGGAGATTGCTCTTACTTGACCAAAACTTCTTGAAGAACCAGTCACTTTACTGGAGACAGAAGTTAGGGCTGTATTAGATGGCCCAACAGTTATCTGTAAGTAAGTGCCCATCTGCTAGATCGGTGCTCGCTTATTGAGACTATACACGTCTCGATAACCGTGTATAAAGGCTGCACAGAAATCGGAAGCAAAGTCCATGCAGTCTTTGCCTTTTACATGCAAAACAATAAAGCTTATATTTACCTATTCTCCCCCGTGTTCCTGCAGCCTTTTGCCGGTGTTCCCTGCTCAATGCTGACCCTTCTAGCCCTGTCTCTTCAATCATTGGCCGAGACTGGACAGCGCCCCGGGGAAGATACAGGGCCAGAAGCGCCAATGGGGAGCAGGGAACATGGGCAAAGGCTGCAGGACAGAATGGGGACGGTAAGTAAGTATTACTCATTATTCTTACTATTTTTACACTGTCATCAGCCATCGGCCATGCAGCCTTCTTTTGTGTTTTAGCTTTAGTTGTTACAATAAAATTTCTATTTTTACAAATTTGGATGTGCTGAATGTGTTCTTCCTCAGGCTTTTTTCTTTGTTTACTCGTGTAACTTTAGATATTATTTAAGATGTTTAAGCAAATCAAGATTGACCGTACTGGATAAAGCAGTCAAGTTGACTGACCCTTCTTGACTGATCTTATTTTGGACATTGGGTGGTCTCTGGACTTAGTCATAATGTACGTTAAGATCTGGAACCTTGCAGAAGACCAAAGGTTTCCAATCTCTCTTTTATAGTGTCAGACAAGACAATGCTAAAGGGACCTTATAAGACGAGGGAAAATCCTTGGTAGGTTCCATATGTTACCTGTTCAGGTTTTTCCTCTTCAAAGGTACAATATTACTAACCAAAAAAGAAGGGTGGACTTGACCCACGTGGTTAATAAAAATAAAGAGCTTCTATCTTTAAGCTGTAGGACGGATTCGGATGGAGACAAACATAAGTATCAAGGAAACATGGAAAGAAAAGTGGATAGAAAATAAGACATTGTCAAAGATAATAATAGTCATATTTCAGACACGCATTGTATTCTCACAGCAAGTCCAAAATAGGATCAGCCTCCAGTAAGGCCAATTGTTCCACTGAAAGAAAGGTTCAGCTCGGTATCTTCTCAAAGCCCCTGCCATCCATTAAGAGCCCCAAAGTATGTCATAGTGAACGGTTATCCCGCTTGGAGATCTCCTAGGTCTTTTATCCATTTGTGGCTACATAGACAGACAGTATATAGTGATGGCGCTGGAGAGTATATATAATACATGCGATGCTTGACTCATCAGGGTTATCTTTAGAGATGGCATGGAGACCTGCCAGGGGTCACCTATTAATACTCCTGTACATTAATATTCCTTCTGGATAGACAAACTTTGCAAAGCAATCCTGTAGATAAATCCTCGGTGTGTGACTCATTTTAGGCTTTCCAGCTTTAATTATATTCCTTATATATTAGGTGTCAGGATAGAAGGAAAAAAAGATCTGCAATGCTATAGCACCATGAATTGTAGTTATTCTACAGTAGTGACTATCTATCTATCTATCTATCTATCTATCTATCTATCTATCTGTCTGTCTAGTTTGGGATTTATGCAGTAGGCATAGTAGGAGTCATAGGGTATTTTTTACTCCCTGACTTTGGGAACACAATGTTCTTCCATTATTTTTCTCTTCCATCTGTTACTCTATCTATCTATCTATCTATCTATCTATCTATCTATCTATCTATCTATCTCCTATCTATCTATCTATCTATCTATCTATCTATCTCCTATCTATCTATCTATCTATCTATCTCCTATCTATCTATCTATCTATCTCCTATCTATCTATCTCCTATCTATCTATCTATCTATCTATCTATCTATCTATCTATCTATCTCCTATCTATCTATCTATCTATCTATCTATCTATCTATCTATCATCCACCTATTTAAAGGGGTATCCAAGTCAGGTAAAATACATGTGGAATAATATCCCTTCCTGGAGACTAACAATTTGATCCCTACTTGTAATTATATTTTCAGCCTCCTTCCTCCAGTCCTGAGCTGCTGCTTTTTGCTGAAGAAACTGACAATTGTTTGTGAGCTGTTCACTCCGCTCTGAACCCCCTCTTCCTCCTTCCTTTCAAGGTGACTTATATGAACAGTGTCCCTGGCCAGCTGTCTCTGCACTCTGTAATGCTGGAAGGGATAATCACAGAGAGGTCATCAACAACTTGACCTCCGATTGACCCTGCATCACAGTGCAGAGACATACAGACAGGCATACTGCTTACATGAGCCGTCTCAGGAAGCAAGGGGGAGGGAGATCAAAGCGGACATGGAGTTAACAGCTCACACACAGTTTTCAGTGTCTTTATCAGAACGCAGCAGCACAGAACTGGGGGAAGGAGACAGAAAAATAATAACAAGTATGTTCAAAAAAATTGTCAGTCTCTAGGAGGGGGGAATGATTTAACATGGATTTTACCTGACCGAAATACCCCTTTAATATCTCATCTTCTGTTCCTTGGTTAACCAGTATTTCATACTTTTCCTTGTACTCTAACTCAGCACGTTGCACAGTATAGCAGCATTGATGTAGACAGAATGTTCCCAATAATCCATTATTGTATTGTTACAAACAATGACTCATAAATTATTGATAGAGAGTATTACATCTTTGAGCAAGAAAACAAACCGCAGCCCTTGAACTCATTCCCATATTAGCACAATGCATTGTACTCAGTTATAGCACGCCATGGCTACGAGGAACGTGAAAACAAGCAGCTGGTTATGGAAGGATAGTCCTTGCTGCTAGAACAGAAGAGCTGTCTGCTTTGCATAATATTACAATAACAATACGTTGGTCACAATACATTGTTCTGTTGCTATGGATCAGCTGTGATCTGGGCGGGATCCCAACAGTAAGTGTTCAGTTTCTCTGCAGCGCCACCACAGGGGAAATGAAGCATTACACGGGTTATGTTAGAATCAATTAGCTGTCGTCTGTAATAGATAAAAATTCCCAGTCTATTAATGGTGTGAAATGTGTGAGGAGCCTGCTTTTTTGTTATCAGCCATAAGCATGCAGTAGTTTACATTTTTTATTGGGAGCTCATGTACTTGATGTCTTCATTCTTACCTGGTCTCCTCACCATTGCCCTGTCATGTGACTGTATTTCTTGTCAGCTTAGTGCATATTATAATCCTTTCAATTTCATGGTGCTGTAGTTTTATTTTCTCTTCATTGTTGTTTACATAGTACCTTGCAAACCCAGCACATCAGTAACCCCCTTCTCCACCAGCATGCCATCTAGTACTTGTCAGTGTGGGACAGGTTAGGGACAAGACACGACAGTGAGCCCTGAAACTGAACCCACCAACTGTCCCTACCTACTTGCCACGCACGGCCCTAAA
Organism: Dendropsophus ebraccatus; assembly: GCF_027789765.1. NCBI lineage: Eukaryota > Metazoa > Chordata > Amphibia > Anura > Hylidae > Dendropsophus > Dendropsophus ebraccatus. Next base: position 99,615,562 of record NC_091462.1, on the reverse strand, counting down.
TGGCCGGGGACAACCACGGAGTTGGTCCCTACGCTTAGTAGGTGAACACACAGAACAGAGACGGACAAACAAAACACATTGGAGGATAGTCAGCTAGCTGAGTCAAAAGCAAACGGACAACGCAGTACAAAATTAGAAAGAGAGCGGATAGTCAGATGTCAAGCAAGAGGTCAGAACACGGGCAGAGCAATAGCAAGGGTATAAGGACAGGGACCACTGGGAAAGGAGCAGGGGAGCTAGGACTAGTGTGAACTAATAGCCAGCAGGGAAATGAGGAGCTGGCTGCTTTTTATCCAGGATAGGAGACTAGGTCCAGCAGCTGATTGGAGCAGCCCTGATCCCAGCACTAAGTTCAGCTGGACGGACCTAGCAGTGCAGTAACCCTTGCACTGCCAGAAGTCTGACAGGCAAGGCAGGTGTGGCTGAGAAGTAAAACACAATTCAGACACAATTCAGTGCAAACAACAGACAAACTCAGCGCCTCCTCGGCTGCCCGGCAAGGACCAAGGAGCGCAAAGTCACATTCCTAACAGTACTGTAATATGCAAATCGTACAGCACAGCACCAACTTGTTCAGCCCAGTGCACTTTCTCCAGCTCTATGTCAAGGCATAGCGGAAAGGAGTATGTGCTGTGATTGGCCAGAGAAGTAAGGGAAAGGAAGTCCATATGTGTGCACTACTGGAAAACAGCCCAGCTTTGGTCTTGTCCCTCTGAAGTATACAGAGTGAGAAACAGCTGTGCACCATAGAGGGGACTTTTGTGGCTCAATAAGATCAGTGAGAACACTAAAATCACCTTGTCCCGCATGGTAGGGTTAATCTAACAAAAGCACGTTTTATTTTTTTTTTAAATGTAAACAGGTACACTTGATGTACTTCACCTCTCCCTTGGGTAGAAAAGCGGTAGCATAATCCCTGCTACCCCTTTTCTACCCAACTTTGGATGATTGTCCAGCAATAATCGGGACTTAGGGTGATATTATACAGGGCGATTATCGTTTGAAAAATAATTAGATCGTTCGGATTTGGATGATAAGTGTAACAGCAGACAACGATTAAACGGACATTGAGAAATCGTTAGTCGTTTGATAGAATTTGGACCTATTTTATCGTTGATCGTTTGCAAATCGTTCGCACGTAATAAGTAGAGATGAGCGGACTTATTGTATTTCTGGTTCGTGAGAACCAGAATGATCGGCGTCGGATTCCCGCTGTCTGCTCGCTCCGTGCAGCGGGTGGATACCTCCTAAGGAACGCCTGGAAATCTGGGATACAGCCAATGCCAATGGCTGTATCCCAGTTTTCCAGGCGTTCCTTAGGAGGTATCCACCCGCTGCACGGAGCAAGCAGACAGCGGGAATCCGACGCCGATCGTTCTGGTTCTCACGAACCAGAAATCCGAAAAGTCCGCTCAACTCTAGTAATAAGACGTCGTTCGCAGTAGCGGCGAACATAGTAGCAACGACAGGACGACCGCAAGAATGATCATAAGTAACTATCATTGTTCCGTGTAATTGGGTGAAAGAGTTCAGGTTGTTCGAGAAAGTGGTCGCTTTAGATCGTTTATCGTTAATCTTTGATAGTTGTAAATCGCTTCGTGGAATAGTACCCCTAGCTAAAGTAACTAATGGATCTGGTGGAGATTTGTGATGTGTGTTGGGTTGAGATGCACCAGATGAGGCGCACCTATGTCAGTCAGGAGCAGGTGTACATTACCTCGTATTCAATCTTTATTAACGTTTTCAAATACAAAAACACAAAGAAGAAAGGCAAATAATCACCATCATCAAGTAAGTCACACTGAAAGAAAATAAGTAAGTAAGGACAAATAGGTAAAAGAAGGGAGGTACCTAAGGGAAGTACACAAAAGAAACAGTAAAGTATTCTCACACAATTCGCAAACTTCAAATAATGGTAATGTACATTACGTATACGTCGCACTAGGAGATAACATACAACCGCTTAACTAGAGGACGTCAAATAAAATCATAACTAAAACCTCTGAACACTACAGCAGTATCGAGGCATATCTTGAAGGTGGCGTCCACTGCCCCGACCCCACTAGTCAGAAAAAACAAGAATCCCCAACAAGGTCAAAAGATTATCTCTTAATATAGGTTTTCATACTCAACAGTCAAATGTCGGCTGAAGCCTCTGTTTTCGGTGGGCCAACCATTTAATGTGCGTGCAGGTGTCCCAGATGATGTCAGGGGAGAGACTAGTCGGACTAGTCAGACTGTTGGATCTCAACTGTATGATCCTCTTGTTTTCAGGAAGATAGCCCACCGCCAGAGCTTTCCTCCCGCTCCCCAATTGGAAGACTTGAACATTCATAAGCTTTAGTCCGAACAATCAGAATATAGCAGTGATACAGAGGGGGAACCTACTGCTGGCCATCTTTTCCTCTAATAAGGTCTGTCTGGTGATTGAGACCCTTGAAGACGTCTCCAGCAATCATTCCTCAGTGGTGGAGGATTCCGCTCTAGTCTTCCAGAACTTTTTCATCATTCACTAGGTAAGAAATTCCCTTTCCGCATACCATCATATTTTCTTCTATAAGGCACAGCGCCGACCCCGTGACCCCCTTATCACTGCGTCGGTGTCTCCTCCGCAGTGAATTACAGTAGTCACTACCCCAACGTTATTAGACTTACGACCTCGGTGTCAGCCAAGCGATTCTCATCCCTCACTTTTGGCGTGATTTGTAATGCAGGCGGCTCCACAAAGCGGATTGCTTTATAGAAGCCTGGATCCCGCTCGGCAGCCCCAGCACAGCTGGCACTGTACAATCCAGGCTGTTCTGTAAATCTCCACAAAATGAAGTGAGGGGTTAGAAATAAAGCGCCTTATTATGTAACATTTCTTATGCTGTCAATCCGCGTCTCCGTGCTGAGCGAGACAATAGGCAGAGCTGGTATACGGAACGACTCCGTGTATATAACTGCGCCTGAGAGTTTGGATCGGAAGTTAATAACCTGTAATAAAGTGTTTTTACAATATAAATGACCAAAATGATGCGTGGGAGACTCTCATAGACTTTATTGCAGTGGTGTGAAACCTCCGATACCCCTGCTGCTGTGGAGCTACAACTATCAAGATGTGCTAACAGAACATCGGGACTTTAGTTTTACCGCACCATATGGCGCCGTCATAGTTGTCGCCCAACTTTTTGAGAAAATTATAGACGTTTTAAATGGCTAAATTATATATTTTATGTAAGGTACCTCTACCAGCATTGGGTTATATCAGTCACCAGCAGCAGAAAATGATGTAGTGCACAGACTTAGAAGGACTATATTAGGGAATAACTCACTTAGTAATCCCTCAGTATAACGTGGCTGACTGTAGACACCTTCACAGCAGAGATCTGGTGTACTGAAGTAGCCAGGGGCACATGCCTCACATGAGAGTAGCCTTAAAGGTTTCTTTTTAAAATTTCGTTTGTAAAATTGAAAGTAGTGCAATTAATATATAGATTACAATTTTTTGGAATATGGCTGGAGTGGTTTTGCTAACGTCTTTGCTATTACGCCCATAGAATGTAATCCACGGCCCACCCATAGTCAGGGCCGGCTCCAGGTTTTTGTGGGCCCTTGGGCGAGAGAGCCTCAGCGGGCCCCTTTGTATAGCACACCTAGCACACCTCGGGGTACACCTAGCACACCTCGGGGCACACCTACCAAATAAAGTTTGACAAAATATCGAAAAAAAACGTAATCCAGTAACTCACAGGTGACGTCTTCTTTGATCTGAGGCGATCGCTCTCCGTTTCCTCTCCATCTGGCCCAGACCTCCATGATGATTTCTTCCAGCTACAATTCATCTCTTCGGGACCTGTCAGACAAACATGTTAGGCTCCACACTTTTCCAGCAACTTCCTTCCCTTTTTCCCACCCATAGGCTTTCATACAGTAGTACCTCCACTGTTTGGTGTCATGTGCAGTAAAGTAAGGAGGTTTGTGGGTCCCGTGCTGTGCCCCCCATATAGTAATAATGCCCTCTGTCCCCATAGTAATGCCCCCTGCTCTGCCCCATAGAAATGCCCCCTGATCTCCCTCAGCACAAAAAAAAACATACTCACTAATCCGGCGGACGGGTCCTCTTCTCCCTTGTGTGCGCCTTGTGGATCCACCAGCAGGCGTGATGACGTCATCGCTCTGCGCCTGTTGGTGAGAGCGCATCCATGCTAGAATGGACTAGAATGGAGGTGCTAGAAGGAGGTCGTCCCCCTGGAGTCTGTATTCTAGCTTCTTCACCATAGAGCAGGCTAGAATGGAGTTACAATAAGAGACATTACATGAGGTATACCAGGGGGAACTACAACTCCCAGCATGTCCAGCCTGTTATTATGGGATATCAGAGGACATTACAGGAGGAGATTTAAGAGGAGTACTACAACTCCCAGCATGGACAGCCTCTTATTATGGGAGATCAGAGGCCATTACAGGAGATATAAGAGGACTACAACTCCCAGCATGGACAGCCTCTTATTATGGGAGATCAGAGGCCATTACAGGAGGAGATATGAGGAGAACTACAACTCCCAGCATGGCCAGCCTGTTATTATGGGAGATCAGAGGCCATTACAGAAGGAGATATAAGAGAAGGACTAAAACTCACAGCATACAGAGGGAAGGTATTAGTGAGCCCCGCCTCCTCATGTCACGTGACAATGATCACAGGTCCTTCATCCATATACAGCCTCTCCCGTTCTCAGCCCCGCCCCTTATGACGTCACCACAGGTCCTTCATCCATATGCAGCCTCTCCCGTTCTCAGTCCCGCCCCCTTATGACGTCACCACAGGTCCTTCCCCAGTGCAGGAAACACGGCAGGTCCTTCCCCAGCCCCTCCAGCCCTCCCCCGGACTTGGGGTCGGCAGCACCCGCTCCCCCGGGGGTCGGTGATGCGGCGGGCGTCTGTCTCACTGCTTGGGCAAGTGTCGGGGGCCCCTTGAGCGGCCGTGGACCCCGGCACTTGCCCGAGTATGCCAGGTGCTGACGCCGGCCCTGCCCATAGTCACAGACTGTGCATACAATAAAACTATAGGAGCCTTAAGGGCGTTTTACAGGATTATTGGCCAGGAGTGTTGCTAGAAATGCCCCTGCAGCTGATAATCAGCCTGTGTAAAAGTAGCAGCGATCAGCTGAGGAGCAGGAAAACGGCCACTCCTAGGTTGATCGTCTGTTTAGAGCAGGGGTGGGGAACCTCCGGACCGCGGGCCGCATCCGGCCCCTGACACCTCCGGATGTGGCCCGCGGCTCCCCTGTGACATGCGCCGCTCTGGAGGAGAAGGAGCCGACACACACGGCATCCTCCTGTGTCTGTGACAGCTGCCAGGAGGATGCTGTGAGTGCCGGCTCCTTCCCCTCAGAGCGGTGCACATCTTCTGACTCCTGCCCACCTGTGACGTGCGCCGCGCTGGTGAGGCAGGAGCTGGCACAGACACAGGAAGATGTGTTGTATGCCGGCTCCTGCCTCACTAGCGCGGCGCAGAACGGCGCATGTCTTCTGACTCCTGCGGGCCGCGCGCGATGACGTCATTTCATCGCGCGCCGCCTGCAGGAGAAGACCGGCACAGAAGAGAGGAGGGAGAAGAGGACCTGGACAGCGTGGGAGCGGAGGAAAGGTGAGTGGGATGTTTATTTTTTTCATTTGGGGCAGACACTGGGGGTTAACTAGGCCACCAGGGACATGACTGGGGGGGGTAACTAGGCTACCAGGGACATGACTGGGGGGTTAACTAGGCCACAAGAGACATGACTGGGGGGTTAACTAGGCCACCAGGGACATGACTGGGGGGTTAACTAGGCTACCAGGGACATGACTGGGGGGTTAACTAGGCTACCAGGGACATGACTGGGGGGGTTAACTAGGCTACCAGGGACATGACTGGGGGGTTAACTAGGCTACCAGGGACATGACTGAGGAGTTAACTAGGCCACGAGGGACATGACTGAGGAGTTAACTAGGCTACCAGGGACATGACTGAGGAGTTAACTAGGCCACCAGGGACATGACTGAGGAGTTAACTAGGCCACCAGGGACATGACTGAGGAGTTAACTAGGCCATGAGGGACATGACTGAGGAGTTAACTAGGCTACCAGGGACATGACTGGGGGGGGTTAACTAGGCCACGAGGGACATGACTGAGGAGTTACCTAGGCTACCAGGGACATGACTGAGGAGTTAACTAGGCTACCAGGGACATGACTGGGGGGGTTAACTAGGCCACCAGGGACATGGCTGGGGGGTTAACTAGGCTACCAGGGGCATCACTAAGGATTCAAATCAGGTACAAGGGGCATCACAGAGGGTTAACTACAATAGCAGGGGCATTAGGGGAACAATACTTTGCCTTGTTCGGGTGCTGCAAACCCCCGCTACTAACTGCCGCGCACGGTATAACATTGAGTGCGGCCCTCGAATGATTTTATTAAGGCCCGACCGGCCCTCGACATGGAAAAGGTTCCCCACCCCTGGTTTAGAGCAAGCAGTGTATACTTACCATCAGCACTGCTTGTGAAAATTGCCCCATCACCACTGTATGGGGCGACCACTACAAAAAAACAAACATTTAACTCACCCAGGGCCTGTTCCCTACCTGCGCATGCCTCCAGTACCGTTCTTGGTGCAGGCAGTGTGACGTACACTACCTGCGCCAGACACGGAGATGGTCGTACCTCTCCCTGGCAGCCGAGCGTCTCATCGGAGAGGCTCGGAGACGCTCGGCGGCTGGGAGAGCCTAGGGAGAGTGAGAGAGGCGCTGGAAGTTCCCGAAGCCTCTCTCATTCTCCCGAAGCTCTCCCGGCAGCCGATGAGACGCTCGGCTGCCGGGGAGAGGTTCAGCGATCTCCGGCACAGGTAGTGTACATCACACTGCCTGCACCAGGAACAGTACCGGAGTGCAGTTCAAAGGAACTGAGCAGCAAAACCCCGCCCAAGCTGGAGACAAGAGTGGTGTTGTCTCTGAAAGAAAGTGGCCATGTTTTTGTAGTGCTGGATAACCCCTTTAACTTCTACTTCCAAAATACCATTTATTTCCCTTTCCACCTCTTTCCAAAAGTACTGTAGGTTATTTTTGGAAAAGACCACCATATATGTAGTAATGTACCCATTTTATACTTGCATCTCCAACACCTATCTGATGGTACTAGACCTATTCTACCAACGTGTTAATTGCTTATAATGATTTTCCGTAATTCTTACACATCTAGAACAACCATGTGTATTTCGTAAAATCTGTTGCCGCTCAGTCATCTCCCATGACAGTATGTACATTGGTACTCCGCTCAGTTTTGTTTGAAGCAAAGATGTAACAAATTTATGTTTTTGCATGGGTCTGGTAACGGCGAGATGTTCCAACCATGTAAGTTCCCTCCATCTTACATGGGCGCGTACGAATATTCTGCAAGTATGTTGGTTCTAGATAAGGCATTAAAGATGAAAGAGATATCTCGGTTAACTTATTCCATATTGCGTCATGTGCTATTGCCATAGGATCTATTAAATATGGTAAACCATATTGGTTATCAACCAACTTAGAATAGAACTTTGTACTATTGGAGAACTTTGGAGAACAGGATGACTGTTTGTGCACTTTTCTTACACTTTGAGGCTATGTTCACACTATGTATCTTTCCGTCCGTAGTGCGAACCGCGAATATACGCACGTAGTTTTGAGGTTGATGCGTTCGCTTGAAAGTATACGATATACGCCCGCACAATGCACACTACGTATGAACTTATGACCGGATCGTATACGACGCCGTGAAAAATGAACAAGACCATTGTTTGAGGACGGAAATGTTCCAACTCACGGCCGTGGATTTCAGTGCGGTCCCGTACGGAGTACTTATTTCAGCCAAATTGAACTTGATTTTTCGATCCAAAAGGTTCTGTGTGTTTATTGGGCTGGGCGAAGATTTTCCAAGTAAATGACCAGTTTCAGATTGCTTCAAAACAAGCTAGGGAAGCATAACTGTACTACGGGCGTATGTTCGCGGTTCGTACGCATCCAGCCACATGTCGATTTTTCCCACGCCCGTAGTTTCAGCCGCACATGTACGACGGCATACGAAATGCGCCCGGAATCGTACGCAGTGTGAACATAGCCCTACTTCTTATAGACCAGTTGATGTGAAGCTCTGTCACTGCTCTTGCAGTATATTTCCCAGGGGGCAATGCATCTAGGTTTTTATTTTGTTGTGCGCTTTTACTAGCAGCCTACATTGTTTTCTTTAGCTTTTCTTCCCGAAATCAGTGATTATTTTACTGAAGTTCAATAAAACCACAAAATCTTATCATTAATGTGTTTTATTGTGGATTCATAATGTGGCCTGTGGTTTTAGACCTGCAATTTTTAGATTTTACATGTAAAGATTATATGGACGTGGAGAGAAAGGAGCTGCTGCACCTCACACCTATGGCTGACACCAATGCCTCTAGGCTACATTTAAAAACCAACGCCAGGGTGTTGGTATATAATTTGATCAAACCATATTGCCTCATGTACCACATGCAGGTTCCCTGGCCCCCATGAGTCCCCTGATCCACATGTAAAGATTTTTTTTTTGCCAGCACTGTATATATATATATATATATATATATATATATATATATATGTAAACTATGGGGAGATTTATGAAGTCCGGCGTTTTATACGCCGGGCTTACAAATGTCCACGCAGCTCCAGAACTCTGCAACTCTCCAGAACTGCCTCTACATAAATCCCAAACGCACAGAGCCCGTCCGTTCGAAAATTTGGAGACCTACGCAGCTCAGAGTTGGCGTAGGTTTCAGTACAATTTTTCCACGAAAAAAAATGCTAAATGCAGATGCGAAAAAAATATTCGCAAAAATACTGTAGGCGAATATTTTTACACTGATTTTCCCCATCTGCGCCTAAAAAAGGCATTTACGCCTTTTCATACATGTCCCCTTATATGTATATATACACCAGGCAGGCCACTGTTTTTAGAGCAGAGAGAGGTGGTCGTAACCTAGGCTATGGGATATCAACAACAAGAGGGAAAGAGCAGCCTATCAGGAGAAGGAGATAAGTTCGCTAAATGGATGTATTTGCAAAAATACAGTGGTACCTCGGTGCTTGAACTTAATTGGTTCCGGAAGGCAGTTTGAGAACCGAGCAGTCTGAGAGCAAAGCAGTGTCTTCCCATAGGAAATAATGTAAATGTGTTTAATTGGTTCCAGCACCAAACAATAATTACCTACAGTACTCATTTATTACACTGAAAAGTGCCCAGTTTAGTCACTACAGTACACTACAGAACAGCACTATATACTGTACAGTGCATTATATACAAGAAACATTCAACAGAACCAGCAATTATAGTACTCACCATAGTAGTCACCAACTCCTCACTCATCTTTTACTGTATAGAGTCCTCCCCATGCCAGCATTATAAAGTATGGGAGATGGTGGTGCACTGACTGTTCTACTACTGTATTGTATATACACTCCAGCAGTCTTATACAGTACAGGATGTGAGATGGTGGTGCACTGACTGTACTACTACTGTACTGTGTCATGCACTCCAGCAGTCTTATATAGTACTGTACTGTATGTGAAGCCTCACCAGTGCTAAATTTACCGGGTACTACCCACCATCCATGCTCGCAAAAACTTTCAGATACCAAGCAAAGTTTGAATTCCGAATGTTACTTCCAGGTATACAGTGGCGGATTATAATAAGGGCGTTTTGGGTGTCCGCCCGGGGCTCCGGGGGGGGGGGGCCTATGCCCAGCGCTGTCGCCATATCCATGCTGTCATCTGACTGGGCCCTCACTCACCCAGTCAGATGACAGCGTCAGTTTACAGGCGCTCCCCCTAGAATAGCAGTCTCCCGCCCCCTTCCCGCCCGCTCCCGCCCGCATCCGCCCTCTCCCCGCCCACATCCGTCCTCTCCCCGTCCGCTCCCACCCAATCCCCGCCCCCCCGCACGCACAGACACATGTACGGACGCACTCACGTCCACCCCAGCATCGCCATCCCCCAAACAGGCGGTCCCTGTGGCCTGTACGCCCTCCTCCTCCTCCTCCAGGTTTGTGCCGGATCCAGCCCGTCACCCCCAGCAGTCACCCCCAGTAGCCACTGTCACCCCCAGCAGTCCCCCAGTCACCCCCAGCAGTCCCCCAGTCACCCCCAGCAGTCACCCCCAGTAGCCACTGTCACCCCCAGCAGTCCCCCAGTCACCCCCAGCAGTCACCCCCAGTAGCCACTGTCACCCCCAGCAGTCCCCCAGTCACCCCCAGCAGTCCCCCAGTCACCCCAGCAGTCCCCCAGTCACCCCCAGCAGTCCCCCAATCACCCCCAGTAGCCACTGTCACCCCCAGCAGTCACCCCCAGTACCCCGTCACCCCCAGCAATCACCAAGCCACACTCAGTAGCCCCTGTCACCCCAACCAGTCCCCCAGTACCCCCTGTCACCCCCACAGTCCCCCAGTCACCCCCAGTGCCCCCTGTCACCCCCAGTACCCCCTGTCACCCCAGCAGTCCCCCAGTCACCCCCAGTACCCTCTGTCACCCCCAGCAGTCACCCCTGTCACCCCCAGCAGTCCCCCAGTCACCCCCAGTGCCCCCTGTCACCCCCAGCAGTCCCCCAGTCACTCCCAGTACCCCCTGTCACCCCCAGCAGTCCCCCCTATCACCCCCAGCAGTCCCCCAGTACTCCCTGTCACCCCCATCAGTCCCCCAGTCACCCCCAGCAGTCCCTGTCATCCCAGCTGTCCCCCTGTCACCCCCAGCAGCCCCTGTCATCCCAGCTGTCCCCCAGTCACCCCCAGCAGTCCCTGTCATCCCAGCTGTCCCCTTGTCACCCCCAGCAGCCCCTGTCACCCAGTCACCCTAGCTGTCCCCATGTCCCCCCCAGCTGTCCCCCTGTCCCCCCAGTAGCCCCTGTCACCTCCAGTAGTCCCCTAGTAACCCCCAGCTGTCCCCCAGTCACCCCCAGCAGCCCCTGTCACCCACAGTCACCCTAGCTGTCCCCATGTCCCCCCCAGCTGTCCCCCTGTCCCCCCAGTAGCCCCTGTCACCTCCAGTAGTCCCCTAGTAACCCCCAGCAGTCCCCCAGTCACTCCTAGCAGTATCTAGTCACCCCCCAACAGTTCCCTAGTTACCCCCCCAGTAGCCACCCGCAGCAGTTCCCCAGTCACCCCCAGCAGTCCCCCTGTCAGCCCCAGTCACCCAGCTGTCCCCCTGTCACCCCAGCTTTCCCCCAGTCATCTCCAGATGTCCCCCAGCTGCCTCCAGCTGTTTCCCTTGCCCCAGTAATCCCAGCTGTCCCCCTGCCCCCTGTCACCCCCAGATGTCCCCTAGTCATCTCCAGATGTCCCCCAGCTGCCTCCAGCTGTTTCCCTTGCCCCAGTCATCCCAGCTGGTCCCCCTGCTACTCCCAACTAACCCCCGCCCCTGTCACCTCCAGCTGCCCCCCCCCCCCAGCAGCCCCAGTCACCCCCAGCTGGCCAAGTCACCTGCCCCAGTCACTCCCAGCTGCCCCCCTGCAGACAAGTTATGGTCAGAGAAATCTTCATGGTGGCCGTGTCAAATGAAGAAGAAAGCGAAAAGTGAGCTACTGCAATCAGAGAAGACACCACCTGTAAGTCATTAGTAACTGCACTGTAATAACTTCTATAGTGTGCAAAGCCTTTGTACCGTTGAGGTCTAAATGGTACAGTGTATGGTTTGTGCTAGTGTACTGACACAGCCTTGCAGTTGGTACAGTACACTAGCGGGAACTGTTAAACTGCCTAGAAGATCCCAACATCATAATTGATCCTGATGCTGGGAGCTCCCTGGTCCGGTCCACAGAACACCATCCGTGTATGGATGAAACTATACAGACATGTGAATGACCCCTTAGTCACTATGTGGTGGTAATGGTAGTGGTCACGGTGAGGTGATAATATTTTTTTCTTATACACAGGTATTATTCGTGATGGGGGGGGGGGGGCAGGTTGGATGGACAGCCCGGGGCCCAGGGTACATTTAATCCGCCACTGCAGGTATATTTTCGTTTGAATACTGCGGTATTACTGTACTTCAAGACTGGGCGGCCAAAAAGTGTTTGAGAACTGAGCAAGAGTTTTAGAACCAAAACAAACTTTCCTTGAACATACTGTTTGAGTTTCAAGCAGTTTGAGAACCGAGGTACCACTGTATGTAACAAGTATAAAGTGAATCTGTAGGCACAATAGACCCCCCCCCCCCTCTTTCCGTCAGTACCACAGTCAATCCATGTGCAGACCCAGGGTTCTCCTGGTGCCGTCCATTTCAGAAAAATTATCTTTTAATCCGGAGTAGCAGTGTCAAGTAAGCGGGACTTAGAGCATCCATGCCCTAGGCCTGCAGCGCCTCTCTTCTCTTGCTGCCCGCCCTTCTCCTTATTGGTAAAGCCCCTGGGGCGGGCACCAAGAAGAGAGGTATTGCAGGCCTAGGACACAGGTGCTCTAGGCACCGCCTCATTGACACAGCTCCTCTGTGTTAAAATACTGATTTTATGAAAAGGACAGCACGGGAGTTAGTTAGATCCCACACATGTATTGACCGCGGCAGTGCAGAGGTACCAGCGGTTTGGGTATCAGTGGTTGCTACAGATTTGCTCTGTTAGCTGAGATGAGAATACCCCTTCAAGACTCCCCACATCGCCATGGTAACAGTAAATCTTCCTGGTGGCTCTTGCACCCTCTTGACAGATTGCAGCTCAGATTGCCCTGACAGAACACTTGTTTGCCGGAGCGATAACCTATTTCCACAGGTCTCATGGTGCCACATAAATAAAAATAATAGTCTTTCCATCTACGTTGATCCAATCATGTTTCCTTCACATAAAGCCCCCATCATACCACCGCTCTGTCACCGAACCTGTGTATTGTTATTTCTGAATGCCGTGCCGGCCCCGGAGACCACCTTTAGAGAATATTATAGGGTATCTGTGAGTAAAGTTGTCATTTCATGGCCCACAGGCTTACAATTTCTGCAAATCTGACAGAAAAGGGCCTCCGTTTTTCAATTATCTGATATTATTTTATCCATTAGAGCCATAGAAATTCCCTTTATACTCGGCCATGTGTGCCGTGATTAGTGTGCACAGAGAGCCGAGCAGCGGCCCTTAGCATAGAGATGAAATATGGGTTTTCGCATTGTAAATATTAGGCCCTGTTCACATCTGCATCTTAGGTTCCCTTAGGAAACATCATCACAGATTCTTTAAAGAAAGGCAGACAAGATAGGACAGCATTCAGCACTGTGGTGAAATGCTGAACAACACCATCACTGAAACCCAACAGGCACCATAAAAGTCAATGAGACGTGTTGGACGTGGTTGGTGTTCCCACTATGTATGGGATCTAGGCCCTGTGAGCAGCAAGAATCCATAGCAGATATGTGAACAGGGCCTTACAACCTCAGCTGATTTATGACATAGCCACAAAATATAAGTGCCTCACAGATGGAGGTCCTACCTTTTAAGACCCTCACCTGGCAGGAGAACAGGAATCTGATTGAAATAGACTCACCTTAATATTGAAGTCTAGGAGAGGCTTGCCAACAAGCCATATGCTGTATACTATAAAATTCTTGAAGGGGTTATCCACTTTTTTCCAGAAACTGTGCCACTCTTGACCTCAGTCTGGGTGAGGATTTTGCAGCTCAGTTTCACTTAAGTGATGGGAGCGGAATTGTAATACCACAGACTCAACCCAACAACAGGGGTAGCGCTGCTTCTGCAAAAAAGTAGCAGTTTTTTCTAATGCTGGACAACTCCTTTAAATCGTTTGGCCCTCTAACAGCGTCTGCAGCATAAGAGATTAAAGGAGAAAATTTTTATTAAAGTATTGTATTGCCCACCAAATGGGTAATGCTTATATAGTGCTTTTTTCCCTGCACTTACTACTGCATCAAGGCTTCACTTCCTGGATAACATGGTGATGTCACTTCCTGGATAACATGGTGATGTCACTTCCTGGATAACATGGTGATGTCACTTCCTGGATAACATGGTGATGTCACAACCAGACTCCTAGAGCTGTGCGGGCTGTGGCTGCTGGAGGGGATGATGGCAGAGAGACACTGAGGGACACAGGGCACTGGAGGGACACTGACCATCCCTCTTCCATCATCCTCTCCAGCAGCCACAGCCCGCTCTGGGACTCAGGTCGTGACATCACCATGTTATCCAGGAAGTGACATCACCATGTTATCCAGGAAGTGACATCACTAGTTATCCAGTAAGTGACATCACCATGTTATCCAGGAAGTGACATCACCATGTTATCCAGGAAGTGACATCACCATGTTATCCAGGAAGTGAAGCCTTGATGCAGTAGTAAGTGCAGGCAAATAAGCACTTTATGTGCATTTCCCGTAGTAAGTGTATATTGGGGATTTTTATAACTTTTAGGGGGCAATACAATACGTTAATAAAAATTTTCGGCGGACTTTTCCTTTAATGTATGATTGCTGGGGGTGCAACTGCCAATATCATGAGACCCTTGTAAAGTTTTACAGAGATAGCTGCGTATAGCGTAATCTCAAGGCCGACAGTGGCAGTCATGAAAGTGGACTACCCCTTTAGGTGACAGTATGTGTCATCTGTCTTCATTATCGCTGCCCGCTGCTCATTCCCATATGTTGTGCCCCTCCGGTAATACACTAGTTAAATAGCCGCCTTTCACGCTTTATTTTCCTTCTTTTACTTAGTCTACATTTTCTCCCCATTATGCAGAATGGTCGACCTCAATACAATTTCCCTCACTTTCCTGTCATCTGATCAGATCTTTGATGTTTTCCTTGTGATTTGTGAAATTAGCGCCTGATATCCCGAGTCTGGAGCTTTTATTCCTCAGAACGTTGATGACGCCTTTTTTTCCATCATCAGAAGCAATTTTTTTCTCTCTCTTTTTGTACTTCTTGACGCCTGCTGTCACCGGGCGCCTAATTAACATGCTGCCGCCTCATGACACTGCTTCCCGCATAAATAGGTGCTCCGCTAATCCTAAGTAATTTACAGTGTCGGAGACGTATAAAGTTTTCCGAGCCGAGGTGCGGGGACTTGTTTATTGTAAACAACGTGCCTGGTGAGAACCGCCGAATTACCCCAGAGATAAGGCAAACTAATGTCTGTAATCAGGATACTATGGAGACCCTGCAGAGACCGCCAATCCTGCCTCGTGTTAAAATCCACGGCAGATGTACTTTACAGCTCATAAAAAAGCGAGGAAAAGGTCAAATTTTACATATATATAGAAAATCAGACACGGAGAGCGATTTGCGCCAGGGAGAGGAGGTGCTGGGGTTATCACATTCTAGATACTATAGCTATGTCTGGTGTGCACACCCAAAACACTATGGCGTACTCACTATTGCTGAGCGAACTTGACGTCCGTGAACCTGAATGCTCGGCATTTGACTTTCAGCAGCTGGATAAGTTGGATGCAACCCTAGGAAATCCTGAAAAACATGGATCCATGGTTTCCTGCCAGCCCTATGGTGGCATCCAACTTCTCCAGCCGATGGGACTCAAATGCCGAGGTTTGGAGAATGTTGCCAAACCCAAACAGTTTGGTAAGTCTGCTTAAAGTGACTCTGTACCCACAATCTGACCCCCCAAACCAATTGTACCTTCGGATAGCTGCTTTTAATCCAAGATCTGTTCTGGGGTCCGTTTGGCAGGTGATGCAACGATTGTCCTAAAAAACAACTTTTAAACTTGCAGCCTCGTGCCCAACGGGAATATCTGTGCCCTAACTTTGCACCACCCCTCCGTCCCTCCTCCCCACCCTCTTCATCATTAGGAATGCCCCTATAACATTTTCTCCTGTCTGAACATTGCACAGGTGCCTTAATGATCCAGCCCATGTTCAGTATTCACACAGCTGATGAATAGGAGACAATCTGCCTGGAGCATTCCTAATGATGAGGAGGGCGGGGAGGAGAGACAGAGAGGGTGTGCCAGCCTAATGCATACGCAATCTAAGCCCAGGCCGTTGGGCACGGGGCTGCCAGTTTAAAAGTTGTTTTTTAGGACAATAACTGCATCACCTGCCGAACGGACCCCAGGACACATCTTGGATTAAAAGCAGCTATCCGAAGGTACAAGCGGTTTGGGGGGGTCAGGTTGTGGGTACAGAGTTGCTTTAACACTAATACCAGTTGTACAATTTTTTTGCACTGATCATCAAATGGTTAGGTTTAGGTTAGTTTACATAACTATCCATGTTTTTGTTAGTTGGGTGCACCCCATGATGGATGGGGTTTGGACTATCCTGATAAGAATCCCACTTTAAACTGGGAAATCCAAGATTAGAAAAAGCACTACTACTCTGGCAAAAACAGCACCACCCCTGTCCCCAGGTTGTGTCTGGTATTACAACTTGGCTTCAACTTTAGTGGAACTGAGGTGCAAAACCCACACCTAAACTGAGGACAAGAGAGGGGCTGTATTCCCTATAAAGCTATGTTCACACTACGTATATCTCAGTCAGTATTGTGGTCCTCATATTGCAACCAAAACCGGGAGTGGATTAAAAACACACAAAGGATCTGTTCACACAATGTTGAAACTGAGTGGATGGCCGCCATATAACAGTAAATAACGGCCATTATTACAATATAACAGCCGTTGTTTTAAAATAACAGCAAATATTTGCCATTAAATGGCGGCCATCCACTCAATTACACCATTGTGTGAACAGATCCTTTCTGTGTTTTCAATCCACTCCTGGTTTTGGTTGCAATATGAGGACCACAATACTGACTGAAATATATGTAGTGTGAACCCAGCCTAAAGGTGATTTACACCCAGATTAGAAAAGTGTCTGTATAATAGTGAATCAGATGTCACATTTGGTCAGATATAATGGCATTATGCTGATTTGCTGCGGTGACCATTTTTTCTGAAATTTTAGCCATATTGGTTGTCACCTATAGTTTGTTTCTCAGAAATTGGTAATTCAACTGTTACTAGGTTAAAGGGGTTATCCAGTGCTAGAAAAACATGCCCACCTTTGCCACACCTTTGTCTCCAGGTCAGGTGTGGTTTGAAATTAAAGGGGTTATCCAGCACTACAAAAACATGGCCACTTTTCCCCCTACTGTTGTCTCCAGTTCAGGTGCAGTTTGCAATTAAGCTCCATTTACTTCAATGGAACTGAGTTTCAAATCCCCACCCAAACAGGAGACAACAGTAGGGGGAAAGTGGCCATGTTTTTGTAGCGCTGGATAACCCCTTTAAGCTCCATTTACTTCAAAGGAACTTCAAACCCCACCCAATCTGGAGACAAGAATGGTGCAAAACTGGCCATGTGATAACCCCTTGATTAAGCCTGGTGAGGTGACAACCAATAGTTCACAACTAGGGATGGTCCAAACCGAGTTCGGAACGGCAAAGATTCCCGCTGTCTGCCCGCTCTGTGGAGAGGGTGGATACAGCGGGAGGACCGCCTGGAAAACTGGGATACAGCCATAGCCATAGGCTGTATCCCAGTTTTCCAGGCGTTCCTCCCGCTGTATCCGCCCGCTCCACTGAACGGGCAGACAGCGGGAATCTGCTGCCAAGCGTTCAGGTTCATACGAACCCGAACCTTGGCAGGTTCGGACCATCCCTATTCACAACCTAAATGGCTAAACTTCCTGTTTTTGGGTATAAACCCACACACCGTATACGCAGCGTATTTACTGCTGCGATACGCAGCAAATACGCAGCAGATTAGATCTAAATAACTGAACACAGCATCAAATCTGCACCATCAAATCTGCTGCGTATTTGTTGCGTATCTGCTGCGTATACGGTGTGTGGGTTTGTAACCTTAAAGGGAAACTATCAGCAGGTTAGACAAATCTAACCTGCTGATCCGCTGATCTATATTTCTTACCTTCATCCTCTGTGCTGTTTCTGTGTAGTTTGTAGCTACATCCTTAGGCTAATCAAACGATTTGGAGGACTGGGGGGCCAGCCCCGTGCGGATCAGTGCTCTGGGGGCGGTAGTCAAACCTCCAGTGCGCCAAACCGCCTGAGTAACCTAAGAATATAAGTAAAAACTACATAAAACCTACCTTCATCCTCTGCGCCCTTAGCACAAATGGGACAGATCAGCAGGTTAGATTCTTCTAACCTGCTGATAGTTTCCCTAACGCTTGCAAAATGGTTGCCACAATTCAATACAAAAATGCTGATATCTCTTAGTAAACAAACCTAATGACCAAACTTTGACCCCCGCGGTAACTTTTTATTTTTTGATACATGGGCAATTTTACATTTTTGGTGAAAATTCACTTTATTCCAATGAGCATTACATGTCATTGCAGAGTTATTAATCTAGGATAGAGATGGGGAATGTTTAGCTTTCCAGTTGTTGCAAAACTACAATCCTCATCATGCCTTTGGCTGTCCAGGCATGATGGTAATTGTAGTTTTGCAACAGCTGAAGGGCCAATGACTCCCCATCCCTGATCAAGGAGAAAACAGTGATCAACTTTAATTCTGGCCTTACTGACAGTGGGGATTCTGGGAGATGTAGTTTTGTTGGTGGAACAGGTTTTACAGCCCCGCTCGCTTCCTATTATACGCAGCAAACCTGGCCTGACAGCTGAGAATCAATAGGGAGTAAATATAGATGAAGCCGGCGACTGATTAATTTCTTATCATCACGTCTTGGTGCGACTTCGATCCTGAGCAACGGGGCAAGAAACTATGGTGGTGAGATGTATTGATAACACATTCAAGGGTGTTTTCTGCATCAGTCACTTTAGCTAACGGTTCCAGAGTACTTATTGTGCCGCTCAGATTAATGCCGGTCAGAACAGGACTCCAGTGATGGATAATGTCAATTACCACTCACTGAATGCTTATAAAAGTCTGGTAAATGAAAATGATTCCAGCTGCTGTGGCTCCAATAATAGATGGGATACGCTTAAATATTCAGACTCCAAATCGCATTTTTTGACCACAATGAAATTTGACATAATCGTCCTGTGAAATAGAGTGCAACGATCAGCCGACATCGTTCATGTCGGCTGATCGTTGCAGTCGCTTGTTTTTTAACATCTGATATAGCGACTGATATAGCAGCGATCTGCTGCCGTTGCTCCGTTGAATAGGAGCGTCGGCAGCAGACGCTGCTATATCCTATGGACTGCCCGGACGATCAGCGATCACCAGCCCCCCCGCAGCTCCCCGCCACCCCCTCCCGCACTCACCCGCTCGCTGCAGCCGCGTTGAATAGCGGCGGCAGCGAGCGGGGAACGAGGAGCAAACGAGTGCTGAGAGCGCTCGTTTGCTCCTCTGACGACCCGTGTAATAGGCCCTTTAGTTTACTTCAGAGCTGCACTCATTATTCTGCTGGTAGACTTACGCTATATATACGTTACATTACTTATTTTTACTGATCCTGAGTTACATCCTGTATTATACTCCAGAGCTGCACTCACTATTCTGCTGGTGGGGTCACATCCTGCTCCACATTGATTAGGGGCAACACCCCAGAACAGCTGGGTATGGATACCTGGCCTTGGTATTTCCCTGGTCACATCATCAGACTGATAACTAAGTTGGATATTGACTGAAGGGGGCACTTAATATGGTGGATTTGGTGGTCTCCGTACAGGAGCCATCTCTTTGCTAGGTCCTTGCCTAGAGGGATATCTGGCTAGTCCCATGTTTTGAGAATCTTTATACCAGTCACTATTTAAAAGGTGGATATAGGAAAAAACAAACTGCCTTCCCACCTAAATTATTGGAACTAAAATGTTATGGAGATCTATCAAGCTTGCTGACAGTCTCCAATTGTGAATACACATTCTTAAATTATATACTTGCCCTTTAAGGCTATGTTCACACTACGTATGAGCCCAGCCGTTCCGTGACCCCGGCCGGGTCACGGAACGGCTGGGCTCTGGCCGGATCATCTCGGTACTTAAGTACCGGCCGGATGATCTTTCCGTCCGCAGAGCTCTGATGTGGGCGCATCAGCGTGCGCCCGCATCAGAGCTTACCATAGCCCACAGTGGCTCCGGACGCTCGCTTCACTGTGGGAACTGACAGGTCTTTCTGCGGCCGGAATTCACAGAATTCTGGCCGCAGAAAACTGATCTGTCAGTTATTTGCGGGGCCGCACAGATCGCGGCCGGAGCGTATACGATGTGTGTACGCTCCGGCCGGGATCCCATTGCTTAATAGGCTGTGTTCCGCTGCGCAAAAACTACGGCCTTTGTTGCCATCGGCAACTACGGCCGTAGTTTTACGTAGTGTGAACATAGCCTAAGATACCGTTTGGCTGTGACAAGATGGATGATGCCAAACAACAGCATGAGAAAATCCGTACCTGCAATGCCCAGCGTCCCTTGACAACTATATGGCCAGAAAGTCCTGATGGGAGATGTAGTTTTACAGCAGCCACAGGTAGCAAATACACTATATAGAGATCTTGGGTAAAGGGAAATGTAGGGTGTAATGTCTCCAGTAACCCCCTCCCTATGTACCCATAATTCCTGCGAGATGCTGATCTACACATCCGCATGGCTTAGCGTCTCTAGCTCAGTGAGACTCACTAATTCCAGGTTCAAGCGCCAGGATCAGATTCTTGGACTGTGCCGACTCTATTAATTAGACAACAAACTGAGAAGCCCCAGATGGTTCCCGGCTGTGATCGTTTCCAAGCCCAATTATACTGGGGGACTTTGGGATCAATGAAATTGGCGTACGGGTGTTTGTATCTCTATAGTTGTATCATAGCTTCATGCTGCATATTGGTTTAGTAGGGACTGGCCATTCACATTAAATTACATCCAACCAATTTCTGGAGGACCCACCAAATAAATAGTGTGTATGGAGGCACACCAGCTCTCCACCAATAGCAGATGTCAAGGGGAGAATGGTACAGCATCTGGCAGCAGCTTTTTTTCTTATGCCCACTTGGATTACATGACCACTTGGCCAAACAGGGTGTTCATGTATGTAGGGAGAGATAACTGTTGAATGATGGCTGTCTACAGTGTATGGCCAGGTTGATAAGACGAAGTTCCTAACATTATTCTATTATGGATATATATATTTGAATGGAGTCCCTTATCCAGGACCTTTATCTATAAGCCAGCTTAGAAAGTGGCTACAGGACCTGGCCTGTCTATACTATGAATAAGCACCATGTAATGCTTCAGCTCACCTGTGGTGGCACTGCAGGACAATTTGAAAGTTCCTCTATAGATCATGGCTAGGGGCCCTATTACCCGGGGAGATTACCTGCCATATCAGGCTGATTCGGGCAGACATCACCCTGTTTAATAAAAAAAACGATTGTTGTCTTTTAGCAGGTTTACAAATTATGGGGCGCCGACCTTGTATTGCTCCACGTAATAGAGAAGAGGAAGTAATAAAAGCTATACTTTACCTCTTCCCGCTCCCCGGTGTCCTTCCAGCTTTACCCGAATCACCACAACCACTGCTGAGGCTTCTGAAACCATCTCTGAAATGACAGGCCGCTCAACCAATCACTGGCCACGGCTCTGTCCCGTCTTGGCCAGTGATTGGATAACTATCACTTTAGAGACGTCTGAGAAGTGCCAGTGGCACCTGTGGGAGAAGGCTGAAGGATGGAATGAATCCGGGAAAAGTCAAAAGTCTTGCCTTATTAACTTCATATCCAGCAAGGGCTGCATAACAGGTGTTTCTATAGTCTGGAAAAGTTGAGTGACAACCCCTTGGGAGATGTAATGGCAGACAAACTGGTTGTCACCCAGAACCACTGAGACTGCTCAAAGCAGGTTCTAGCAATCTGCAGAAGATGGCGACTCAATAACTTATGTTGACTTCCGAAACTCAATTTAAGTGGAAATTTCCTTTAATTCTGTAGAAGTCTAGAAAATTACAGATTAAAAACCCTAAAAATAGTATTTTGAATGTTCCGGTACAAAGTTTACTTCTCTTCGGCGGGTCACTGTAATTTCATCCACTTTTCTGACCAGAGCACTGTTATCGAGTCCTCCATCTGATTGTTATAATGTGACATTATTACCGGGAGCTGCCGGCAGGACACACAGTGCAATTTTAGCAGAGCCAAGTAGTCATTTGTTTTAGCGTTTGGCAACCACTTAGCGGAAGCCGTAGAAAGTCAACGCAATTTAACAAATGAAGCAGAGCTAACGTTCCTCCAGCCCCGACTCCCGTGCAGAGAAGCAATGTAACGTGCCTCATTGTTTTTCCTTTAGAGAGCCGATCCGCCAAAGCCTTGAGCTAGAATTATTCCAGTGTCGGACAAAGGACATTAACAGATCATTGGTCACAGCCGGTCTCTCGTTTGTTCAGCCAGCGGTTTCTGTATCCCAACTGGTACACAAATATCCAAAGGCAACAAACATAAAAGCAATTGAAAAGCCAGCCAGTGTGATGCATACAAATGTCGAAAGGAGAGAAAAAAAACAAACAATAAAAACAGAGCGCATACATATGCAGGAGATGTGCTTGGTGCCTTGTGCCGTGAAATATACTGATATAATGTTATTAACCTGGGGAACCAGATTACTGTTACGGGTTGAGATGTTATGGAGGCTACCAACCAGATCCTATGCTATCTATACATTATAGATATTCATTAGAGATGAGCACAACTCGAGCATGCTGGGGTCTGTCTGAACCTGAGCGTGCGGCATTTTATTACTGGTAGCTGCAGAAGTCGGATGCAGCACTAGAGAGTCTTGGAAAACATGGATACATAATGGCCTATGGCTGTATCCATGTTTTCCAGGTAGCCTTAGGGACTTATTCCACGGAGCGATAATCGGCCGAATAATCGCTTTGTGGAATAGAGACATGGGTCAGCTGATGATTGTGTTATTGGCTGATCGTTGATTTAGGTTCAGACCGACCGCACATCGCTACGTAGAATAGCGATGCGCAGCGGGCAACTGGCGATCTCACTAACACCATGCTTTACCTACACATGTTGCAGGGCTTCTCCTGCGCTCCTTCCTCCTCCCGCGCGCAGCAGCAGCTTAGCTGACAGACCGCTCAGCCATTCTGGGAGGAAGAAGGAGCGCAGGAGAAGACCTGCAACATGTGTAGGTAATGTACGGTGTTTAAACAAGGGCTGCAAGGACATCGGTAACAATGTCCCTGCTAGCCCATGCTAAACGATTATCGGGCCACGGAATAGGCCCAGTAAACGAGCACCGATCTAGCAGATCGGCGCTCGTTTACATTATTGATCGGGCCCCCATCGGCCCGTGGAATAGGACCCTTAGAGCTTCATCCAATCTCTGCAGTCACGGGTAGTCAAATGCTGCACAATCGGATTCAGACAGACCTGAGCATGCTATAGTTATGCTCTTCTCTAATATTCATATATTTTAGGAGAATAGGAGGTTAAATCCAATATTATAAGACTTGCTTCTGGTACAGAATGCAGAAGCCCTCCTGCTATTCTGTATTCTCCTGTCTGTTTAGGTCAGTTGCAAAGTAGTTGCCTCACAGCTGATCCATTGCTCTGGATCAGCTAATCTTGGCCGCCAGTCCTAATTATTTTAAGTGGAGTTAGCCAACCGACGAGCTGCCCGCAATCATAGGAGATTAAAGTCTATTGAGCCTATTGGAGTCTATTGGACTACAAAACAATCTGTAGAGGTGTAGATCCTACTTTTTTGCGGACTGATATTCAAATCGGATGTGTGGACGATCCCATTGAAATGACGGTCATTTTTCTGTCCTATAGACAAAAGAACTGATGTGTGGACTAGGTCCTATATTTGTTCATGTTAGAGATGAGCATGTTTGGCATTTGAATACCGGTGGCTAAAAAAAAAAGTTGGATGCTGCTCTAGGGAGTGCTGGAAAACTTCAATACAGCCACAGGCTGCATCCAACGTCTTCAGCCACCGGTAATCAAATACCAAATAATCAGATTTGAGCATGCTTAAGTTGCACTCATCTTTTGTTCCTATTTTTCACCTCCTCCCATTATTTGTGCCAGTCCTTCAGCTCCGGTTTCTATTATGTATTGGTGGTTTCTATACTTTTTTACTTAGTTTATAAGCATTTCCCGTAATAAGTGTATATTGAGGATTTGTATAACTTTTGGGGGGCAATACAATACTTTAATAAAAGTTTGCAACGGACTTCTCCTTTAATTGTGGCTGATCTATCTTTCCCATTAATTTCTTGACCTGAAAACTTAGACAGATAACTGTGTCCAGATCACAGCTGCCACAAAGCCTTCCATATTGTGAGCATATTACTGGAGAGCTAGAGATATAGGTCTAAGGCACAGGAGAGGCGACAGACTACTCTGTGCAGCAGCGTCCAGCGTGTCGCAGGCAGTGTGCAAACTCCACATCTACGGGAAGAACTTAGTTGTCCATCATTACATTATCTCTGTCAGTGGCCAAAATGCCTAAAATGACTAGAACATAAGTATTTCACACACAGGAATTCCTAGAACTCCAACCAAAATCAGTGGAACATAGAATATCCACCATAGGGAACAGTTCTTTACTCCATGTAGGAATTGATGATGTCATCCCACTGGCTTAGTGACATCATTTCACTTAATATTCTCTACTAGTCAACTCTGGTAACCCAAATCAGCTCTCCTTAGCAGTAGGAAGAGCAGCTCCGGGGCACAAACAGCTGCTGGGAGCATGAAAATCACATGAAAAGAACACCCTCTCCCATCTGAGAAGACGTTTCATGTAGTCATGGATGGGTTTTAGTCATTGCAGACATACCCTTAATAACTAGGTCTGCACAGGGTTACAGATAGGAACACAGTCTGTAAAGTGCTCCAGACTCCTCGAAGTGCCCCAGTCTTGATATTAAGTCTTCATCATTCTTTACTCTCTCGACTTTCCATCTTTTTTCGTCTATTCCATTACGGATGGCAAATCATCACTTATACATTTTACCAGCAATGCAGGAAATTGCAGTGTACCGAGATCCTGCGACGGCAGAAATAGAAAATTGGTCTAAACTGTCCGTAACCACAATATATATATATAAGAGCAGGAGAAGTGTATCCAGAATTATGGTATCAATTACCTGCTCTGCAGCGCCCCCTTCCTTTGTGGACGACAATTATAGCAATGGGAAGCTAAATGTTCAGGATTTAATGACTAATATGCTAAAACTACCGTGTTTCTCTGAAAATAAGACCTATCCTGAAAATAAGACCTAGCGTCATTTTGCAGGGTTTTTTTTATAGCAGACTTGAAAAATAAGCCCTAGTCCAAAAGTAAGGCCTAGTTACAGTCAGCTGACTAGGGAAGACTGGTACGTGGCCAACTACAGAGGGGGGAGGCATGTATACAGTATGGAGGTCACTTATAGTGGGGGCTTGTATACAGTATGGGGACATAACAACAGAAGGGGGAGGGATGTATACAGTATGGAGCCCCTACTGGGGGGGGGGGGGATGCTGGGGAATGTATACAGTATTCGGAAACCACTACAGAGGGGGGAGGCATGTATACAGTATGGGGGTCACTTGTAGTGGGGGCATGTATACAGTATGGGGACATAACTACAGAAGGGGGAGGGATGTATACAGTATGGGGGTCACTTATAGTGGGGGCTTGTATACAGTATGGGGACATAACTACAGAAGGGGGAGGGATGTATACAGTATGGAGGCCCTACTGTAGGGGGGGGGGATGCTGGGGAATGTATACAGTATTCGGAAACCACTACAGAGGGGGGAGGCATGTATACAGTATGGGGGTCACTTATAGTGGGGGCATGTATACAGTATGGGGACATAACTATAGAAGGGGGAGGCATGTATACAGTATGGAGGCCCTACGGGGGGGGGATGCTGGGGAATGTATACAGTATTCAGAAACAACTACAGAGGGGGGAGGCATGTATACAGTATGGGGGTCACTTATAGTGGGGGCTTGTATACAGTATGGGGACATAACTACAGAAGGGGGAGGCATGTATACAGTATGGGGGTCACTTATAGTGGGGGCTTGTATACAGTATGGGGACATAACTACAGAAGGGGGAGGCATGTATACAGTATGGAGGCCTTACTGTGGGGAGGATGCTGGGGAATGTATACAGTATTCAGAAACAACTACAGAGGGGGGAGGCATGTATACAGTATGGGGGTCACTTACAGTGGGGGCATGTATACAGTATGGGGACATAACTATAGAAGGGGGAGGGATGTTTACAGTATGGAGGCCTTACTGTGGGGGGGATGCTGGGGAATGTATACAGTATTTTGAAACAACTACAGAGGGGGAGGGAGGTATACAGTATTGGGGGCATTACTGCAGAGGGGAGATGAATCCAGTATGGGGGAACTACTATAGAGGGGGTTGGAAGTATACAGTATGGGGGGGTCGTGCTGCAGAGAGGGGATGTATATAGTATGGGGGAATAACTACGGGGGCGGGGGTTAGAAAACAGTATGGGGGCATTACTGCAGAGGGGGATGTATAAAGTATTGGGGAACAACTACAGAGGACGGAGGTATACAGTATAGGGGGGCCTTACTGCAGAGGGGGATGTATACAATATGGGGAACAACTACAGAGAAGGATGCTATATAGTATGGGGGGCCTTATTGCACAGGGGAATGTATACAGTATGGGGGGACATCTACAGAGGGGGAGAGAGGTATACAGTATGGGGGTCTTACTGCAGAGAGGGGATATGTACAGTATGGAGGGTCTTACTGCAGAGGTAGGGGATGTGTACAGTATGGGGAAACAACTACAGAGGGAGAGGGAGGTATACAGCATGGGGAAGCCTTATTGCAGAGGGGAAATGTATACAGTATGTGGGAAGAATTACAGAGAGGGGAGGGAGGTATACAGTATGGAGGCCTTATTTCAGGAGAACATATAGTATGGAAGCCTAACAACATTGAGACATAAAGAATGGTGGATGACTACCGTTTAGAGTGGGGCTACAGTGTAGGGGCATATACTGTGCTTCTCTGTAAATAAGACCTACCCTGAAAATAAGCCCTAGCCCTTTTTCTGAAGAAAGAAATGATATAAGATCCTGCCTTAATTTTGGAGAAACACTGTACTATGCCACAGGCTAAGGGCCCTATTACATGGAGCGATAATTGGCCGAATCAGACCTATTCGGCCGATTATCGCCCTGTGTAATAGAGAGAACGATCAGCCAACTAAACCATCATTGGCTGATCATTTCTTCAGGTCCATAGCTAAAATCGTCCGGCGTGCATCGCTACGTGTAATAGTGATGTGCGGCCGACAGCTGATGATTGTAGTATAAAATGATAAAGTATTATCTTACCTTGCCACCTTACCTTACAAACAGGCTGCCGGCCGCTCAGCCAATCACAGGCCAAGATAGGCCGCCAGCCGCTCAGTCAATTACTGTCCGAGACAGCGGCCTATGATTGGCTGAGCAGCCAGCAGCCTGTCAGTGCAGGGAAAACAGAGCTGCAAACACTGGGGAAGGCTCGAAGACACCAGGGAACGTGGTAAGGGGAGTTATTCATTATTTTATACTAAAGGCAAGGGCTGCACAGACATAGCTAACATGTAAATGACCCCTAACAACTTACATTAGCTCAAATCCTGTCAGATTATTTTATAAGAATTGTGGATACAATTGTGGTTATAATGCAGGATCAGTGCAAGATAAGTAAGGACTCCACCAGCAAAATGAGTGCAGCTCTGAAGTATAATACAGGATGTAACTCACTAAGATAAATAACATATGTATTACGTGACTAATGTAGACTAATTCTATCTGTAAAAAGTAAATTAGTGCTTGTACATGGCTATACTAGAAACCTTAGAGTAACAGTGTCTTCCATCTCTATTAGTGTACGGTTCGGGGCTCTTTTTTTTTTCTTCCTTAAAGTGTTTTGACCTTGTTGTATATTGAAGGTTTATGTCGGTTAGGAATATATTGGTTGCATATAAATTCATAATAAAGTAATACAATAACGCGGCCCACGCACCCTCCAACGTACAATGCTTCCCAGCACGCAGCCTTGAATAAGACTGTGTATTCTCGTATCGCTAGCCTTGAAGCGGATGTGAGAGCGCTCGGTGCAAAGCTGCCAAGGACAGAACACATACCATCCCGGCTTTTCTGCATCCTTGAAACGCTGGCGTCCACTTTTGGATTTTTATATTCATTGACCCAGCTGTTGTCCTGTTTTTTCTTCTGATTTCTCGGTAACCATGTTAACCGGTAAAATAGGGCAGCAATATTTTGATTAATGTCTAATGGGCAGAAGCTTATTGATGAAATCTACCACCCAATGGCAGCCATTTTAAGTATTAAAGGAAAGGTCTGGTAATTAAAAAATTTGTCAACTGACAAGGGGAACACAATAAATAATAATTACTTACCACTCCCTGTGCCTTTGTAGTGCTGGCTTGGCGCTCCGGGATCTCTGCTGGGCTCCAGGATCTCCTTTGGCTGGAACGTCACGACTTGGTTGATGGACTGCTAGCTCAGCCAGTTAGTGACTGGGGTGGTACACCACTGCCGTCACTAATTGGCTGATGGGGCAATCCATTTGAGTTGTGACAACATTCGAACTCAGGGAAAATGCCTTCCGGCTGCCAAGCAACACAAGCGTGAACAAGGTCTTACCACTCACCACTGCACCAGAGGTAGAATGGGAGACCCCCCCCCCCCCCCTTTCCAGTGTGGCACATCCTGTAAAAAAAAATTATACACTAGTAAATAGGCTGAATGTAGACACTAGAATAATATATCCATTAAATTCAGTATAGACGGCACTGGTGTGCCTAATGTTCAGGTACTGTGCTAACCTCCGCTCTCCGTGCCTCTCCGCTCAAAAAATTGACATGGAACCTCAGCGCTGATTCCGTAGTGGATTTTCTTTGAATAATTTGAAATAATTTGAAATAATTTGAATGTCCACATAAAAGATGTGAACAGCTGACTAATGAGCGATTTTATATTAATTAGCTGATCACTGGCCCTTTTACACAGGCTGATTATCGCAGTGAGTGTTCCTGGTTGCCAATAATCGGCCCGATGCTTCTTCCCGTATTGGCCAGTGATTGGCTGAGTGGCCTGTCACTTCATAGACCGGCTCAGAGTTCCAGTGGCAGCTGTGGGAGGGGTCAGAAGCTAGAAGGACACTGGGGAGCATAGGGAGGTAAGTATATATATTTTTTTTTACATTTATCAGCTGTCAGCTGTGCATCGCTATTACACGTAGATCAGTCAATGATTGTTGTCCTCGGTCCATTCTTGTCTTTATTACACGGATTGATAATCTGCCGAATTGGCCTGATTCGGTAGAATATTGCTCCGTGTAATAGGGTCCTTAGGTCGAGTTCACACCTGCACCCTGATTGATTCTAATGCAGCCGCATCACAAAGAGGGGGGGGGGGTTTCCTCCGACTGGGGGCGGGCCGTCCCCGGCCTCCAGTGCTTCAGGCCAGACCGGTGCCCGGAATTAGACTGGCGCAGTGCATGGAAAATGGGACACGGTTCACAAAAAGGACCGCAGCACCGGCATCCCCATGTCGGCGCCGGGCTGTTGATGTTAAGATCTTAAAGCGATATACAGAATCTGCAATGGAAGCCCCGAGCTGGGCCTCTGACAGCATTTCTATCATCTGTTAGTCAATGCTAGCACCGCCTCCTGGACTCCTAAGCTCAGAATAAGCAGGGATTTTAGTCAATAAACAGCAAGTTATATAGAATTCTTCTCCCATAAAACTATAGTCTATCAGTCTACTCTGCTCCTCCTGCTCTAAAAGATAATGCCTGCATAGCTGACTGCTTGTTCAACATAACAGTGTCCCTTTAAGGACCAAGAGAATTTCCTCACTATTACCTTTTTGTATTTCATCAGCCATAACTTTTTTTTATTATTTGTAAGGCTACATAGGACATGCTTTCTTACAAGACAAGTCATATATTGTTTAGGAATCATTTTCCTTTAATTATATAGTAGCGTTTATTTTACTTTGATTTTTTTATGTATGAGGGAATTCATAAAAACAGCAATTGAGCAATTCCACCTTTTTATTTTTTCTATGGTCCTTTGCTGTTCAAATTAATAGAATATAGGGGGGGAATATAGATGTACGTTATATGTTTTTGAGTTTTATATTAAATACAATTTTATTAAAGAACTTCAGGAATTATCTTTTTTTTGTAAATTTGTATTTTTTTTTACATTTTCAATTTTTTATTTTACTTTAGTGGACCTTGACTTCAATCATTATCACATACATCATGCATGTTGAGATGCAGAAATAGACTATCCCTGTCCATATGCCTTTATAGATCATGGTGGGGTCATTCCCCCATGATGAACCTTTGTTAGCTGGAGCGGAGAGCGAACGACTGGAAAGCATGGCTACAGATGATCGGCTTGGCGTGGTTTCCAGTTCACTGTAGCTTTCTCCATTGATATCACCTGACCCTTACGGCTTCGGAAGCCGGACCTGTAGCAACTAAAAATATGCCCAAAAATAGTGACCTCATGGGTGGACTCCATTGTGTGGGTTATTCTATAGTGTTTAGCCTTTTTGTGGTCTTTCCACCCTACATCGTCTTTGTGTTGGACACACTTTATTATATAAAGATAGGTTCCGCACATCCCGTCTATGGTACGACGCCAGCTGAGCCCACCGATCGCTCTGCCAAGCTCTGAACAGGTTAAAGTTCTCTTCATTCTTCCCCGATCCTTACTTATGTGCCAGTCATTGTCTCCCTAACCTCTCATCTCTGTGTTTGCAGAGTTGCTTGCGTACATGTTTCCGTGACAACCACTTTGCTTCCCTCTTCAACCCACCTCCCCTCTTCCCCTTTAATATAGCCTAGTAAAGAGCCCTAATACTCTTGCTGAAAGCTTGTAAATATGCACTATCCAACTAGTTGCCGGAGCCAGAGATGACAGCCTGTTATCCGGAGTCTTCAGCCTGCCTCCTAGTCTGCCGCAAGCTGCTGAATGTATTCCGGAGAGCGGCTATAAACAGAACGCGTCGCCATTTATAGAACCCAGGGCACAAAACAAAGTGAGAAAAATAGTTTGGAACTTTGGACGCTTAGTAATCGGTGACTATTAGAGAGTATACAATGACCTGTGAGAATCACCTACAACAGCTTCTCATCATTTATGGTGGCGGTATAGTTGATTTTCAAAAATAGCTTTTAGCCAGGAATATAAGTCTGGGTTGGATGTGTCAAGATTAAAGATGAGCAAATCTGGAGCATGCTCGAGTCGATCCGAACCCGAACTTTCGGCATTTGATTAGCGGTGGCTGCTGAAGTTGGATAAAGCCCTAAGGCTATGTGGCAAACATGGATATAGTCATTGGCTGTATCCATGTTTTTCAGACAACCTTAGAGCTTTATCCAAGTTCAGCAGCCCCCGCTAATCAAATACCAAACATTCGGGTTCGGATCGACTTGAACTCGAACCCGGTTCGCTCATCTCTAGTCAAGATTAAAGATGATCGAACTTGCTGAAAGTTTGGGTTTGCACAAACCCGAATGATTGACATTTGAATTCCGCTGCCCGATGCTGAAAGACATGGGTACAGCCATAGGCCTTTGGGCTGCATCCATATTTTCCAGGTAGCGGGAGTCAAATGCAGATCATTTGGGATTGTGTGAACCCAAACTTTAGGCAAGTTCGCTAATCTCTAGTCAAGATCGATAGTACCCAAAACTGCCTGATGAAGGTCGAAGTTTGCTGTTACTGCTAGCAACAAAAACCCATTGGACCATTGGAGCTGTTTTTGATCTGGGCATTTGGCCATTGGTGCTACACTTGGCTTATTGATATCCACTTAGGACTCTCAAAAAGTTTCTTCTTTTATTTTGCCATATGCGTACAAAAAAAACAGACAACGTTTCGGCCCTTTAAACCATATTGAGCCTTTCTCAAGTATATGAGAAAGGCTCAATATGGTTTAAAGGGCCAAAACGTTGTCTGTTTTTTTGTACGCATATGGCAAAATAAAAGAAGAGACTTTTTGATACTTTAAAAGACGCTGTCTTCAATTGCTATTTTCTGTGTGGATGAAGTACTGGGTACGGGCCAACCCGGTGGAGGACTGTGCGTCTATACGGGAGCACCGCTGTTTCCATTTGGAATAGATCACTTAGGACTCTCTATATAGATGAAAAATAACCTGATGAAATCATTGGTCAGCTGTTTATCATCAGCTGACGGGATGTTGGCAGGAAAAATCCACCCAAAATTGTCTTTTAATATATTATAGATGCATGTTGTTCTTTGGAAACTGTTGAGATGAAGGTGAAGGGCCATTCAGATTAATGATGTCTCTGAGCAGTACCTAATGGGTTAGGATCATTTCACTGCAAATATGACCTGCCAACATTCCACACCAAATCAGGATTATTTTTGGGAAAACAAATAGTATACTTACCCTCCCAATCCCCTGTTACTCCACTGGCAACACTTTCAGGTCCTCTGTGGTGTCTATACCACCCTTCTCCAACGATAACATAATGATCCATGTAACAGCTATAATCTGTTATTGCAAACAGATCACTGATCTCAGGGAGACCAGCCAAAGAAGACATTGTCAGCTCCTGGTTAAAGCGCTCAGTACAGTGAAACCTTAGGTGCATTGCCCCCTGGGAAACATCCATATTCAAAAAGTTCAGCGGAGCCTCACTTATGACTCTCAAAACATGGACGAGCCAAATATCCCTCCAGCGAAGGACCTAAAAACCACCATACTAAGCGGTCTCTTCAGTCAATATCCTTCTTAATTATAAGTCTGATGATATGACCAGGGGAACACCAGAGCCAGGTATCCATCCACACTGATGAGGCGCAAATACCCCGAAACAGCTGTCTGTGGATGGATACCTTGCTTGGGTGGTTTCCTTTATGGGAAACATTCCTTGGCTTGGCTGTTTCTTCCCGGAGGAAGGTCACTGACGTTGAGACATGTGATGGTGTCTCTGCAGTGTTCTTTTGCATATTTGGTATCTTATCCACAGACAGCTGTTTCGGGGTGTTGCCCCTCATCAGTGTGGAGCAGGCTTCTGGCTAGGTGGGAGCAATGCCTAGTAGACCAAACGGCAAACAGAGGAGCTAACCTTTTTTGAGGCCCTTCATAGCAGGGATATCTGGCTATTCCTTTGTTAGGAAACTCGTAACTAAGGCTCTGCGGAACTTTTTGCATAATCTGTTATTGGCTGCAGTAGGCGCATGTTGACATGACACTTCATTGCTGGTGGCATGTGAACCTAACTAGGTGGACTAGCCAATAATGTAAATAGAAAAGGTGAGTGACAGCCCTATGGGTGAGGAAATGACAACCACAGTAGTTGTCATACCAGTTGCCCAAACACAGTTATATCTAATTGAAGGGTTATGAATAGTTTTGTGAACGGGTTGGCATGCATAGACTGGCCTCATCTGCCTGGTTATAGTTAGTAAATTTGTTTGGGTCATTCTTCAAACATATACAAGTTTTAAAAAAAAATCTATTGTACTTTCGGAAACTACGACTACGACTACCACGAACGTTGACTACATTTCCACCATTGAAGCCCATTAGCACAGACCCATACCTAATGGTAAACAACTGACTGGAGTTTTTATTGTCTTAACAGAAATAGAAAATCTGATTCATGTCTTAATTCATTTACACTAAGAAACGCTGCGAGTTCACAGATCAGTAGTCCTTCGACCTCTATTACGCTACATGAAAGAAAATCTCTCGTACAAGAGAAGAAGCTCCGTAATGATCTCTAACCACTGGAGACATTTTCTATTTCTCGACTCCTTGTGATGATTTAAATTGTAGCCTGAAGATTTAGCGTGTGATCGCTGCGGAAGACATCATAGGTGCTTGACATCAAAGTCTCAAGTCACCATTGAGCACCATCGGATCTATCAAAGGGATCAAGCTCCGCCGGTGTACCGTGCTAGCGAAAAAACTTTGATGAATCATTTGCTGAATGAAAGAAAAAAAAACGTGCAAAATTTCAGAAAATAGTCGTCTATTTATAGCCAGAATTATCCAAATGAAAGTCTACAGTGAAAGATCAGCTATTTGAGTATCCCAGATTGCTGCGGAAACAATGGCCTAATTATTTATTGGCATCTGTGCCACGAAATAACAAGCCAGAGAGTATTCCAAGAAAGTCGACAAAAACCAATGCCAGTTTTTCTAAATGGAAAATTAATTAAGAGGATGAAAAACAACACGGAAGCGGCAGCAAAAGACTGTGAACTTTTTTTTCATGGGCTGGAGAGTGAAATGATATATAGCTTATAAACATTTACTGTTCTCTAATTAATCTGTTTTATGTAGGAAACTTTGACTGGGATGTGTGGGAGCAGTTCTATGTTTACTTCTATATTCTTATACATAGGGGGCAGTATTATGGTAGTTATATTCTTGGATATAGCGGGCAGTATCATAGTAGTTATATTCCTGTATATAGGAGCAGTATTATAGTAGTTATGGTCCTGTACATAGGGGGCAGTATTATAGTAGTAATATTCTTGTATATAGGAGCAGTATTATAGTAGTTATATTCTTGTATATAGGGGGCAGTATTATAGTAGTTATATTCTTGAATATAGGGGGCAGTATTATAGTAGTTATATTCTTGTATATAGTGGGCAGTATTATAGTAGTTATATTCTTGTATATAGGAGCAGTATTATAGTAGTTATATTCTCGTATATAGGAGGCAGTATTATAGTAGTTATATTCTTGTATATAGGGGCAGTATTATAGTAGTTATATTCTTGTATATAGTGGGCAGTATTATAGTAGTTATATTCTTGTATATAGGAGCAGTATTATAGTAGTTATATTCTCGTATATAGGAGGCAGTATTATAGTAGTTATATTCTTGTATATAGGAGCAGTATTATAGTAGTTATATTCTCGTATATAGGAGGCAGTATTATAGTAGTTATATTCTTGTATATAGGAGCAGTATTATAGAAGTTATATTCCTGTATATAGGAGCAGTATTATATGACTTATATTGAATGTTGTGCTTGTCATATGTTACCTGTTGAAATGAATTAATTCACTGTGTTTTCACCTATGAAATCATTATTTTCCAAAATATATTAAAGTTTACAATTTCCTTTTGTGTCACGATCCCCTCTAGAAATAGGTGGTATATATTTTCAGTGTCCTACAGTGTAAAATGGTTTGGTAGTGTAGACTAAATTCAGTCTCATTTTACTCTCCATGGGAGAGAGTGCTATGACAGCCTATGGATGGAGAGCTTCCTCAGGTTTTCTTTAACGACAGGATGTCAGAGAGGACATAATGTGCGTGCCTTGCCATTCATTGACGTGAGCAGGACGCAGCAGGGACTGTCACTGCCAGTGATATCTGTAATATATATTCTAGTTTGTTACGGTGTTGACTTCTTTAAAGTGTTTTATGCTACATAAGTACAGGATAAGTAAGATCATGTAAATGTATATGTATACAGAAACTACATCAGCAGAATAGTGAGTGCAGCTCTGGAGTATAAAACAGGATGTAACTCAGGATCAGTACAGGATAAGTAATATAATGTATGTACACAGTGACCCCACCTGCAGAATAGTGAGTGCAGCTCTGGAGTATAAAGCAGGATGTAACTCAGGATCAGTACAGGATAAGTAATGTAATGTATGTGTACAGTGACCCCACCTGCAGAATAGTGAGTGCAGCTCTGGAGTATAATACAGGATGTAACTCAGGATCAGTACAGGATAAGTAATGCAGAGGTAGACATATCACTTGTGCAGCCTGTTCAGCTGCACAGGGGCCCAGACCAATAGGGGGTCCCACCAGACTGAGACTCTAAAGTGTCAGCTCAGCATGGCACATGTCTGTAGTGGGCCCCCCAGGTGGTATCAGCACCTGGGAAGTGCGGGCCCCCTGCTCCTGTGGGGCCCACTTAGTAACTGGATGCTGTGCCTGACCGGGGCTGGTTCTCCTCTCTCCACCTGCACGCTGCTGCTGACACCCCTTCTCATACTCCACTGTCCAGCATACCTTGTGTGAGGAGGAGAGGAGAGAGAGCATGCAATAACAGGGGCTGGATCCTGCAGGATTGTGGCTGCCAGGGACGGGACTGAAGAGGAGCAACAGCAGCAGATCTGACAGTGAGTAATTATTGTCAGTGTGTCTGTCAGGCTGCTGGGAGTTAGATAGAGTAAGATAGAGGATGGACTATGTAAGAAAAAGCACAGAGTCCCCACCACCTGATGCTGATGTTTGATTGTAAGTTTATGCCCTTTTTGCTAAAAACTGTGCTCCCCTCCCCCCTGCAGCATGGTTGTATTTCTCTTTCATCTTCCCCCTAAGCAGCCACATACAGTACATGTATCCCACCTGTGCAGCCACATACAGTACATGTATCCCACCTGTGCAGCCACATACAGTACGTGTCTCCCACCTGTGCAGCCACATACAGTACATGTATCCCACCTGTGCAGCCACATACAGTACATGTATCCCACCTGTGCAGCCACTTACAGTATATGTATCCCACCTGTGCAGCCACTTACAGTACATGTATCCCACCTGTGCAGCCACATACAGTACATGTATCCCACCTGTGCAGCCACATACAGTACATGTATCCCACCTGTGCAGCCACATACAGTACATGTATCCCACCTGTGCAGCCACATACAGTACATGTATCCCACCTGTGCAGCCACATACAGTACATGTATCCCACCTGTGCAGCCACATACAGTACATGTATCCCACCTGTGCAGCCACATACAGTACATGTATCCCACCTGTGCAGCCACTTACAGTATATGTATCCCACCTGTGCAGCCACATACAGTACATGTATCCCACCTGTGCTCCAGCAGTGATTAAGGGCCCATTGAATCCCCTATTAGTGCTGTTCTGGAGTCACTGCCACACTTTGAGCTATATATTCTGATCTCCCACAAAGCTTCCAGTGTACAATGCACCCAGGACACTCCAAGTACAACAGCTGCAAACATTACAACTCCCAGCACTTACTGCAATCTGAAGTCATCAGGATGTGCTGAGATTTGAAGTACTAATAAGCAGACAACTCACTGGGTTGCCCTCTCTGAAACTATAACTCCCAGCATTCTCTGAGAGCTTCATAAGTGTAAGGCATTCTGAGAGTTGTAGTTATTGTTATTCCGGGAGTTGTGGTCACAGATACATCAGTCCAAGATGGGACAAGGTCAGCATGTCACTTCTGATGGGTTCTTTATTTGGGTGCCCCCCATGATCAGTTCTATTGGTGGGCCACAGGTATCCCAGTCCCACACAGACTTCACAGTACAGTCCTTTAGTGGGCCCTGGCATCTGTGCTGCACTGTGCTCCCGAGAAACCAGGACACATATGTACGCCCGGGTATCCGGTACATGCCTGTGCCTTTTAGGGGCCCAAAAACATTTTTTGCACAGGGGCCCTTTGCAGTCTTTGTCCGCCCCTGAAGTAATGTAATGTATGTACACAGTGACCCCACCAGTAGAATAGTGAGTATAGCTTGGAAGTATTAAAACAACAGCAGTTTTTTTTTTATACTGAAGTTATTTGCATTGAAGTCAATGCTAACAACGTCATTGTCAACATGGTGTGTTGAACAATGCCCGTTGTTTTCTAAGGCCGTTGAAATAATGAGCATATCATTTATTTCCAGCCGTTGTCCTTAGACTTCAGTGCAATGTTAATTTACAACAATGGCCATTGTTTTTAGTGCCAAATTCTGGCCTTTGATTATACTATGTGTGAACATAGCCTTAAGCCCCTATTCCATGGAACAATTATCGTCCGTATTCGGCTGATAATCGGAATAGAAGGCAACGATCAGTTGACATCGTTCATGTCAGCTGATCGTTGCGTCACTTGTTTTTCAAACATGTTGAAAAACAAGCGACTGATATAGCACTGATATGCTTCCGTCGCTCCGTGGAATAGGAGCGGCGGCCGCAGACCGCCGCTACCCTCTATGGGCTGCCCGGACGATCAGCTCCCCGTGCCCCCCCTCCACCGGAGTCATAGCGGAAGCGAGCGGAGAACGAGGAGCAAACGAGTGCTGATAGTGCTCCTCTCCATCGGCCCGTGGAATAGTGGCTTTATATTGTAGCCAAAGGGTCCTATTCCACGGGCCGAGGAGGGCCCGATCAACGATGTAAACGAGTTTACTGGGCCTATTCCACGGCCCGATGATCGTTGAGTGAGGGCTGCAGGGACATCGTTACCTTGCAGCATCATACATTACCTGTCCAGGCTTCTTCTCCGCGCTGTCTTCATCCCCGGGTCCTGCGCGCTCTATCTTCAGAATGGCCGGTCAGCTGACAGGCCACACTCAGCCAATCACAGGCCGTGGCGGTCCCGGCCTGTGATTGGCTGAGCGCTCCGTCAGCTGACCGGCCATTCTGAAGATAGAGCGCCCGGGACTCGGGGATGAAGACAGCGCTGAGAAGAAGCCTGGACAGGTAATGTATGCTGCTGCTGCTTGTCAAATCGTCGGTCGCCCGCCGCGCACCGCTATTCAACCGTAGCGATGCGCGGCGGGGGGAAACAATGATTTTAGGTCTAGACCTAAATGAACGATCAGCCGATGACACGATCATCGGCTGATCGTTCTCTCTATTTCACCGAACGATAATCGGCTGAATCGGGACAAATGGGGCCGATCCGGCCGATTATCGTTACTGTGAAATAGGGCCCTAATGGCCAGTTCACACTGAGTAAACACAGCGTAAACTCCGCTCCCTCTCCTCTCCGCTCAAAGAAGTGACATGTTACTTCTTGGAACGGAGAGCGGCGGCAGCTGATGAGCGTGCGCCCTCTCATTCACTTACAGCAGCAAACTGAGCACGGCGGGATTCCGTGTTTACTCAGTGTGAACTGGCCCTAAGGGTCCATTTACACAGAAAGATTATCTGACAGATTCTCTGCCAAAGATTTGAAGCCAAAGCCAGGAATGGATTTGAAAAGAGGAAAAATCTCAGGTTTTCCTTTATGATCGGATTGGTTTATAGTCTGTTTCTGGCTTTGGCTTCAAATCTTTGGCAGATATTCTGTCAGATAATCTTTCTGTGTAAATGGATCCTTAGACAATTTTTTTACGGGAGGCAATATTTTATAGTTACCAAATGTAAAGTGTATAGCTACAGGGTATATATACAGTATATATATTCTATATCTTTCTACATGACAGTCTTTTCTCTGAGGATCTGTGCTGTCCGGCAGCCATGGCGTAGAGCTGCCTGCATGTCATTCTTGTGCTGGAGAGGAAGAGCTGTTAATCATTTCTGGAGCCAGATGGAAGCCGGAGACTATGATTAGCTCCCATAGGAAACTTGTTGATTCACCAACCTGAATCTTATTTTGCAAGGAAGGAAGAAGAGGCAAGAAGGCCGTATAGGCTGTGCAGGGTGGCCGAGCTTATATTAGAGAAATAGTGCACACATATGTGAATGTTACATACCGCCCAGCATGGTCCAGTAGCAGAATAATACATGTGCCATGAATATTGCATCCGTGTATAATAAAGAATGCATTGTTATAAATCATACATGCCAGCCTTTTAATTACATTAATAATGTAAGAAGTAGCAGCCATGCATTGTAATAAATAATCAACTTTAAGTATGATGTGAATTATTCAGAGGCAGCCGAGATCCCCCAAGAATTGCAGCTGTACAGTGTTTCTTCACCTTGTGCTGTACAATTCTTTATAGCCATGCTCTCCAACCTGTGCCTCTGTGGCTGGTGCAAAACTACAACTCCCATCATGCCCTGATGAGTATTGTGGTTTTGCAGCAGCTGAAAATCCTGTGTCTGTCAGAGTATGCTGAGGGTTGAGGTTTCGGGATGGGAGGTGTAGATTTGCAACAGTAGGAAGACTGCTGTAAAGCAATGAAGCGAAACCTAGTTACATCCAAGGACCAAAGTGCTTGGGGCCATTCTATCTAGAACCAGGGTGGGATATTTAATCAAACATGGTGTAACGTGAAACTGGCTCAGTCGCCCCTAGCAACCAATCAGATTCCACCTTTCATTTTCCAAGAGTCTTTGAGGAATGAAAGGTGGAATCTGATTGGTTGCAACTGAGCCAGTTTCACTTTACACCATGTTTGATAAATCTCCCTCAGGGTGTGTATCTCAGGCCCTCCAGCCATTGCAAAACCACAATTCCCGTCAAGCCTGGACAGCCAAAGCTAAAACTTTGGCTGTCCAGGCATGACGGGAATTGTAGTTTTGCAACAACTGGAGGGCCTGAGTTTGACACCCCTTGGCTACATGACCCCTTTAATTTTTCATTAGAGCTTATTAGAGATGAGCGCAATTGGAGCATGCTCAAGTCCGATCGTTTGGCACTTGAATACAGGTGGCTGAAGAAGTTGGATGCAGCCCTAGAGAGTCCTGGAAAACATGGATACTGCCTATGGCCTGTATATCGGTATTCAAACGCCAAGCGATTGTACTCGAGCATGCTCCAGTTCCGCTCATCTCTTATGATCATCCATGTTCCCTTCTTTATGAACCGGAGAGGATCCTAAATTAAGGATGGGACATTCAACCCATTTATTTTAATTGGAACATGACTTCCTGTTCTGGAATTCTTGAGATAAATGGTGATGGAGGTTTACCCTCTACTATATACAGTAGTTATAGCCTAACAATTGGATATTGGAAAATTAAAATCCCAAGGATCCATTGGTCACCCTGGGTTCTCTCCTGTTAAGGCCAGTTCACACTGAGTAAACACGGCGTAATTCCACAGCGGCCCTCTCATTCACTTACAGCAGCACACTGAGCACAGCTGGATTCCACGGCGGTGAGATGTCTCACCGCTCCGATTCAGTATTGATTTTCCAATAGCCTACGACTCTTCCCAATTTGCTCATTTTGGATATAAAAGTGGGATATTAGGCCCGCTGAACGCACATAACAGTGCTGAGAGGAAATGATCATCCTCTAGTAGAAACCCTGTCACTTTTCATCTCACACCCCTCTCCCCTTACACAGCCAAAAATTTACAATTGTGCGGCTTCTCCTCGGGTGGTACAATTAGTGCAGTGGTATCCGTGCTGCATTTGCGGGTCCATACTACAACCTGTCGTTTTTTGTTTTTTTTTGTGGCCCAGATCAAGGCCTCTTAATACATAAGGGCGTTTAAATGGGGTGTATGGCTACATAGTGCTGTCTGCAATACAGGCTTAGGCTATGTTCACACAACGTAACTTTTCGTAAAAGTACTATGGTACTGGCCGGTCTCTTACGCCATGTGGACAAGGCCTCAGAGTCCATTTACACAGAAAGATTATCTGCCAAAGATTTGAAGCCAAAGCCAGAAACTATAAACAGAGATCAGGTCATAAAGGAAAGACTGAAATTTCTCAGTTTTCCAAATCCATTCCTGGCTTTGGCTTCAGATCTTTGGCAGATAATCGGCCAGATAATCTTTCTGTGTAAATGGACCCTATTGGTGCATTTACACAGACAGATTTATCTGTCAGATTATGGAAGCTAAAGCCAGGAACAGACTATAAACAGAGAGCAGGTCATTCAGGGAGAACTGAGATTTCTCCTCTTCTCACATCCATTCCTGGCTTTGGTTTAAAAAATTTGTCAGATAAATCTGTCTGTGTAAACGCACTATAAGAGTAATTACTTCACCCCAATCTGTGATTTTTGTAGGTAAACATCTGAAGATGCAGAAGGAGAAGAGCACTGTTTTTAGGGTATAGCCACATGTAGCAGAAAATCTGCAGCAAATATGCTCCACGCGCCCTACCCTTGCAGATTGATATGAAACACACACAGATGGGAAACTTTAATGGTCGTTTCAAACAACTTCTCTCCATTTTATAGTCTGTGTGGTTAGTAACATGCTGTTAATCACTTCTTTTACCAAAAATGACTCCTTACCCCAGAAAAAATTGCTTCAATGTCTTGTCCGCTAGGTGTCTCACTAGCAATCTGCTGTCCACTGCTTTCTCAGGTTCAATCCGTCCCTAGTAACAGACAGACCAGGACAAAACACAGGAAGTTGGGAAAGGACTTTGGGCCCTTTTTACACCCACTAATTACTGGTAATCGGTGTTCCTAGGAATGCTCACTTACCTGATAATTGACCTGTTTAAAAGGGACAGTGATCAGCCGATGTACAGTCGATTGAACATTTTGTGTGGCCACATAAATTATGTTTAAATTGGGGATGTGCTGCCAATAACCATGTATTTAAATGGCTGCACAAATGATCCAGCAATCGTTTCCTTGCCTGGCCGCACAATAATTAAGCCTTGTTGTTTTAAATGGTCAGATGCTGCCTTAGCAACTGTTATGTGCAGGAGAGCAGTATAGTCTATGTATCTGTGTACCGGCAATCTGCCTCCTCCAGAGGGTCCATATTGTCCCTGAAAGGTAAAATAAAGCTTCCATTTCATCTTATTTGAGTTCTTAGTGTAACACTGCCTCCTGCTGAGGATCCATATGGTCCCTGAAAGGTAAAATAAAGCTTCCATTTCATCTTATTTGAGTTCTTCGTGTAACACTGCTTCCTCCACAGGGTCCACATTGTCCCTAAAAGGTAAAAAGAAGCTTCCCTTTCATCTCATTTGAGTTCTTAGTATAACACTGGTGTATTACTAAGATATGCAATCACTTTTTGATCTAACCTCTTAGAAAATAAAGGCAGTCCAATGGTGATTATAGCATATCTTTTCTGAATATTTCCTTGCACAACCATGTCAAAGTCACCCATATGTGTAGGGAACTGCCCAGTGTCAGGAGGCTGCTCTACAGGGAAAAGCCAGATGGGGATGAAGTGGTCAGTCAGGCTTGGGATGTTCCTTCAATGGATCCATTAATTTTTAGTGGTTTTTCCCTTTAAGAAACACCAGCATTTCTGTCTGCAAACATTTCAAGGAGACATCCTTTAAAAATGTAGATGGTTTGATATATGAGGCTGATGTAAAATTGATGTTTTAGCCCGGTCCGCCATAAGTAAGCTGCACACCTCCTCGGATATACTTCTAAATTGCATTATCCTTTGCTCTGTCTATGCAAACCCACTTAATGGCACTGATTTGTGTACATGGGAATCAAATAGAAGTGCATGGTACAGAGCAATAATTGGGTTATATGCGCCTATTGAGAGCAGTAACCCTTTGTTTGCCTGGGGACCCGACTCTGCGCTCAGAAGCAGAAGTAGAAATTAGGAATTGATTAGTTGTTCAATTAGAAGATCGAATAATTAAATCCTGCGCACAGAAGCGTCGGGCTGTCGGCCGGCGTGCCGAGAAAGGGAAAAAATATGACTCTATTAGAAGAGGACATCGCAGTAAATTAAACCAATACGAATCTCCCGGCAGAGGCAGCCGCCATATGTAATAGTAGTGCAGACACACAAGAATAACTGCACCCCCCCGCTGGCTTTAATTATCGCCCTTTCCTGGTAATGGAAGTCTATGGCAGCTTGTTGTATTAACTGAAAGGAAATGTAAAGTAGTAGACTGCAGGTCATAGAAAAGCAGTATGGTGGGGGACAGTCTCGTGTAGTGAAGCCTGATCACTATGGAAATACATAGGGCCTGGTGTGTACAATGATTAGATATGACGCCCAGACTTAGGGTACTATTACAGGGAAAGATAATTGGCTGAATCGGCCCTATCTGGCCGATTATTGCTCTCTGTAATAAACACAACGATCAGCCGATGACATCAGCTGATCGTTGATAAAGGTTTGGACCTATAATTGTCGGGAACCGACCGCGCATCGCTGCTTGTAATAGCGCTGCACGGCCGGCGGCTGATGCTTTTCAAACTCTATACATTACCTATCCATGCTGCAGGGTTCCTCTTGCGCTCTGCTTCTCCCGCGCACTCCAGCTTCAGAACGACAGGCCGCTCAGCCAATCACTGACTGGGACCACTGCGGCAAGTGATTGGCTGAGCGGCCTGTCAGCTCAGACAGGCCGCTCTGAAGCTGGAGCGTGTGAGACCCAGGGAGAAGCAGACCACAAGGGGAGCCCTGCAGCCTGGATAGGTAATGTATACTTTTTAAGCAAGGGCTGCAAGGACATCAGTAATGATGTCCTTGCAGCCCTTGTTAAACGATTATCGGGCCATATAATAGGCCCAGTAAATGAGTGCCAATCTAG
Organism: Dendropsophus ebraccatus; assembly: GCF_027789765.1. Taxonomy (NCBI): domain Eukaryota; kingdom Metazoa; phylum Chordata; class Amphibia; order Anura; family Hylidae; genus Dendropsophus; species Dendropsophus ebraccatus. The sequence goes on along the minus strand of NC_091462.1, from coordinate 99,571,442 downwards.
CAGATCGGCGCTTGTTTACAGTTATTATTGGGCCCCCATCAGGCCGTGTAATACCACCCTTAAGGTGGTGGTGGTGGTGGGGGTTATTAATGGCACGCCTGGCATAAGTCAGCTGATTAGTGGTCGGGGGACGTGGCGAGGTGCATGGTATCCTCCGATTAGCCAGATTCACTTAGAAGCCTAAGTAAATCGCAGTAAATCTGGCGTGAAGCATAGGGGTGGGGATTTAACTACGGGCTGTATTACACAGCCCGATATTCGGGAGCAAGCGAGCGCCGACCTGCCAGGTCAGTGCTCACTTCCTTCTTGTTCCCCGCACGTTGCTGTTGCACCGACAGCTAGCGGTGGGGCTGCTCAGACTATCATCCTGGTTGCCCATAGGAGAGAGCGGTGGTCTGCTGCCGCCCCTCCCATTACACGAGGCAACGTCCAGCAGACCGTCACTATCGTTATCGGGATTTCATCCTTTATAAATACCATTCCTTTCCATCAACAATCAGCCGACATCATGCACGTCAGCTAATCATTGCTTTAAAACATGACCTATTACATGAAACGATTATCAGCCGGAATGGCTGGTAAACGGCCAAGTATGGCCGATAATCGCTTTGTGTAATAGTACCCCAAGGCTGGTGTACAGATATACCAATCTTGATAAATCCCCCCTAGGTTTCCAGCATTAACAGTGCCCACTGGTTTGTCTTCTTCCCATATTGCATCCTGCATCCTCCCCAGGTAAGTGATGTAGCGGTCTATCCACATGATAGAAAACGTGATCCATCGGGTGCCTTCTTCTATGGCTCCATACTGTAGTTCTTATGCTCATGTGCCGATTGTTTGCTCGTTCAGTGGTGGACAGGGGCCAGTATGGGCGCTCTGACCAGTCTACGTGGCTAGCTGCCATGACACCTTTCTATCATAGACAGCAGGGATTTTTCAGCAGTTTGCTCTACAGCACATATTGTATAGAAAAAGAACAGAGAGGCTAGTCTCCCCCCCACACACACACACATCAATGAGCTTCAGGCCCCCATATCCCCAGTTCCCGGTCGTCCTCCCTTGGACACCTTTGGTCAGTACTGACCACTATATACCGGGAACACCCCACAACTGCGGCCGTTCTGGAGATGCTGTGACCCCGGCATCTACTTATCACTATTCAGCCCATATCACAGATCTTTACATTTGCCCATTTTTCCTGCTTATAATCGACTTCAACAACTGATCACTTACTGCCTGATATTTCCCTCTCATAGTATAAAACATCCACCGGCCTCAGCTCTAGTTCACATGTTTTCATCCATCACCTCCATAATGCAAAGTCAGGAGGAATGTCCAGCGCCACATGGAACATGCTTAATCCACTTACTTTAATAAAAGTCCAATATGAGTTATGATCCAGTCTGTCCACCCCACAGTGTACAAACAATCAACGCATTTCAAGCCTCCAACATGCTTTTCATCAGGGATACACAAGTCCACAGTTATCCGACACCTGATTAAAAACATACACGTGCAAATCAAATACCTGGGCAGATCGTCCATGCCATGGGAAGAAATATATTAACCCCTGTAATGCTAAAGGTCAGTATATATGTAGGAGAAATGCTGCACCTGTTAAATAAAATATACATTCTCAGATGCAGCATGTAAAGAAGAATGTTATATATGGTGGGAGGTCATAATAGGTGTGAGAAACCATATATATATATATATATTTATAATTATGATACATAAATTCACTTGAAGTGTTTATATTGCACTGGCTGAAAAATGCAACAGGCAGAGGAGCAGGTAGCGAATACAGTTAATGATTTGTGTGAACCGTGAGTTGTGGAACTGCAAACTAATGTATCTGTGATGAAGAGCGTCTCGTTTGTACACTGTCGAGTGCATCGACCGTATAATAACTTACGCTAGACTTTTGTTAAAGTAAGTGGATTAAGTGTATGTGGAGCTAGACATTCCTCCTTAAAGTGTCACTGTCGTGTTTTTTTTTTTTTTTTTGCAGAAATCAATAATCCAGGCGATTTTAAGATACTTTGTAATTGGGTTTATTAGGCAAATATGCCATTATCTGCACTCACAAAGATTTTCCCTCCTTCCTCTCTCTCATCCACTGCTCATTATCAGGAAATCTCAACTCTTTTACATCAGTCGGGCCATGTGTAACATATGGAGAGGGGAGGAGGGAGATTAGTCAGCAGCAGAGAACAAAGGATTACACAGCTGGACCTGTGTGAAAGCCAGTATTCAGAGGTCAGAGAGGTCAGTGCTGACCTCAGAGGAGATAGCCTGGTGATGTAGCTGTAAATTAAATCTTTGTTGTCCTGTTTTGGTGCCTCATCTCCCTCAACCCCTCCCCTCTCCATAGATAACCATGAAGACAGGAAGGAGAGCTTCAATCTGCTTTTTCATGATAAAAATGCATTTTTCGGCTAATAAACCCAATTACAAGGTTTCTTAAACACGCCTGGACTATTGATTTCTGCAAAAAAAAAATTTAAACAACAGTGACACTTTAAAGGGGTAATCCAGGGCAAAAAAAAACTGTGAAAACATCAACTGGTGTCAAGTTATACACATATGTAAATTACTTATATTAAAAAAACTCATGTCTTCCAGTCCTTATCAGCAGCTGTATGTCCTGCAGGAAGTGGTGTAGTCTTTCATGTCTAACACAGTGCTATCTGCTGCCACCTCTGTCTGTGACAGGAACTGTCCAGAGCAGTAGAAAATCCCTGTAGAAATCTTCTCCTGATATGGACAGAGGTGGCAGCAGAGAACACTATGTCAGACTGGAAAGAATACACCACTTCCTGCAGGACATACAGCAGCTGATAAGTATGGGAAGACTTGAGAGTTTTTATAATAAGAAATCTGTTGTAACCAGACAATCCATGTTATCCACTTCTCCTATCAGGACTGTTAATGTCACGATCAGATCGTGCTGATCCCTTCTATCGACTAGAATGGGAAAAGCTGTCACATTTTAAATGTGAACAGGAAACATTTATTGTAGATAGTTTTTTGTTCCCGATTCTTTTGTCTGGAGGGAATAATCTTATAATATTAATCAGATGAGATCAGGTTCAATTTCCCGGTTATTTCTTGACTGATGAACGGTTAGAGATGTAATCGCATTGTTCAGAATCTTGTTTCGGGGCCCCGGTTGTACTTCAAGAAGTCGGTGAAGTCAAGAGATTTTGACATGAGCCTTAGATCACAGTGTTCTGAGGTGCTCTCATATATAACAAGGACAAGTGCTGGGATTAGAGTTACACAGAATCCCTTCAAGTGCGGCATAAAGTCAGAGGAATCGTGGTTTCCGTAATCCTATTTCAGATAGTCCGTCTCTACAGCTGGTTGTGGCTGGTAAAATTACAGGGCAAAATTTGTATTAAAGGCCTATTCCGGTTTCAGCAAATCCGTGTTCTTTATCGCAGAATGAAAAATTATACAATTTTTTTTTTATACCCTAGGATGTGATTTTAGATTTCTTCCCATCTGAATTCAGTGGAGAATATCCAATATAAATCCAGGAGAGAGACACAACCCTGCAGGTCCATTTCTGCATGGATGAGATTTCTTAAAGGGATTATCTAGGCTTCCGAACCCGAGCGTTCGGCATTTGAATAGCGGGGGCTGCTGAAATTGAATAAAGCTCTAAGGTTGTCTGGAAAACATGGATACAGCCAATGACTATATCCATGTTTTCCACATAGCCTTAGGGCTTTATCCAACTTCAGCAGCCACCGCTAATCAAATGCCGAAAGTTCGAGTTCGGATGAACTTGCGCATGCTCGAGGTTCGCTCATCTCTAGTTTCGAAGCCTAGACAAGCCCTTTAATATCTTATACACTTGCCTGGTATCATAAACCGCTGTAGATTTTCTATGCAAATATTTGCAGCACATGTTAACATACCTCAATCAGATTTTCCAGTCTGACTACCCATACAGTCATTCTGTTCCTTCTCACCATAGTGGTTTTTGTCTTCTTCTGGATCAACACAGTAGGGTTATACTGTAGGTTGGACATGATGGACTCTTGTCTTTTATGTAACATTGGTGGGGGACCTTGTGCAACTGATCATATGTTATTCCTGTTAAAGGGTCCTTGTTTCTATGGTGGATACCTTTAAATTAATGTGAAGGGGGGATCCTCAGTTTAGAATCTAATTCTCTTGGAGAGAAGCTACAAAGAGTGTGTCTCACTCTGGAGGACGTAAACTGTCCTACATTACACATTACAACCCATTGATGTGAGTGGACACGTTGTAATACTTTATTTTCCCTGTGGTGGTGCTGCATTGCATTTTTGGTTATTTTAAAGGGGTACTCTAGCAAAATCTTTTTCTTTTAAATCAACTGGTGTCAGAAAGTTATATAGATTTGTAATTTACTTCTATTCAAAAATCACAAGTCTTCCAGTACTTCCAGGTCTTCCATGTCCTGCAGGAAGTGGTGTTTTCTTTTCAGTCTGACACAGTGCTCTCTGCTGCCACCTCTGTCCATGTCAGGAACTGTTCAGAGCAGGAGAGGTTTTCTATGGGGTTTTGCTACCATTTCCTGCAGAACATACAGCAGCCGATAAGTACGGGAAAACATGAGATTTTTAAATAGAAGTCAATTACAAATCTATATAACTTTCTGATTATTTTTATCTGATTACTTTCTGATTTAAAGAGTACCCCTTTAAAGAGACATTCCTTACAAGCAGGAATTGTATAAGGGTATATGCACAGTGACGTCACACTGAGTAAAGAACTTTCTGCCATGGAATCCCACCTGTCTCAGTATGACACTGCTTCTCTATGGGAGAGTGTTTGCTCCTTGGCTGCCGCCACTCTCAGCTCAAAGAAGTGTTATGTCAATGCTGTGAGCGGAGAGCAGCAGCAGCGGAGCGCACACTCTCCCATAGACAGGCTATGGCACACTGAGACAGGCGGGATTCCGCGGCGGAACTTTCCGACTGATTTACTCATGATTTACCATTAGGCAGAAACTCCCATTACGTAGTCGTCTTTCTGCAAAGGGTCATCTGGATATTTATACCATTGGTGGGTGGGGGTTGTCATCCACGTGAGGCTGTCCAAAAGCTACATTATCAATGTAGGCAGCTATTGGACAGCCTCACATGGATTACAACCCCCACTATGCATATAGCTAGCTGGTGGTGACACGGGTCAGCTAGCTGAAGCTTGGGTAAGGTGGGCTCCATAGGGCCAGTGTGTAGACAGGTGCGTGGATCTCTATATACGCCACATACCACGCAGTGACGCTCATGTGTGTACGCTGGCTCAGGGGAACCTGCCCGCGCTTCAGTAATTCCGCCAGGGGGGCCTCTCATGGGCCGTATGGAGCTAGGGGGGATGGACGCTACTGAATTGAAGCGATCATTATTCATTGATCTTATGGTGTTTTGATCAGAGGCATCAGCGATCTATAAAGACAAAAAATTATGATGGCGGAAGAGAAAAGGGATGAGTCCTAAATTTTCTCCTTATAGAGGATGTGCAGTCCTATAACGTGTATCTAATGAATGTGACTTGAGCCAGGAGCCATGTTTATTTCATGTGTGCAAATGACTGAGAAGAAAACATTACACTTAGCCAGAATATATTGACGTTTCATCTGAAATGCATGCAGATCAATAAGTAAATCAGCCATGAGTTCACCTGCGCTCGGGCAACGGTATCTTTAATACATAGGAGCCTGCGAAAGGATGTCAGAGATTAAATGCGACGTGTGTCCCCGTTTTAATGGCTTGGTTGTCATGGTAACTAATGAATAGCAGGTGTTTTTCACCGAGGAAGGGGTTAATTGTCACAACGCGTGAATATTTAGAGAGATGCTTATAGCAATGAGCTGTTTTGGAGCTTGGCGTGTACTAACAAACAGACCCGTCGTGTCTTCTCAACGACTATCGATAGGGATAGATACTCAGTCAGTTTACTGTAATTTCTTGCAGTCTATTGTACTCTGTTATCGGCCATTTCAGGCTGAGAAGGGGTTGACGGTAGTGTTCATCAATGAAGTGGCTGCCTGGGAGTTTAGAATAATCCATGTCGCTCTGATCACTAAATTATCGCATCTATCTCGGAGTACATGAAATACATATTGGAGAAGGATATTACCACCTTTTGTTAAATGAGCTCTATTATAAGCTTAATGCTTCAGACGTAGCGTCGGCTTAAAGTGCATGTCCACCAATCTGTGACACTAGCTGGCTGAGGTACCGCAGCATAGACGACATTCATGCCATTTATTTGGCTGGAGGAGGTGTAAAGGAGTAACACCTGTTGCTTTAGGCATCCAGTAAGCTCAGACGTAGTGTCGGCTTAAAGTGCATGTCCACCAAACTGTGAAACTAGCTGGCTGAGGTACCGCAGCATAGACAATATTCATGCCATTTATTTAGCTAGAGAAGGTGTAAAGAAGTAACACCTGTTGTTTAGGCATCCAGTAAACTCACAATGGTGGTCCCAGAGCTGGAAGAGAGTTCTAGTCAATCTTTTCTACCAAAGAAAAAGCGAACCAGCAATTTACTATCTGTGTATAGACTCAACATGACCCGGTGGCAGTGGCCATAATCAAATAAATCCAGTGAAAAAGTGAAAAAGGAGGCACTCACCGTGAAAAATCTTCTTTATTCTTTCAAATACATAAAAATTTGCAGGGTGTGTAGCAGTCGGCGTGGACGCCGGTCAATCACTGAATGGTGTGACAGCTGTTTCTGCGCATGCGCGCTTCCTCAGATAATCTATACTGTAAGATATTGTAAAAATGTAAAAAATAAAAAACGTTCCCTCAATCCAAGATGCCAGTTACATCATCTATAAGTGTCGTTTTTCTGACTTCTCGACGTTAAGAAGGTTTCTCAGAATTCGTATAACCTTTTACGATTTTTAGCAGGCAGTGGGTTAACATCTCCTGTCACTATATTCCCGTCGAGAACGGATTATCACATAGAGGCTCCGTCAGAACCCAGGGAGTTTTTTTTTTCTTTTCTTTTTTGACAGCTTCATTGTTCAACACCTACAGCTCGACGACACAATGCCAGTTAAATACAGCTCACCTCCCTGACTACACCCGGGGAGTAATTAGCAGCTCTCAGCTTATCTGTCAAGTGCTCCGGCGCAGGAGGAGACCACAGCCGAGACAACTTTACTTTTGTTCTTAAAGCCAAAGGGCAAATGTTCTATATAGAATCTCAAGAGGTTGTGAGACTAGAAGATTTTAGTCAAGGAGTTTGGAAACTAGAGTTCTTAAAGGGGTACTCTAGTTATACAAAACTTAAGGCCCTATTTCACGAAACAATTATCGGCCCATAATCGCCTTGTGTAATAGAAGACAATCGTTTGTCTTTTACCATGTTGAAAAACAAAAGACTGAGGCTGCATTCTCACGTTCCGTGATCCTCACGAAACACGGACATGGATTGCCTGTAACGGCCTCTCCCTCGGGCAGCATCTGTAATTAGATGCTGGGAGCGGGGTAACTGTATAGATATGTGCCGCACTGTAATGACAGAGCTGCGTGGCTGATTCATTACAGCGCGGCGCATATCTGTATAGTTCCCCCGCTCCCAGCATTTTATCACAGATGCCGCCTGGGCGGGGTAGAGTCCGTTACAGGCATTCCACGTCCGTGGAACGGGAGAATGCTGCCTAATACAGCAACGATCTGCTGCCATCGCTCAATGGAATAGGAGCAGTGACAGCAGACCGCTGCTATCTGCTCTGGGCTGCCCCCACGATCTAGTGATCACCTGGGCAGCCTCCCCTGTACTCTCCCGCTCGCTGATGACGCGTGTAATAGCAGCAGAGCTGGCAGCGCTCATTTGCTCCTCTCAGTTGCCCCGTGTAATAGGGGCTTTAAGGTGCCCATACACATTATACCAAAGGCACCCAGACCTGCCTCTGACAGCATGAAGTATATAGGGGCATCCTGATACTCCACTGACAGATGATGGGGTTGGGTGTGGTGGATTTTCACACAGAGTAGAACAGCCGGATTTCCGCAGCAGGGGCTTCTCTCTCCTCATTGAGAACACATCCCTTGGCTGAGTAAAGCGTGCACAGGTATAAGGGTTTAGGAGCGAGTGAGTCGACATGTCAATTCTTTGAGTGAAGAGCTGCGGAGAGCGGAGGCGCACGAGGTGTCCTATTGACACACTGAGGCAGGTGGGATTCTGAGTGGAGTCCGCTCATTCCTAGACTCTTATACCACTGCATACTTTACTCTGCCAATGCATATGTTCTCAATGAGGAGAGAGAAGCCGCAGTCAGGGACACAACAAGCCTATTCTTCTGACATCATCTGCCAGTAGAGATTCAGGAGGTCTCCATACACATTGGTTCTGACATTTTTGGCCTTTAAGTTATTGTCACCCTGGTCCTGCTTCTAGGGCCCTTTTACACGGGACGATTATCGCCAAGAAATGCTAATCGGCCCGTGTAACAAAGTGACAGTGATCAGCTGAGGTGTGGGAAAACGCCCGCTCCTTTTGAGCTGTCCTAAAAACCATTAGTTTCCGGCCAGACATCTCCCTATGTGAACAGTGCATGTGTGGCCGATAGCATTGTATCTAAATGGCCCCACGGACGATGCAGGGACCGTTTGTGCGGATTGGCCGCTCGATAAGTTGTGCCGAGTAAAGGTATTACAAATGAGCGCTGATCACGCTTCCATAGACAGCCCCATAATGGGGCTTTCTAAAAGGCGCCTTAAGGCCCTATTACACGAATCGATTATAGGCCGATTATTTGGCCGATTATTGTCCATTACAAAGGATAGTTGCTTCGTGCAATAAAAGGCAACGATCATGTTGGCTGATTGTTGTTTTTCAACATGTTGAAAGATAAACGACCATGATGGCAACTGTCAGTGCTTGCTGTCAGCGTGTGTAATGGCGTCGGCAGTGGGCGGGGGAAAGAGGAGCAAGCGAGTGCTTATCTGACAGGTTGGCGCTTGCTTGCTGTGAAAGTGGGGCCGTATAATAATAGGGGCTTTAGACTCTTTTTAAGGCAGTACTCCATCACAACATTTTATAGTAGGCAGAAGCACAACGTATTTCAGAGCCAGATCTATCCCTTCATCAGGTCCTCATGACTTGTCATTGAGAAGGGTAGTAACGGTGGTCTGGTGTGTAATTTAGGATAGCTGTACGGTGGCCGCATACGCCTCATAGATTTCCTTTAGCAGAGAAGGAGAAGGTCATGTGTATGGTATGATGAATGTTATCCCGATTGGCCGTGTCACACTGTGGACGTTCTGTAAAAAGGTCCTCGCTATTCCCTGACAGCCAATTTAACACCAGGACAAGCTGCAAAACAAAGCTTGTGTCTGAAGTGTACAGCATTGGAGGGCTGAGAAGTCTTTATTTCCTACCAGAGTTCCTTTTTTTTTTCTGCCGCTCGGAACAAAACCTTGAAAAGCTTCTTGCAGCTCTTCCCTCTCGCTCAGCACCTCCAGCGCTGAACAAAGAGTCTGACTTCAGCGAGGCCTTGGCACATTACTCCATTCGCACTTGTGAGTTGCAGAGCAATTTTTCAGCGGCGGCTGACTCTGGGGAGAGCTTAACCCCTTCCCTGACGGTACGGCTTGAAACGCGTTGCTCGAGGCAGAATGAAAATGCAATCATTGAATATTCTATACAATATGTCAATTTCTGTCTACTCAATAGCATTCTAGTCCATACGGGTAGATTAAGTAAGGCCTGAAAAAAAATCTGGTTTCAATCAGTATTTTCTGTACGTTGTACAATATATACCGTGTTCTGTATTGTGTACTCTATGCACAATTCTATATGCGGTGTACTGTACCGTGCACTCTCTCTATATATTATGTACTGTATTGTGCTCTTTATATATAATGTGTACACTGTTATGCACTTGTGGTATCCCACCATGGGTGTTGCTAGTCTGTACACCCCTCACAAAAGCCTGTACTCAAAGTAAAGTGGTAATGAAGTTATGCCTAAGTTTTGCCACTAGATGTCGCTACTATGTATCTTTGTACCTATATATTGCACAGCTGTAGTGAGCAAGGGGTTACTGTTTATTTATGAACTGTGCACCAATGATAGCTCTTCCTTTTCTCCACCTATCTCTATCCTCTTCTTTTTCTACACTTGCTCCTCCACCACTCAAGGGAGTTATTACATTCCCTGTAGGGGGTATTCACATGGGCAGAGGAAGTGCACACCCACACTTAGTCAGTCTTTTCCAAGTCTTGATAGAGAGAGGAAGCAAGACAAGACAGACCCTGCTGTAGTTCAGCTGGGCCCTGGCTCTGCCAGGTCCCCTGTCAGGGGCAGAAGAACAAGTCCAGTGTAGTCTAGTCCGCAGTGTAGCAGTGGACAGACGCACATGGGAGACACAAAGACTCTTTCTTCTCAAGCAACCCCTCTAACTATGCAGTGTTAAACCACTTAGGAGAGGACAAGTCAGGGATCATTCCAACCCACGTCAAGAACCTCTCTAAAGGTGCAGGACAGTATCCTAAAAGCTAGAGGAACTGATCAGGATAGAGCAAAGTTGCTAGAATCCTTTTGTACTCTATCTCGCAGCGCAGGTGTAACCAGGTAATTTTGGCCACCTTGCTCAACTCAGGTAACAAGGACTGGATCTTGTGTCACCTTGTTAGGATGGGTCACCCGACACTGCAGGACAATAGGTGGTATCACGATCAAGTATTCCACTACTGTCAAGTATTCTCAAGTATTCTACTCCTTCTTCTTATAAAGTTCCGGCAGAGCACATTTCTAAACTGGGTTGGGACTCTCACGACCTGTATTGTATCTGTATTGTGTACTCTATAAGGCACTCTCTATACTCTGGACTGTATAGTGCACTATCTGTATTGTGTACACTATAGTGCACTCTCTATACTCTGGACAGTATAGTGCACTATCTGTATTGTGTACGCTATAGTGCACTCTCTATACTCTGGACTGTATAGCTCACTCTATATTGTTTACTCTATAAGGCACTCTCTATACTCTGGACTGTAGAGTGCACTCTCTATATTGTGTACGCTATAGTGCACTCTATACTCTGGACTGTAGAGTGCACTCTCTATATTGTGTACGCTATAGTGCACTCTATACTCTGGACTGTATAGTTCACTCTATATAGTTTACTCTATAAGGCACTCTCTGTACTCTGGACTGTATAGTTCACTCTATATTGTTTACTCTATAAGGCACTCTCTATACTCTGGACTGTAGAGTGCACTCTCTGTATTGTGTACTCTATAAGGCACTTTCTATACTCTGGACTCTATAGTGCACTCTCTATAATGTACTGTGTGTTGTGCACTTTCTGTGCTCAGTACAGTATCTGTGCTATCTATATATTGTGTGTTCTCTCCATACTGTGCTCTATAATATACACTTAGGGGGACATGTATCAACTGGCGTACAGTGTTTTTTAGGCGGAAAGTGCCGATTTGCGAAAGAGTCCGCGCGATTCACCATCCGTTCCGCCAAAAGATACGCCGAAAAGCTACTCCAGTCCTCAGCTGGCGTAGGTTTTCGGCTGTGCGCACCGACGCGCACAGGATTTATGTAGACGCAGTCCGCCTCTACATAAATCCCTGTAGCGCTGAAGATGCGGGGACATTTTTAAGTCCGGCGTAAAAAACGCCGGACTTAATAAATGTCCCCCTTAGTCTTATGTACTGTATGGAGTGCTCCTTATACTGTGTAATGCACTATATTCTCTGTTATATATATTTTCTTTTATATTGTGTCCTGTATTGTGCTCATTATTGTGCACCTTCCACATTGTATATGAAGCAAATTTCAGACATTGATAGACGATCAGCCGTCTGTGGAAAATATATGTGATCTCCCTGCTGGCGGTATAGAGATGACGGAAGCCGCCTCTGCTCCTGTCCCTGTATTACAGACTGAGCGCCCCCTAATACAGGTTATGCCCTGGCGATTGACTTCACCATAAGGTTGGAGGACCACAGGTTGTCACCACTACTTCTATATGTTCTGCTTTAGTTGCCCCATCCCATCCATGCTGGTTCCTGTAGGTAAAGTAAAGCCCCTATCACAGTACAGGGATAATACACACAGTGATGTCACAGTACAGGGATAATACACAGTGATGTCACAGTACAGGGATAATACACACAGTGATGTCACAGTACAGGGATAATTCACACAGTGATGTCACAGTACAGGGATAATACACACAGTGATGTCACAGTACAGGGATAATACACACAGTGATGTCACAGTACAGGGATAATAATACACACAGTGATGTCACAGTACAGGGATAATACACACAGTGATGTCACAGTACAGGGATAATACACAGTGATGTCACAGTACAGGGATAATACACACAGTGATGTCACAGTACAGGGATAATACACACAGTGATGTCACAGTACAGAGATAATACACACAGTGATGTCACAGTACAGGGATAATACACACAGTGATGTCACAGTACAGGGATAATACACACAGTGATGTCACAGTACAGGGATAATACACACAGTGATGTTACAGTACAGGGATAATACACATAGTGATGTCACATTACAGGGATACTACACACAGTGATGTCACAGTACAAGGATAGTACACAGTGATGTCACAGTACAGGGATAATATACACAGTGATGTCACAGTACAGGGATAATACACAGTGATGTCACAGTACAGGGATAATACACACAGTGATGTCACAGTACAGGGATAATACACACAGTGATGTCACAGTACAGGGATAATACACAGTGATGTCACAGTACAGGGATAATACACACAGTGATGTCACAGTACAGGGATAATTCACACAGTGATGTCACAGTACAGGGATAATACACACAGTGATGTCACAGTACAGGGATAATACACACAGTGATGTCACAGTACAGGGATAATAATACACACAGTGATGTCACAGTACAGGGATAATACACACAGTGATGTCACAGTACAGGGATAATACACAGTGATGTCACAGTACAGGGATAATACACACAGTGATGTCACAGTACAGGGATAATTCACACAGTGATGTCACAGTACAGAGATAATACACACAGTGATGTCACAGTACAGGGATAATACACACAGTGATGTCACAGTACAGGGATAATACACACAGTGATGTCACAGTACAGGGATAATACACACAGTGATGTTACAGTACAGGGATAATACACACAGTGATGTCACAGTACAGGGATAATACACACAGTGATGTCACAGTACAGGGATAATAATACACACAGTGATGTCACAGTACAGGGATAATACACACAGTGATGTCACAGTACAAGGATAGTACACAGTGATGTCACAGTACAGGGATAATACACACAGTGATGTCACAGTACAGGGATAATACACACAGTGATGTCACAGTACAGGGATAGTACACACAGTGATGTCACAGTACAGGGATAGTACACAGTGATGTCATAGCTCAGGAATAATTCAGTAGGATGATGATGCACACAGCATGCAGAGATCTATTCTGTCTTCCAAATCCGGTGTCATCTCTCATTGGGAATGGGCCCAGCTGACAGGGTAGTTACAGCCATGAGCAGATTGTTACCAAAGTTACCGCTCTCAGCCAGTGATTTGGGTTACCACACGTTCTCCATGACAGGACACAAATCAGGAAGGGGATGTCATCAGAATCTCTCAGCGTAGAAATAAGGACAATTACATCGGCCATGTTTCACTTTTATGGCCAGAGATGTCTGGCAGCGTCTCACCTTCCATGGGAAGATCTGGGATGATTCATTCAGTCTAAAGGAATGTAAGTGATGGCTGATTCCTCTAGCAGACCCCGTCGGTGTGATTTAGATTATTGGAAACATCAGTGTTATACTAGGTGATTATATGGGGAGATTGATCCTTCCCTTTCCTTAGTGTTCATTGCTCTCAGTGTCCCCAGACAGACATTTCTCTTACTGACTATAGCTGTGCAAAGATCTATGCCCACCCCTGTGACAGAGCAAGCAAAGTCAAGTGCCAGCACCAGGCATAGTGGTGTCATCAACATGCAAGGAGTATAGACAGGACAAGGGTCTTACGTCGCATATTACACATTATATACATCTGTAATTTAATGAATTTAGTGCAGGTAATATATGTTTACATTGAACTCTTTGGAGATCGCTAAAAATTTAACATTTACATATACATGCATCATGAATTCAGCTTACACTGCTCTGTATTGCTGTATTATGTCCTCCATGCTGCTATTGCTGCTTCCAAGGGTTTGCTATAGAGAAATGGAGGAAGCAGGACCCCCTTGTAATAGTTCATAACAGCTTACACTACTTGGTACTGCTCTATAATGTCCTTTATATGACTGCCGCCTCCAAGGGTCTGCTATAGGGAAATGGAGAAAACAGGAGATCTTCTCTTCTGCGTGTGCATAGTATGGGAGGCACACTATCATTTACTCTGCAAGACTGCTGCCACCTCTGTCCTTTGTCAGGAATTGTCCAGAGTAGGAGAGGTTTTCTATGTGGATTTGCTGCTGCTCTGGACAGTTTCTGACTTGGACCGAGGTGGCTGCAGAGAGAACTGTGACATAATGGAAAATATACACCACTTCCTGCATAATATACAGCAAATGATAAGTAATAGAAGACTTGAGATATTTAAATAGAAGTAATTTACAAATCTTGAAAACTTTCTGACACCAGTTGATTTGAAAAAGAAAAGACGTCTCCAGAAAACCTTTCCTCCAGCAGCATGGAGGACATAATAAAGCAGTGCCAAGTAGTGTAAGTTGTGAATCCTGCATTGTTGTGAGATAATACTCATTGTTCACTCATTCACAGCTCCTGTAGTCTCTTTGTCTTTTTCCTCACCCCTCCCCTTTCCATAGACTTCTATTGACAGCTGAAACCTGACACCTCAGTGAGCTGCTAGTCCATCTCATAAGGCAAGATGGAATAGCAGCTCACTGAGGAGTCAGGTTTTAGCTGTCAATAGAAGTATATGGAAAGGGGAGGGGTGAGGAAAGAGACAAAGAGACTACAGGAGCTGTGAATGAGTGAGTATTTTCTCACAACAATGCAGGATTCACAGCTTACACTACTTGGCACTGCTCTATAATGTCCTCCATGCTGCTGTTGCTCCCAAGAGAAATGGGGGGGGCAGGATCCCCTCTTCTATGTGTGTGCAGTGTACGGGAGACAACATAGAGGTTAGGCTCCACCCACTACCTGAGTGAGTGAACATAGATCTGGGGAAAACTGGTGAAAAATGGCCGCACGATTTTGCTGTGACGCTCACACCCATGTGCAAGAAGCCTAAAGCTTAAGACAGTGTATATACTCTATAAAAATACCATGATGGGAATTGTAGTTCTGCAGCAGCTGGAGGGCCGCCGATTCCCCACCCCTGATATACAGCATCCACTAGTGCAGAAAGGGTTACACGACAACAGGGGATTGGTTGCCATGAGCCACGACACAATCGGATTCTGATTAAAAAGGTTTTCTTTGTCTAACGTCTAAATCCATAAAGAGAGCGATTCCTTATTGATGGCAGAGCGCCCGGAGGAAAGTCAGAGGACGTATTCCAATGTATTTATATATCCTAATGATGCTATTATCAATCTTATTTATTAAAACAGCGGCCGTGTCTTGTAATACAACGTGATGGTTGCCTTCTGATGGACCATGACACTTCTGCCGTTATTGGCTTTTTATGCAGGGAGCCGCACTTTAGGCGAAAGGATCCTGGATAAATATTTCATGCGACTAAAATGAAAATTGTCTATATAAATGGAGGTATTGTGAGCGGGTATACGGCTCCTCTATTGTAATGCAATATTCTGTTAATTAATGGTATGTCGAGGATAACTACTGCGTATGTTACGTGATATGCTTAAAGGGGATGTCCACTTACGGCCATTGCTGTTTTGTTAAACCAACAATGATCTACAATCATGGCCAAAAGTTTTGAGAATGACACAAATATCATATTTTCACATGATCTGCTGCCCTCTGGTTTTTATGTCTGTTTGTCAGATGTTTTTATCACATACAGAAATATAATTGCAATCATATTATGAGTAATAAAAGCTTATACTGACAGATAGAATGAGTTAATGCAGCAAGTCAATATTTGCAGTGTTGACCCTTCTTTTTCAGGACCTCTGCAATTTTCCCCGGCTGCTCTCAATCAACTTCTGGACCAAATCCTGACTGATAGCCGTCCATTCTTGCACAATCAATGCTTGCATTTTGTCAGAATTTGTTGGTTTTTGTTTGTCCACCCGTCTCTTGATGATTGACCACAAGTTCTCAATGGGATTAAGATCTGGGGAGTTTCCAGGCCATGGACCCAAAATCTCTATGTTTAGTTAACTGAACCATTCAGTTATCACCTTTGCTTTATGGCAAGGTGCTCCATCATGCTGGAAAAGGCATTGTTGAGCGCCAAACTGCTCTTGGACGGTTGGGAGAAGTTGCTCTTGGAGGACATTCTGGTACCATTCTTTATTCATGGCTGTGTTTTTAGTTAAGACTGTGAGAGAGCCGATTCCCTTGGCTGAGAAGTAACCCCACACATGAATGGTTTCAGGATGCTTTACAGTTGGCATGAGACAAGACTGGTGGTAGTGCTCACCTTGTCTTCTCCGAATAAGCTGTTTTCCAGATGTCCCAAACAATCGGAAAGGAGATTCATCAGAGAAAACGACTTTACCCCAGTCCTCAGCAGTCCACTCCCTGTACCTTTTTGCAGAATATCAGTCTGTCCCTGATGTTTTTTCTGGAGAGAAGTGGCTTCTTTGCCGCCCTCCTTCAGACCAGGCCTTGCTCCAAAAGTCTCCGCCTCACAGTGTGTGCAGATGCACTCACACCTGCCTGCTGCCCTTCCTGAGCAAGCTCTGCACTGCTGGTAGCCCGATCCCGCAGCTGAAACACTTTTAAGAGACGGTCCTGGTGCTTGCTGGTCTTTCTTGGGCGCCCTGGAGCCTTTTTGGCAACAATGGAACCTCTCTCCTTAAAGTTCTTGTTGATGCGATAGATTGTTGACTGAGGTGCAATCTTTCTAGCTGCAATACTCTTCCCTGTTAGGCCATTCTTGTGCAGTGCAATGATGACTGCACGTGTTTCTTTAGAGATAACTATGGTTAACAGAAGAGAAACAATGATGCCAAGCACCAGCCTCCTTTTAAAGTGTCCAGTGTTGTCATTCTTACCTAATCATGACAGATTGATCTTCAGCCCTGTCCTCATCAACACCCAAACCTGTGTTAATGGAGCAATCACTGAAACAATGTTAGCTGGTTCTTTTAAGGCAGGGCTCCAATGATGTTGAAATGTGTTTTGGGGGATAAAGTTCATTTTCTAGGCAAATATTGACTTTGCAAGTAATTGCTGTTAAGCTGATCACTCTTTATAACATTCTGGAGTATATGCAAATTGCCTTTTTAAAAACTGAAGCAGTAGACTTTGTAAAAATTAATATTTGTATCATTCTAAAAACTTTTGGCCATGACTGTACTGATCACAGAAACCTCCCGCGATTAGTTGTACTGGCAGCAAGGGTTTTGTTTCCCTACAGCACTCCCGGTGGTGAAACAAAGAATTACATAGAGCATGAAGTTAACTAGAAATGACTGCAGTACTTGGAGAGTGATAAAGAAGACTTGGGAGTCTTGGCATAAGTGCTCCTTGAGCATTGATGTACTGAATCTGAATATGGAGCTTTTAGCTGTGAAACGTGTTATGCTGTTATAATTCTTGCAACTTTATGTCTCCTTCTTCAAGAAGTGTTTGCACCAAGATTGTTTCTCGCTCTCCAATCTCTGCAGTTGTTCAGATTGTGATGTCTAGCTGTGCACAAGGACATCCTGACATGGCGGTGTCCTCCCATAAGCTTTTCTCCAGAGCGAAAAATAAAATGGTTTCAAATCAACTGGTTTCAGAAAAGTTATATAGATTTGTAAATTACTTCTATTACAAAAATCTCAAATCTTTCAGTACTTATCAGCTACTATATGTCCTGCACCTCTGGCACCTCTGTCCGTGACAGGAACTGTCCAAAGCAGGAGAGGTTTTCTATGGGGATTTCCTACTGCTCTGGACAGTTCCTGTCACGGACAGAGGTGGCAGCAGAGAGCACTGTGTCAGACTGAAAAGAAAACACCACTTTCTGCATGACATGCAGCAGCTGATAAGTACTGGAAGACTTTAGATTTTTAAATAGAAGTAATTTACACTGTGTGATACCAGTGAATTTAAAAACTAATTTTTTTTGTCCGACGTACTCTTTCAACAGCTGATTTTTCCCCTTGTGTTCAAATTAATGGACGATTTTCTATTGACAATAATGGACCATTTTTGTAGAAAATCTGCAGCGCAAAACACTGTTTTATGCCTAAAAAAGGACAGTTTTACTGTGTGTGAACATAGCGTAAGGGTGCCTTTTCACATACTGTATCGCTGCGTATTTATCGCACAAAACTCGCATGAAACTCGCACGAAAGTAGCTGCGTTTTTTGTGGTGTTAAACTCTCCTGTGAAAATCATGTGCAAATCAAAACTCGCATGTAAAAATCGCACCAAACGCGCATCAAAATCGCAACAAACATGCAGCGAGAATACACATACATTGACTTTATAGCAATCAGTATCACTGTGGATTTATGTGCGATTGCTGTGTTCAGTAATTTAAATGAAATCTGCTGCGGATCCGGTAAGTGTGAACGTACTGTACCCTAAAAATGTTTATCCGCTGGTAAAAAGATTTACTGATTACTATACGATGAGAAGGGACATGGCTACCTCACTGATATGCCCACACTGACTCTCAACCTGTTTGTGGTGGCTTGTTGCTAGGGAAACACTTCTTAGCAACAGCAGCATGCCCATAGCAACCTGTCTGTCTCAGTTAATTCATGTCAAGACATATTAGTACAGAGGACAGAGAAGGCCAAGAAGGTTTCACATTATGACCTCCTTTACCGCCATGTTAATTTTTGTCTTGTTACCATAGTACATATTGTCAGAACACCTTGACTATATCCACCATTTTACAGGGTGCCAATACATCGGTCTTTGTGCCCAGTTGACCTCAATTTGAGGATACGCCATATAGACAACTCACCTTCCAGACCTGAAAGCTGAAGGGGTATTATAAAGGGGTATTAGCTTGCCTTGTCTTGGTCCATGTGGTTGGACTCCTACTGACCGGTGTGTTAAAGGGGTTATCCAGCGCTACAAAAACATGGCCACTTTCCCCCCTACTGTTGTCTCCAGTTTGGGTGGGGTTTTGAAACTCAGTTCCATTGAAATAAATGGAGCTTAATTGCAAACTGCACCTGAACTGGAGACAACAGTAGGGGGAAAAGCGGCCATGTTTTTGTAGCGCTGGATAACCCCTTTAATCCCTATATTGTGGATGAGAGATAACTTTTGGAGATAGGAATACCCCTTTAAGAAGTAGAGGAAGTACTGTTGTCTCCAGATTGGGTGGGGTTTTGGAACTCAGTTCCATTGAAGTAAATGGAGCTTAATTGCAAACTGCACCTGAACTGGAGACAACAGTATGGGGAAAAGTGGCCATGTTTTTGTAGCGCTGGATAACAAGGAGTTTTAGTCTGGACAGAGGTGGCAGCAGAGAGCACTGTGTCAGACTGCAGAGAATACACCACTTTCTGCAGGACATACAGCAGCTGATAAATACTGGATAGGGATGAGCGTACCGGCCGAGGTTCGGGTTTGTATGAACCTCAACTATCGGCTTATGATCCCTGCTGTCTGCCCGCTCCGTGGAGAGGGTGGATACAGGACAGCCTGGAAAACTGGGATACAGCCATAGCCATAGGCTGTATCCAAGTTTTCTGGGCAGTCCTCAGGCTGTATCCACCCTCTTCATGGAGCGGGCAGACAGCGGGAATCATAAGCCGATAGTTCAGGTTCATACAAACCCGAACCTCGGCCTGTTCGCTCATCCCTAGTACTGGAAGACTTGAGATTTTTAGGTAGAAGTAAATTACTGATCTATATAACTTTCTGACACCAGTTGATTTAAAGGGGGGAAAAAACAACAACATTTCACTTCAGTACCCCTTTATAAGCGATTATTTAGACCAATCAGAAATCTATGTGCCTCCATTATCCACTGCCTGTAGTGTCCCGGTAATGAAGAGCTATGAGGATGTGATGACTGGAGAGATATCATAAGACCTGTGAGATAAATAAATCCCTCTTATATTGTAATCTCCATTATTTGGGAGAGACAGAGCAGCTCTTGCATTAATACTCGCTTGTTTACTGTAATGGTAGACGTGTCAGGATGATAGATGGCGGTACACTGGAATCTGAAATATAATACAGCGCTCCGCATCCTATCTGCCAATCCTTCCCTCTTCTTCTACTGTTAACACTTCTGTTATGGCACAAAAGTTCATCCTGTTTGCTTCAAGGTGATGGAGGATGAAGTTATGCCAAAATCTACTTAAAGTTTGATGGCGACAGCAGCTTTCCTTGTGACATTGCAATACCGCAGGCTGAAAGGAAGCAGGGAACTCATCAAAGGACACTCTGCTGGAAACAGATGGAAGTCTCTAATTCCACCATCTTGTGCTGGAAAATAACAAAAGGGATATAGGTAAGACTAACAAAGTCTACAGGTCATAAGAGCACAGCTTGTTCCTCTCATCGACGCATTTCGGCCTACGTCTCCTCCTTCCCTTTCTGCCTCTGCTTTTGCTGTTACTTTGCCTGCTTTTAGGGTGCCAGTATGTTCCCTCTCTGATTGTTAAAGGGAACCTGTCACCCCCGCCCTCCCGAGCACCATATACTTACCCCGAAGTCCTGGTCCTGGACCCGCTCCCGCCACCGCGATATTGCCGTCGGAAGCCCTGCGCGCGCTCATCAGAGATGTATTCCGACACTCATAGAGAATGACTGCTCCAGTCATTCTCTTTGGGCATCGGACTCATTTCTGATGAAGTGACGGAGCCTCGACTGCAGCTTTTCAGTAAGTGAGACACCTAGTGGCCAGATGTATTTCATATAAAAAATGGGCAAGATATTAAAGAGACTCTGTCAGTAGGATTATGCCATGCTATCTCAGGGTAGCATAAACTAGTGACAGAGAAGCTGAATAGAATGATGTATCACTTACATTGTTCTGTGCAGCTGGTCCAGAGATATCCTCCATGGGCAATAAGTAGTCCTCTCCATTATGTGCATGAGCCCAGTAGTCCTGGATATTCATGAGAAGCAGAAAACTCCGCCCACCAGCTGCTGTCATATGTCAATCAGCAGCTAGAGGGCGGGGGAAGGGGTGTGGCAGGAATCCTATTCTCTTGCATATTAGGAGAACGGCTAATCAGAATGATGAAAGTGAACCATCGATCTGATCAGCATTTCTGTCACTAGTTTATGCTCCCCTCATTAAAGGCGGCGTAAAACTAGTGACAGATTCCCTTTAAATGAAGTAAATGAAATAGGTGTAGTATACCAACTCCCCTGCTGATTTACTGGCAACAAAAGGGGCCATTTAAAGAACCAGTGCGTGCACCAAAAACTCTCCAATCAATCACCCATGTCTTTTTACCTGCTGGGCAAGTCACAAACCACACTCTGACATAACAACATGGTAGCCATCTTTAGCAAAGGATTTTTCTTTTCTAATGTCCCTACAAAACCTTGTAGACAGGGTATCTAGTGTTGACCTGAATTTTCTCTTTTCTAATCCAGTCACCATGTAATCCCTTCATGGAAAATGCTCCGATGCTTCAGTGTTATAATCTGCAAAACCAAGTACTAAAGATTTAAAGAATAAAAAAGTCTATTTCGGGCGCTTCTAATATTAACAGGAAGGGAAGAATTTACAGAACTAGCCCCGGGCCTAACTGCTGCCTACATATAGTTTAGTTAGTATTATATACTGCCTGTGCTTGGCTTACATTTTGCAGCCTATGTTGTTCTGCTGAAATGCTGTGAACTGTAGCAATGACAGCATTTAGAGGGGTACTCCAGAGAAATAAAATAGTTTCTAAATCAACTGGTGTCAGAAAGTTATACAGATTTGTAGTTTAACTGAAAACTTCTATTTAAAAATCTCCAGTCTTCCAGTACTTATCAGCTGATTTATGTCCTGCATGAAGTGGTGTAGTTTTTCCAGTCTGACAAACTGTTCTCTTCTGCCACCTTTGTCCCTGAGTGGTAGCAAATCCCCATAGAAAACCTCTACTGCTCTGGACAGTTGCTGACATGGACAGAGGTGGCAGCAGAGAGCACTGTGTCAGACTGGAAAGAATACACCACTTTGCAGGACATACAGCAGCTGATAAGTACT
Organism: Dendropsophus ebraccatus; assembly: GCF_027789765.1. Taxonomy (NCBI): domain Eukaryota; kingdom Metazoa; phylum Chordata; class Amphibia; order Anura; family Hylidae; genus Dendropsophus; species Dendropsophus ebraccatus. The sequence continues at coordinate 99,549,117 of NC_091462.1, read as the reverse complement.
GGAAGACTGGAGATTTTAAATATATGTAATTTACAAATCTGTATAACTTTCTGGCATGATTTTGTTCCCCTCAGGAGTACCCCTTTAAATGGCCCACTGACCCGATCTGGTGGGTGATCTGTGCCTTATCGGTACTAGTCAATAACTTCAGTCAGGCTGTAGCAGCAGAGCCAGTTTGTAGTGGGAAGCGCCACTACAAAGTACAATTGGCCTGTAGATGGGGAGGAGGAAAAAACAAAAACACAAGAATAAAAATTGGCTGTGTGGTTAAGGGGTTAATACGTGTTCTTCTTCGTTTCTGGAGCGAGGGACCTTGAGCCAAAGTTAAAACAACAGCCGAGCTTTTAGTGTGTTCCCATTGTGTAGATAGTGTTACAGAGAGTCCTCGCGTTCTCTGATGGCGGGCCGCAATGTTGTTCCATTTCGCCTGCAATTCTATAGTCCCATTCCCCCGTCATCCGTTCTTTGTCTTTGAAACAGTTATGGGGCAGAGGTCAGGGATGTCCGCGGCGCACAATTATAAAGCAATCAGCTGAAGGTGTACGCCGTATACTTGTGTCTGTGCAGGCGGCATTATTCTGTTGTGTTGGGCACTGAATAAGTTCTTAGCACTCAAGCACAAAGGGATCTATTCAGGAGATAGGAGAGACACTTCCCTGGTTTCTGTCTTCGAGAAGACTCAAGGGCCATTTAGAAGTAATTCATATTCTAAGAAGGACGTACAATCCTGTAATTCTTCGATAATGCGTTCATCTGAATATAATTCCTGTCAGAATTCTGCTCCCATTGATAACATATCTTTTAAGGTCCATTTTTCTGATAGAAAAGCTCCAAACCCCCTGCACCCCTTCACACAGCCATAGAGGTATATGATACAATTCCTTCTTCCTGCAGCCACCACTAGCTGAAGATGTGCAGTATAACTCCATATGTATTAAGTTACTGGGAGTGCAAATCCCGTAAAAATATTTTACAAGATCACTTCCCTATATAAAGGGGCCTTCCACTTTGGACAACCTCTGCTTTATTAGAAGGGTCCCTTGATAATAAACTGCGATTAGCTGAAATCTGTGGGGGAGTATTTAGTTTCCCCTTCAGTGCCACCGCAGGGGAAGCTAAGTATTACAGGGTGTCCATTCATTTAAATGGGTTGTGTGTTAAACAGGACAGGTTCTCCATAGTGAAGGACGCTCTTTGTAAGTACTTTGCTAAAGGCCTTAGGGTGGTAGTACATGGGCCGATGGGGGCCCGATAATACCTGTAAATGAGCAGCGATCTGCTAGATCGTCGCACATTTACTGGGCCTATTACACGGCCCGATAATCGTTTAACAAGGGCTGCAGGGACATCGTTACCGATGTCCTTGCAGCCCTTGTTTAAACTACATACATTACCTATCCACGCTCCAGGGCTGCTTCTGCGTCCCGCGCGTTCTAGCTTCAGAGTGGCCTGTCAGCTGACAGGCCGCTCAGCCAATCACAGGCCGGGGCCGCAGTGGCCTGTGATTGGCCAGGCGGCCTGTCAGCCAGAGCGAGCAGGACGCAGGGAGAAGACCGCAGGAGCAGCCCTGGAGCCCTGGAGCGCCGGCCGCGCACCGCTATTACCCGAAAAAAGGTCAGAACCTATATCAACGATCAGCTGATGATCGTTGTCATCGGCTGATCAATGTATTTATTACATAGAGCAATAATCGGCCGAATCGGGACGATTTGGCCGATTATCGTTCCGTGTAATAGTACCCTTAGTCTATGGGCTTATAAACGTTCTAAACATACAGCCATATCATAGATCGGCACTCACTTAGAGAACAGACAAACTATCAGGTGGACGATTGACTCTTTATTGCCACCCTCTGCAGCCATCATTCATTGTCTTCTTTGGGATGACAAACAAAATAGGTTGGGGGGGATATGTCATAATCGTCTACAGTCAGTGCCTGTAACCCACTGGCATTACATGTGAAATTCCCATGCTTTACGTTACCCCAAGTGGCAGGTGAAGTCAATATAAGTCCTATAGATATTGTCATCAATTGCATGTAGGTCATTTCATTGCCTCCTTACACCCATAAAGAAATTGTTTCTGCTTGCAAAATAGTGAAGTCAGGGCGTCCATTTTTCTTCTGACAATTTACCTCCTGTTAATTGTAGCCGCAGGGCCGGAGTACTCAATCCCTGGTTCCCGGCTATGAAGAATGTGTTCTCCAGTATCGACCTCCCAGCGTAATGAATAACCCCGTGCAGCAGATCCTATTCAGCTATTGTGTAACTGAGGAGTGCACAGACAGCAGACCCGATGATGGATTCCACCTATTCCAGATCCGATAAGGAAGTTCACTTTAAATGTGATATATATGGTGCCGATCCCGGAGGTCATGAGGCCTCCAATATATCATTGACGAGTATTACAAGTGAATAGCCTGATTGTAGAGCCTGTGTGCCTACCTCCCTGTACTCACCATATGGCCATTACCTACACCCATCATCTCCTTCATCATAAACTCTCCTTCCCATCTTCAGAACTTCTCCCGTGCTGCACCAGTGATCTAGAATGTTTCCACCGACGCATGTAACAATTAAAGGTTTTATATTAAAAATCCCAAGACGATAACATAGAATATCATAGTCACAAGATAGGAGATGATTATGTGATTGCAAACCTGACTGATCATTTACTTATCCCCTAAGCCACACGTTTTACTCTCTGTAGGACTCAGGATCAGTACAGCAGGATAAGGGCCCTATTACACAGGATGATTATCGCACGGAAAATCGTTATATCGTTCAGATTTAAACAATAATCGTCCTGTGTAATTGCAGGCAACAATCGAAAAATCGTTCATGTGTCGTTAATCATTGATTTAGATCTGACCCTAAAATCATCGTTAATCATTCGCTAACCATTCAGTGTAATTGCACATTGATCATTCTTATGCTGGGATCAGAGTAAAGTTAAGTAAACGATCGTAGTACCGATCGGTATAACGATCAGAGCTAACGACTATCGTGTGGTATAATATGGTGAACGATTTCAGGTTAACTATCTCGTAACTATCTCGTAACAGTCTCGTTTGTGATCGTTTATCGTTAATCGGTAAAAATCGATTAGTCTAATAGGACCCTAAGTCATGTAATGTATGCACACAGTGACCCCACCTGTAGAATAGTGAGTGCAGCTCTGGAGTATAATACAAGATGTAACTCAGGATCAGTACAGGATAAGTTATGTAATGTATGTACACAGTGACCCCACCAGCAGAATAGTGAGTGCAGCTCTGGAGTATAATACAAGATGTAACTCAGGATCAGTACAGGATAAGTAATGTAATGTATGTACACAGTGACCCCACCAGCAGAATAGTGAGTGCGGCTCTGGAGTATAATACAGGATGTAACTCAGGATCAGTACAGGATAAGTAATATAATGTATGTACACAGTGACCCCACCAGCAGAATAGTGAGTGCAGCTGTGGAGTATAATACAGGATGTAACTCAGGATCAGTACAGGATAAGTTATGTAATGTATGTACACAGTGACCCCACCAGCAGAATAGTGAGTGCGGCTCTGGAGTATAATACAGGATGTAACTCAGGATCAGTACAGGATAAGTGATGTAATGTATGTACACAGTGACCCCACCAGCAGAATAGTGAGTGCAGCTCTGGAGTATAATACAAGATGTAACTCAGGATCAGTACAGGATAAGTAATGTAATGTATGTACACAGTGACCCCACCAGCAGAATAGTGAGTGCGGCTCTGGAGTATAATACAGGATGTAACTCAGGATCAGTACAGGATAAGTAATATAATGTATTGTATCTATATATTTTGTGTATACATCCTGTTGTCCGGCAATAGGCATAGTGACCTTGTTGAATCATTAAAGGGTCTTCAAAAGGGGAACGGGAGGGGTAGACATTTGCAGATTTGAAGAAATCCTGTGTATTATTCTGGTCTTATCTCCTAATGCATTCTCCTGTTCATTCTATTATCCGCAGTCATCTGACCTGTACTGTAGATGTAAGGACATTAGTTTCAGCAATTGAGGGATCTGGCAGATTTGTATATAAATCTTTGGATGTGAATGGAAAAGGAAACACTGATGATATTTGATTGGTGTTTTTTTCTCTTCCTGTGTACTATCAGCACCAGTAACCGATGGTACACCTGTTCTCACAGTATGGGCCCCTCCTGGAATAGCGGGTGAAGAGGATTGTCAGGATTCCCTTTATTGTGCCTCGGATATACACAGCAGTCTTCTGATTGTATCATTAGCTTTATCCTTGCTGTAGTGGAATCATCCTGCAGGTGTTTGTATACAAGGGGAGCACCCCGAGCCACCGATGAGACAGGAAATGGGCCCATAAACCATATACACTGCTCAAAAAATAAAGGGAACATGGAATATGTCATGTAAATTTTCTTTTAAAGATTAGAGTTAGATACTAAAACATGTTCTTCTATTCTAATCTGTTTCTTTCGGACTTAAAATTTTTTTTTTTCACTTTTTGTACATTGTTATGGGGGCTGCCATATTGCCTGGGCTGTTCTTAACAGCATTTAATGACATGCTTTACAGCAAGACTCATGGACATAGACGACAATAGGCCAACTCTGTCTACTTAAGATGAATGTGAAACAACATTGAGTGTGCTCTGTGACCTTTGAAAAGGTCATTCCACAGCTGCTAATGTCTCCTCTATCTACTGGTGTCACATGTCGCTGCAATGCTTTACAGATCACTTTACAGCAGTCTCATCACCACAGACAGACCTGGAAGTGTCAGCTTAGTTTTAGCCCCAGTGTTGAGAATTAAAACTACAAGATATCAGGATTATTTTATAATATAGATAAAAATATGAAAAATTAAAAAAAAAATGTCAAGAAAAATTCTTTAAAAATATACCTAACATAAAAACATTTAAACAAGAAATCATTTTTTGACGACACTAATTCATTTAAGGGATTGGAAAAACAGCTTAGCCCCATTCACTTCAGTGGAACTAAGCTGCAATACCACATACAAACTGAGGACAAGAGGGGTGCTGTTTCTGGAAGGAAGTGACTACTATATTTCTCTAAACCTGAATAACCCCTTGTAAAAAAAATTAGTATATTTAGCCCCAGAATACAGCGAGTGACACGGGCTGTGATCTGTGGCCGTACAGCTCGCCGCTGAAGGTCAGCAACACTTTTTTCCTCCAAAAGAAGCTGCTTTTTTTTTTTTTATTACTTTTCTTCCCTCCGTGCTGTGCTCCTTACCAATCCTCGCTTCTAAATTATTGTAGGAAATCCAAATTTATACTGTAATTTCCTTCTTCTTTTCTGAAAGCGCCATTAAGGGAGACTAAGATTGTTCTCTTCAAGGTGTTGGAACATTTCAATTACTATGTAAATGATGAGGCGTGGGGTTTTATCGTCGTGACGAAATGCGCTGTAGTTTTTAATCTCTGAGGTGATGGGATCGACCCTGTGTCAGGGATGAGTAATGGCGGCATTATTATAGTAATACTTTATAATGTGCAAGAAGACGCCATTTCATATTGTTATCATGGTGATGTAATAAGATTTTGTTTTTCATAGCTCACAATATGGCTGCCTCCCCTGAGTGATGTCACAATGTTATTGTATATTCAATTACTTATTTCTCATCTCATGTACAACAGAAGCCATCTTACTTTAGGTTGCCTAGCAACCATCCATCCTCTTGGGCTGACTATTAAGTTCATAGGTAACACATACTGTAATTCAGGGATGGGGAACCATCACCATGTTATCCAGGAAGTGACATCGCCATGTAATCCAGGAAGTGACATCACCATGTTATCCAGGAAGTGACATCACCATGTTATCCAGGAAGTGACATCACCATGTAATCCAGGAAATGACATCACCATGTAATCCAGAAAGTGACATCACCATGTTATCCAGGAAGTGAAGCCTTGATTCAGTAGTAAGTATAGGGAAAAAAGCTCTTTATAAGCATTTCCCATAATAAGTGTAGATTGGTGATTTGTATAACTTTTGGGGGGCAATACAATACTTTTATAAAAATTTTCATTGGACTTCTCCTTTAAGACACAACTCAATTAGTAGATGTCTCAATTAGTCGCCCTAGGTAGCGGCATGCTTTCTGTACGATACTAGATACCTAAGTACTTGGTATTATGGGGAATGTACAGATTTTTGTGGAATATTGTTTCCTGTAAATTATTCAGGAGCACGATATGATAACACATCACCTTACAAGGATAAACATTGTACCGGCAGCACTATCACAGGGGCCTCTGGGGCATGTAGAAGTAATAAGAGATGTGAAGCCGCTGCAATACATTTACTATATGGGGATTTATGTCTTTTATTTGGCAATACAAGATGTAGCTACATAAAATCCAGGTCTAGAGGAGAACCTAGTATTGTAAGCTTAAAGTGACTGTACCACCAGGCCCAGGCTGAAGCACTGGAGGCGGGCTGACCCACCCCCAGTGGAAAGAAACCCCAGCCCCTCCATGACGTGACTTCATTAGAATCAATGGAACTCTATCATAGAGGGGAGGGTTTTTTTCTCCCACTAAGGGTGGGTCAGCCCGCCTCCAGTGCTTCAGCCTGGGCCTGGTGGTACAGTCACTTTAATCTCATTGTATTAGATTAGGGATGGGGAACCTTCAGCCCTTGAGTTTTTTCAAAACTACAATTCCCATCATGCCATCATAAATAGCCAAAACTAATAAAGAATAAAATGTTCCATAGTACATAAAGTAAAGATAAAAGTCTACAGCATAAGTAGTGTCCTCAGAGGAAAACAGGACATAAGATTATATAACATTCCTATAAGTAGGTGCTAGAACCTTCTAACCACTAGGCCCAGAGAGCTTCAAATGTCTATAGGGTGCCCTTTAATATGCACCCATTTTTCAAGGCCTACACTATATTTGAAATATAAAAAAAAAAAAAAAATTACAGTACTTTCAGATGTGGCGCCATGATATTTTCTTTTGCTACACTATCCAAGAAATCGGTAGACGTGACAATTAACCACTACATCTGAATATGCTATGGATCCTCAGGACAGGAAACAACCTTATACATTTTCACAAAGAAGGACAGAATACTTGTAGTAACATGAGTCCAGGATCAGACTACAAAGGATTTGTTTGTAGTCTGTAACCATGGAAACACAGATTTCTGAGCTGTTTATATAGTTGTTGAAAAATGTTTATAAAGGTTGACATAACCTTTAAAATGGTTACCCATCCTATAACAATTGATAGCCTATAGTCCACATATGTCATCAATATTAGATCAGCAGTGGTCCGACTTTCGTTACCCATTCCGGTGAGCTGGTTGAAGGGGCAACGATGCCTCTTTGATGATTACTTTCACTTGTGGCAGGAACTTCAGTGTTGCTTCTTTCATTTGAATAGGATAATTTTTACAGGCTAGATAACCTCTTTAAAGGGATTATGCAGGCTTTGAAAAACATGGCCGCTTCTGGGTGTGGGTTTTGCATCTCAGTTCCATTGAAGTGAATGGAGCTGAATTGTAATACCACACGCAACCTGAGAACAGGGGTGGTGCTGTTCTTACAATAAAAAGTAGTTGTGTTTTGCATAAATGGAAGCCTACGGGATGAAGCCAAAGGAAGTATTGTAGTCCTGTATAATGCAATGGGATCAATTGTATTGTTAAATACCCCCATCAGCAGGAGGGGGGCTCAGCTCACATGCCCCACCTATAATATCTTTACAACAGATGCACATGTTGTTTAAATTTCAATCATATTGAGTCCTTGCTTAATGAAGCCGCACGGCGTGCGGGGTTAAATATAGCATCCCGGCTGATTCCTGAAGTAATGCAGGTGTGCAGGGCCCCATGGATAAATCCAGTTAACAAGACGCTTGCATATGTTACTCAGAAGATCCGGCTCACTGCCAGCTCCTTCTGGCACTCTCCTAGCTGTAACCACTTCACTGCTGGAGGGAGAAACGGCAGAACTGGCTTGTAGGCGTTACCCAGTGTTGTAACCCAGTGTTTAAAGAATAAAGTAAGAAGTGGCTTAAGTAACAGTTCCTTCAAATATGTTATTTTAGGAAGCACCTTCTTTAGCCGCAGGCACAATTTTATTGTATGTTACTGATCTATAGGCTTGATTATGGTTCTTAGGCCCTCTAGCTGTTGTAAAACTACAATTCCCTTCATGCCTAGACACCAGGCATGGTGGGTTTTGTAGTTTTGCAACAGCTGGAGAGAAAGTTGTGACAGGGTGATTTAAAGGAGAAGTCCGGCTAAATTTTTTATTAAAGTATTGTGATGCCCTACAAAAGTTATACACCGTGGATAAAATGGTGATGTCACGAACCGACTCCCAGAGCTGTGCGGGCTGTGGCTGCTGGAGAGGATGATTGCAGAGGGATGCTCAATGTCCCTCCAGTGCCCTGTGTCCCTCAGTGTCCCCCTGCCATCATCCTCTCCAGCAGCCACAGCCCGCACAGCTCTGGGAGTCGGGTCATGACATCACCATTTTATTCAGGAAGTGACATCACTATGTTATCCAGGAAGTGACATCACCATGTTATCCAGGAAGTGACATCACCATGTTATCCAGGAAGTGACATCACCATGTTATCCAGGAAGTGAAGCCTTAATGCAGTAGTAGGTGCAGGGAAAGAAGCACTTTATAAGCATTTCCCGTAATAAGTATATATTGTTGATTTGTATAACTTTTCGGGGGCAATACAATACTTTAATTTTTTTTTTACCGGACTTCTCCTTTAAGTGTTCTCACTGCTGTTATTGAGACCCATATAGTCCCCTGCATGGTGCACAGCTATTTTCCTGCATTGTAGGGGGTGGACTGTTTGCCAGTAGTACACACACTGCTTCTTTTCCCTTACTTCTCTGGCCCGTCACAGCACAGCACATACTCCTCTCTGCAATACTATGACATAGTGCGTGTAGATGTGCACTGAACAGGTGCTAGGGAATGGTTTACACAGAAAGTTATGATTGATAGCATGTGTACTGGGTTTACAATGAGCTTCGTGAGCAGAAATAAACTCAACATCACAGCAAGAAAAGAGGTTGCACCGACCTTCCTCTGCTGAGTAGCTAAAGAGAGGTAGAGAGTACCCTGCAGCACTGTAGACATGCAAGAGTACGAACACTGCTATTTACACAATGAACATCTGTTCTGAGGGTTGTGGGTAAAAAGACATGAGAGAGAAGCCTTGTTTTACTTTTCAGGAACTGTGTGGATTATCTCCAGCAGACAAACTGGCTCAGCATGCAGGTGCACCACACAGGCTTTCTCAGGCTCTCTCCCATTTTCCTATTTCTTGTGTTCTGTCCTATCTAGTTGTTACTAGAGACAGATTTTCCTGGGCAACGGGCGGTAGATGGCAAATTTGAGGCAAGAGAGACACCTAATGGCCAGTTTTTCTGTGGTAAGGAGTGACTTTTAGTAAATGCAGTGATGTAGAAATGTTAGAAATCAAACTGCCTATTAAAAGGAAGGATGTGGGTCAAATCGACGGTGTTCATTTAAAGGATCCATCTAAAAAAAAGGAAGACAATGATTTCTTCAGAGGAGGAGGTTCACTTTAATGGTATTGTCAAGGAATAAAACAAGGGACAACCCTGAAGATGAACTGCAATTCCATCTCATGGCCGTTCATTATAAGCGATCGCTCCATCTGTAAGTAAGGTGTTGCGGCATGCTCGTGAATTTCGCTTAACCTTGGCGATCATTTATCATGATGCTGTTCAGTAATTTTCTGCCTTCCTTGATCCACAGGAACATGAAAACCTGAGAGCTTTTCTGATTCCTGCTTTTCGCCATAATGCATATGTCCGTTTCGCTTGGCTTGCTGTCAGTATGGTGGATTGTCAGGTTTCTGTGTCGGTCGATAAGTCCCCCTCCTCCCTTCCTCCTGCATACATACCCTTCCAGGTACACGATCGCTCTAATCCCGGGGCTTTCTTCGCAGATGGAGTGGTGATGACTCTAAGCCTTGGACTAGCTGGGGGTCTCGCTTCTGACCATTGGAAGGTGTTGAGAGGCCTTAGCTCCCGGCACGTGGAGCAGCATTGTACGAAGGAGGAGGAGGCGTCCATAATGAATATAATCATTTAGACAGAATGATTTGTACAGGGATATTGGCAGGGAAAGCTCCCTGGCCAGTGTCCCAGTCATGTCTCTCTACAGCCTTTCATGTAGCATAGCATGAAAACAAATGCCGACCTTCAGTGGGCACAGTAACGTGTGAAACGTTTGACAACTGTGCTCAATTTTCACCGTAGCAACATCTTCAATGTGCAACTGTGCCAGGAAGCCTTAACTATGTTCTCAGTGAGGGGTTTCATGGCATCTATGGGGTAAACTCGCTGTCAGTAGAGAACCCATCGGTTTTAATCTTTAGGGATATTCAGGAGCTGCAGGACTCCCATAATGACAAAGCCTTGAAACTTTGGAAATTGCCCAAGGGATCTCAACTCAAGACAAGAGTGGAGATCGTGTAAGAGGACCTGCCCTGTTCTTTATTAAATAGCGATCCATTCCACTGCCAGGTCTCTCTGAGTTAAGGCCCTATTACACAAAATGATTATTGACTGTGCTTGGCCACTTACCATCTGTTTCGCTGATAATCGTTTGATGTAATAGGTCATACTGAAAGACAGCGATCAGCTGACATACACAATGTTGGCTGATCGTTGTATTTCAGCATGTTGAATTAAAACGACAATGATTGCAACAGTCTACTGGCTGCAGACCGCTGCTATCTTCTATGGGCCACCCAGACGATCTTGAGATCTGACCTGACAGACCGCTTGCTCCTTAAAGGGAACCTGTCACCCGGGACGCCGGCGCAGAGCCCGCCCGACCCCCCCTGGTGCAGCCCCGGATACTTACCCTTTCCTGCAAGTCCCGCTCCTGGAACTGGTCAGGTGATGAAAATATCCCCGTTGGAAGCGGTGCGCGCGCTGCAGAGATGAGTCCGATGGCCATAGAGGATGGTGGCTCCAGTTATTCTCTATGGGCATCGGACTAATCTCTGCTGATTAGCATACAGCGCGCACTCAGCTTCGGGCGCCGATATCTCCGTCCTAGGACTGGTTCCAGGAGCGAGACTTGCAGGAAAGGGTAAGTATCCGAGGCTGCCCCGGGGGTCGGGAGGGCTCTGCTCCTGCGTCCCGGGTGACAGATTCCCTTTAATATTGCCGCGTGTAATAGGGCCTATTCTCCTTCTGTTTGGGGTATTGTGAATTCAGTCCTAAACCTGACTTTCTTCGCAGCAGGGGGTTCTTCCTTCTCTTCCTTTCCACCTATTGGGACAGTGAGAGTCAAACGCCCTGCATTTGGTTTGGAAGGAACTTGAAAGTTTGGTAGGTTCACTCATCACTAGTCAGCAGCAAAAATGCAGCACACCCGACCCCAGATGATGTAGTATAAGGTTTATGACTTTTCCCAACATGAATGTTCATGTGCATGGGGAGGATGGGAGAGATAGATTATCAGTTGGTATGGCTATCTTTACTTTCCCGACAATTTGACTTTGGACACATAGAGACGCAGCCATACACTGGGCAGTACAGTCAAAGTAATAAGCATCCAATGCCCAGCAAGCATTGTGTGCAGGTCCTATTCTTCCCTGGCACCCATACTCATTGTACATTGGATTTTTGCTTTGTCACCAAGTAAAATATAACTCCACAGTCGCCAGTGTCCATAGGGAGCGCAGCGGATTTTAAGACACCCATCATCACCAAGAGATGACTACATCCCACATCTAGAGACTGTATTAGATAGAGTTGGCTATGCTTTTAGGCGACCATTATAACTTATAACCCAAGAATTGGTCTTTGTTGGCCTCCAGTTGTTCTTAGGGAAGGAAATTGCCCTAGACCTTCGAGTGTCGAAATACAACACCATGGTGGTTGTAACTGTATAAACTAGTGAGTTAGTGTTTGTCTATAAATCTTCACTTCTCCAACAATTTTTCACGGCCTATCTATTTGTAGAAAGGAATATTTATGATACACTTAAGACTTGTTTGCAGTTGTATCCTTCAGTGGGAGCAAAGACCTGTAAAGAATGGTCCATAGTTATCGATGTTCAGTCTGTTATCAAGGTATAGAATCCATCCCTGGTTATTTGGCTCAATCCTTTGATACGGCAGTGGCTTGAGGTTCAGTAATACCTTCCTATTAAATAGACAGGTCTTGTCCTCTGTCCCCGAGGAGTAACCATCAATTAATAGACGTTGAAGTTTCCGGGCTGTGATTGCGGCTGATCCGTAATTGACTGACAACTGCATAGCCGGAGCGTTTTATCGGCTGATTGATAGCTATACAGCTGCCATTTGGTAACGCGGCTCTTGTGTTTCCCTGGCAGCTTAATCCATAATAATAGTTTAGCTGATAAACAGATCAACCGGATTTAGTCGTCTCAATGTTTTTTCTTCTTCACATTTTGTGTTTCGTGCTGATTCTCGCTCCTCAGCCTCCCTCACATTTATCCAACTTAATTCTTGTGTCCTACTGGCTTGTAAGCCGCAATTGCTGCTACTTTACCCCCTGGCTACAGTTCAGATTTCCAGGGGGCCGCTGAGCTTTACTGTACTATTTTAGGAATATCACACGTTGTTGGATAGAGTACAAGATTGACTACCCATAGTGCGCACACTTCACAGCCAATATAAATGGTTTTTTTCTGGACTTGTGCTGTGTAAATAACGCGATGCAGAATATCAACTCTCTTTACTGGAGCTGCAACACCAGTTATGAACTATAGACAGGTGAGGCACTGTTTCTAGAAGGAGGTGTCCATGTTTTTTTAATCTTGTACAACCCCTTAAAGCTACTCTGTACCCACAATCTGCCCCCCCCCCCCCAACCACTTGTACCTTCGGATAGCTGCTTTTATTCCAAGATCTGTCCTGTGGTCCGTTCGGCAGGTGATGCAGTTATTGTCTTAAAAAAATACTTTTAAATTTGAAGCCCGTGCCAAACGGGAGTATGTGTGCCCTAACTTTGCACCAACCCTCCGTCCCTCCTTCCCACCCACTTCATCATTAGGAATGCCACTGAAACATTTTCCCCATGCTGAACATTGCACAATCCAGCCCATGTGCCGGGCTGCCACAGGTGGGGAATAGGAGACAATCTGCCTGGAGCATTCCTAATGCTGAAGAGGGTGGGGAGGAGGGACAGAGAGGTTGTGCAAAGTTAGGGCACAGATACTCCTGTTTGGCACGGGCTTCAAGTTTAAAATATTCTTTTAAGACAATAACTGCATCACCTGCCGAACGGACCCTAGGACAGATCTTGGATTAAAAGCAGCTATCCGAAGGGACAAGTGGTTTTGGGGGGTGGGGGGGGGCAGATTGTGGGTACAGAGTTGCTTTAAAGAGGTGTTCCCAAGCACATGTTAATTCTTTGGGCGGACGTCAGAAGCTGCCTGAGCATAGAATGGAGTCAATAGCACGGGCGGAGGCCGGAGAGTCAAGCAGGAGTGCGCGGGGCAAGCTGCAGAATTTGCGGGATGTTATACGTGAGAATTCCTCAGTGTGCACATACCCTTAGACAAATATAACATATATAAATAACTGATAGAGATTAGCGCAACATGAGCATGCTTGGGTCCATCCAAGCCCAAGTGTTCGGCATTCGGTTATCAGTGGTTAAAGAAGTTGGACACAAGACCTAGGATGTATCCATGTTTTCCAGGACTCCCAAGGACAGGATCCAACTTCTTCAGCCACCGGTAATCAAATGCCGAGCGCTCAGGCTCGGACAGACCCAGGCATGCTAGAGTCGCACACATGTCTACTGATAGACATGGATCCCACCATTGAGACCTGCACACATCTTTTTAATAGTCCCAGATCCTCGTATTACCTAATGAGCTGTTCACTTGTCAATACATCCAGACAGTGAATAGATGGATGTGTCAAGGGATCTCAGTTTTGGAGATAGGTGCCATCGTTTTTTTTTTTTACATTTTTGGCATATCCTCATTTTCCATCACACTGTCCCGCCACTTGTCTTCTTCCTGGTGCCATCTCTTTCCCAGGTAAGTGACGCACAACCTAATCCCCAGGGCCCACATGATGGAAAACATGATCAATCAATCAATCAATACATTGTGGTGGTGGACCGAGGCGAACATGAATGCTCTGACCAGGCTGGAGCTCTACCTCCCACTCATTAAGCCATCACAATTTAGACTACAATGGCCTATATGTCTCTTTATGACGCTCTCCTCAAGGAGAAACCTCATCCTTTTGGTCCCAATTTAGCCCTTGTCAGACCCTTACGCTTGCTCGTTTTTCCTGCTTCCAATACATCAACTTCAACCACTGATCGCTTGCTGCTGTCTCCTCTCCAAACGACGTTCTAACAGGGTAATCAGGGTAATAAGTAGAGTTAAGTTCCTGCCACTGATGCATAGTAAGCTTAGTCAATAGATGACTTCCTGTTTGGCATGTAACCATTTATTATAACACCCACACTGTAAAGTAGCGCCCCCCAGGTGATGGATTGGTATTACCAACTCTCATTTGGAGCAGTGTACCTCCACCATGTCCCCAAACAGCCATAGAGTTTAACAAGTAAGTCGTGTTTAGACTGCTGGGTTTGCTCAATCATAATAACGCTGTGTGGGTTGTAATAAGTCATGTTCTATTACAGTTGCCCTTTAAGAGGCATTGTTTAGAGCCTATGGCACCTCTGTGGTTTACAATCGGTCTGGCTTTGATAATAGGATCTGTGCCACGTTACTTTTGCTGAGTCCAGCCTTTCCTCCGACATGACAAATGAGGCAATATATTGCAGAATGCAGTACATGCATCCCGGGGCTCGGAACAGCTGCGATCAAATAAGAGCGGGCCGGGAGCCCAAATCAGGGGTGTCTGAGCCCCTTATGGGAAATCACCATACAATTCTGGGGGATTATTTAATAAGTTTGTTCTTTTGATAAATAAGCAGATTTCAGTGTTTTCATCTTCTGTTAAATTGTGCAAAATTCCAGATTATTTCTGTTTCCGAGGAGACTGGTGACAACTAATATGGCTTCTATTATAGATCTCACCAGGGTTGTCACCCCGAAGAGATTGGTGACAACTAATATGGCCTCTGTTGCAGTTCTCACCAGTGTTGACATCTAGATGAGACTGGTGACAATAAACATGCCTCTCCAGCCATGGTAGCCATGTTGGCATGCAAGCCATCTCAAGTGTTGATTGTCTGATTTCCATCTTCTTTGGGGCAGAATACCCTCCAGAACCCTCTGAGCTGGGGAAATATCCTTTTACTAAGTCAAGGTCTGTATTTCTGGCCACGTTTTCCGAGACAAGATGTGGCAGCCGTTTGTAAAGTCTTGTAGATTTCTCTATAGTCAGCAAAGACCTAAGACGGTGCCCTGCTCTAGATGGAGGATGGGTACCCCAAAACAGCTGTCTACTAATAGGTTTCTGACGTAGGTAAATAATATGCTAAAGAAGCATTAGCATTACCTGTGTGCCTTAGTTCTGAAGCCACCAAAGATTCATTTGTTTTGGGGTCTTAGCACTATATTTTATGGTTGTACTTATTTGAGCATCTGCTCAGTATCACAGTTCCCAGGATGCATTGCTTTCCCTCAGCTTTTCATTGTCCTCCCACCCTGCCAACCTCCTCCCACAGCACTCCTGCCAGTTTCCCACCCAAAGATGTTGCATAACATCTCATTTCACTACAGACTATCTTACAATCAATGAGTTTAAAGCACCTGCTGCAGTCACTTCCTTTCTGCTCTTTCTGTATCATCATTTAATTCTTACATAAATGTCCCAATAAAAAAAATATATGTATTTGTCTAAAGGACAGGAAAACAGTGAAGTAGGCTGGGGGCGCTGTTTAGAGGTGGTGACATCACTTGAGGGTGGGGCTATTGCTCAAAGACAAGACCCAACCAAGGCTTCTGTGATATCAGATATCATAAGATGATGTATTGTCTACAGAGAGAGAGGATTTGGGGAGATGGAGACAATATACAGTTTGTAGTTCTTCTGTTTTTAACTTAATGTTGGGGGTGATCCATGCAAAATCTGATGAAGTATTGGTATATTGGTATATATCTAATATTAGGATAGTAGCTTTATTTTAATAAAATGTTCTGATACCAGAATACCCCTTAAAGAAGTCAAACACTGACTAACAGCATAGCCACCCCCAGGTGGCACTAGAGAGACTGTTTTCTTCCTTTTGGAGAAAAGCTGATTTGCATAATTCTTTCCCATAAACCATTGCTTCAGCTGGATCTCCTTAAGGAGAGTTAGTACACCACAGGGCTGTGTCAGTTTTCTGTACATGACTCCCTTAGTCCCACATTACCTGATAAAATCCACAATGTCTTACAGTACCAGCATTGTAAATGTAATCACTATTATTTAAATTCCTAAATTATGTAAATTCCTATGTGTCGGGGGTAGCAGCCCTAACATCCCCTATCATCCTTCAGTACTTCCTGCCGATCCCTTGCGGCTGACTGCAGTCTCCTTGTGCTTTCCCTGTCTATGAGGAGCACTGTGCAGCCGTGTCGTAGCTGTCTGGGAATGATAGACTTCTGAGCTAAGGTCACATTTAATGAGGTGCGTATTAAGGCTAATTGGAAAATTAGCAATCCAAGTTGCAGAAGACCCAGACTTACTTGGGAATTTGCTTAATCACCTCTCCGGCTTGTATATTGTGTTGATACTCTTCGGCTGAGTGTGATGTTCCACCCCTGCAATTACCGCTTATATACCGTGTAAACGCTTCTTCGCCAGGAGAATACGCAAACAATTATACAGAACGCTGTGTTTAGGCTGAGCTAGAGAGCGATGCGTGAGAATAGGTTAACTCTTAGAGGAGTTAGCTTACATTAGGGCATCTATATCATATTCTATTATGGCTCCATTGGGGAGCGCAGTTAAAACCATTTAAAGGTAAAGTATCAGGCTGTATCATGCTCAGAGGTGTAGACGTGGGCAGATAGCTGAAACCAATTGTACTATCTCCCTGCAGATGGATTTGCAAAATTATAAAAACCTGTTTTGCTTCCAAACTAACGTGTCATTGAGCAGCAGCATGCAGGCCTCCTCCCTCCCCACCCTGCCTTTCTAGTTCTATGTCCTGTACATCAATCATGCAGGACAGAGAGAACCACAAGATCTCCAGAACAGTCTTCTGGTTCTCCTGTGTCAGACTGCTAGGAGGAGGAGTGGGAAGGAGCAGGATACAGATTGCTAGGAGGAGGAGTGGAGGGAGCAGGGTGGGGATGCAGACTGCTAGGAGGAGTAGTGGGAGGAAGCAGGAAGCGCATGCAGCTTGCTAGGAGGAGTAGTGGAGGGAGCAAGGCAGGGAGGCAGACAGGCTGCTTGGAGGAGTAGTGGAGGGAGCAGGGTGGGGATGTGGACTGCTAGGAGGAGTAGTGGAGAGAGAAAGGCAGGGAGGCAGACAGGCTGCTTGGAGGAGTAGTGGAGGGAGCAGGGTGGGGATGTGGACTGCTAGGAGGAGGAGTTGGAGGAAGCAGCAGCACAGGGATGGAGACTGCAAGTAGGAGTAGCGAAGGGAGAAGGGCAGGGAGGCAGGCAGGCCACTAGGAGGAGGAGTGGAGGGAGCAGGAGAGGCGGGCAGGCTGCAAGGAGGAGGAGTAGTGGAGGGAGCAGGAGAGGCAGGCAGGCTGCAAGGAGGAGTTGTAGTGGAGGGTGCACTCTGCTAGAAGGTGTAGTGGAGGGAGCAGGGTGGGGATGTACACTGCTGAGAGGAGTAGTGGGAGGGAGCAGCACAGGGTTGGAGACTGCAAGTAGGAGTAGTGGAGGGAGCAGGATGGAGTTGCAGACGGGGAGTAGTGGGAAGAATACCAGAGAATTACTGACACTCACCCAACCAGCCAGGAAAGGTTTCTGCACAATGAGCAGCTGAGCTGGAAAGAAAGCACCAAGCACCATTAAAGGGGTATTCCCCCAAAAATTATTTTTGCATTAATATGTTGCCCACCCGTAGCTTTCCATCTTTCTAATATAAACTTATTATGGATTCTGCACAGTTTTGCTGCTATCTAGATGCATTCACCCCCCCCCCCCCACACCAAATGCAGAGAATCATCAGCTCTCAGTCCAACCCTGACACGCTCCCTGCTCCTGGCCCGCACCCTCCGAGACGGCATCACGTGTCCTCAGTCTCTTCAATGGGCCGGGTTAGCGCTTGTACCCCAGTCCACTGAAGAGAGGGAGGATAGTGAGACAGTCACAGCTGCTGCTGCTGTTCACTGTCTGCCTCACTAAGAGCACCCAGAGCTCACCCGCCCCGCACCCTGTATCCCCCCACCCCCCGCAGCTCACCCGTTGGCCTGTGAGTGCAGCCCCCCCTCCCCACCCCCCAAAGCGATCTCCCGGCAACCCCCGTCCCCCTCCCTACAGCCCGATCTCCAGGTGCCCCCCCCCCCCAGTATAGCCTGCAGCCACCCTCCATCACCGATCCCTCCCCCCTGCGTCTCACCCGGCAGAAGCTGTGGCTTTCCCAGTTCTTGCAGAACTACAGCTCCCAGCATGCTCAGCCTTCTCTCCATGCATGCAGGGAGTTGTAGTTCTGCCCGAGCCGGGAGAGCCGGTCTGTAAGTGCATGTGATCCCAACCATGTAATGCCGCCTGCCGACTGCCCCCACCGTGTAATGCCGCCTGCCCCAACCATGTAACCCGGCCGCCCGCATCGCCACCTCCGCACTGGCGTCTCACCCGGCCGCCCGCATTAGCAACCAGGTGAGATCAGTGCGGAGCCCGAGCTGTAGTTCTGCAAGAACTGGGAAAGCCACAGCTTCTGCCGGGTGAGACGCAGGGGGGAGGGATCGGTGATGGAGGGTGGCTGCAGGCTATACTGGGGGGGGGGGGGGGGGGGGGCACCTGGAGATCGGGCTGTAGGGAGGGGGACGGGGGTTGCCGGGAGATCGCTTTGGGGGGTTGGGAAGGAGGGCTGCACTCACAGGCCAACGGGTGAGCTGCGGGGGGTGGGGGGATACAGGGTGCGGGGCGGGTGAGCTCTGGGTGCTCTTAGTGAGGCAGACAGTGAACAGCAGCAGCAGCTGTGACTGTCTCACTATCCTCCCTCTCTTCAGTGGACTGGGGTACAAGCGCTAACCCGGCCCATTGAAGAGACTGAGGACACGTGATGCCGTCTCGGAGGGTGCGGGCCAGGAGCAGGGAGCGTGTCAGGGTTGGACTGAGAGCTGATGATTCTCTGCATTTGGTGGGGGGGTGAATGCATCTAGATAGCAGCAAAACTGTGCAGAATCCATAATAAGTTTATATTGGAAAGATGGAAAGCTACGGGTGGGCAACATATTAATGCAAAAATAATTTTGGGGGGAATACCCCTTTAATATATTTATGCATGTATCCACATTTTGTGGCATCTTAATATCCAGGATAACTACTTTAAAGGTTTGGTCAGAATCCATATATACATAAGTATTTAGTGTTTTGTATGGTATCATTTGTATGGCAGTATTTAGGTATAAAAATGTGTGTAAAAATGTCCATGAATCTCTAATACTGCATGGAAGGGGAGGAGTAGGAAACTACTTTGACTATTTTCTATATATATTTCTATATATTTCCTGCACTCTATATACGGCTGTATACAACTTATTTCCCCAGCGAGATTTCTTCTCATCGGTAATTATGCTTTTATCTTGTATTTCAGAACAAAGTGCTGAATGTGGATGGTGTTAAAGTCAAGCTGCAGGTAAAGAACACAGTGTTTCCTTCATGTTTTCTCCCGTTTAATGTACTTTAATGTACCGTAATGCCGTGACTGTGATTTTCACGCTTCGTGACTATATTATTGCCTGGCTTCTCTTTCTTAAAGATCTGGGACACTGCCGGACAGGAGCGATTTCGTAGTGTTACACATGCCTATTACAGAGACGCCCACGGTGAGTACGTGGACAAACCAGGACGCTCTGGTGCTTCTTCTAGGTTCAGGGTGAGGAGATTCAGGCTATGTTCACACAATGTTTTTTTAGGGTGCGTTCACACGTACAGGATCTACAGCAGATCTGCAGCGGATTTGATGGCGCAGATTTGAATCTGCAGCAGATTTGATGGCCCAGAGTTACTTTGCATTGAATCTGCAACTTCAAATCTGCTGGAGCTCCTGTACGTGTGAATGCACCCTTAGGCTATGTTCACACTATTTAGTGAATTGCGGCCGTAGAAACCCATGTCAGTTCACACGATGAAGCAAGTGGCTCCAGCCGCTTGCTTCATTGTGTGCAGTGGCAAGTTCTGATGCGGGTGCGCGCTCATGCGCCCGCATCAGAACCCTGCGGCTGGAAAGATCATCTGGCCAGTACTTAAGTACCGGGATGATCCAGGCATAGACCGGCCGGGTCACGGAACGGACGGTCTCATCTGTAGTGTGAACATAGTCTCAAGGTGAAAAAATGGCTTCTGTTTTTTCATTTTAGTTAATGATAAATTTTTAATGGTAAAAAATGATCATCGTAATTATCAAAAAATTTTATTTTTTCACCTTAAAAAACCATTGTGCCAACATAGCCTTAAGCTGCTGTCTCCAAAGTTCTGGTACTGGTTGTTTTAGGCTACAGTGACACGTTCGTAGCCACACCGCAGACTCGTAGCTACAGACAGCAATATAGATGTGGATTCATAGCTGTCCACAATGCACGGATCTTTTTTTTGTGGCACATATCACAGCACCGTAACACATACAGGGGTGTGAACGGGGCCATTCAAATGAGTCTAAATGCAGCCTAATTTGTATCTGTGCAGCAGAACTGACGGGTAAAGAACCAGAAAATGTCTTACTAAGTGGCTCAAAAATCCATCATAAAAGATGGTGGGAGGGAGGGGGGGGGGCAGCCCTAGTTTCTCACTTAGGGGGATATTTATCAAACTAGTGTAAAGTAGAATTGTCTAAGTTGCCCCTAGCAACCAGTCAGATTCCACCTTTCAGTTTTCAAATCATCTGTGAGGAATGAAAGGTGGAATCTGATTGGTTGCTAGGGGCAACTAAGACAATTCTACTTTACAGTAGTTTGATAAATCTCCCCCTTAGTGCTTCAAAAAAAAATATATTAAGGAAAAGGAGAAGAAATATCTTACAGAGTAGCTCAATGAATTTCTTCTAGTGTAAAACCATTGTAGAAGATGGTGAGATGGGGAGGGAGGAGGGGGATGCAGCTGCAGTTTCTCATTCCTTTGGGAAAACATGACGGAGAAAGAAGAGAAACATTTATAGATAGGGTACTTAGTGCTTTGTATGAAATAATGTGGAAAAGAGAGAAAAGTAATGTACATAATGGCTCAAAAGATCCATGTAGCCTGAAACCATTGTTGGAAATGGTGAAGAGGCGAAGGGGGGGTATGCAGGGAACAGTGAAAATAAAAGGAAATTTCTTACAGTAAAGTAATACAAAAAACGATCTAGTGTGAAACCATCATTAAAAATAGTGATCCGGGGGATAGAGGAGGGTCTGCATCTGTAGTTTCTAACTAGTGCTTTAGAGAGACCAATGAGGGGAAGAGGAGAGGAAATGTCTTAAGGGCTAGAGCTCAGAGCTCCCCATAGGACACAACGAGCCGCTGCTTCATTGTGTGAACTGACAGGGTTTCCTAACGCCGCAATTCACTGAATTGCGGCCGCAGATAACTGACATGTAAGTTCTTTGTGGCGCCGCACGGGATCCCGGCCGGAGCATATACGATGTGTATACGCTCCTGCCGGGATCCCATAGAACAATAGGTATTGTTCCACAACGTGCAAAATACGGCCGTTGTTGCTGATGGCAACAACGGCCGTACTTTTACGTAGTGTGAACATAGCCTTATGCCAAATGATTATCGGACAGTAATCGCCCAAGAACGTCTAATAGCGTCTGTACATAGTGGCTCAAAAGCCCTAGTGTAAAACAATTGATGAAGATGGTGAAGGGGGAGGGAGGAGGGGGATGCAGCTGCTGTAAAGGATGTCAGATAGACATCTATTTTTAACTTCTGCTATAACCTACCATTAGGGGGCAGTCGTGCGTTTAATCCCAATAATGACTATTGATCCTTCAGAATATGTCTACGTGCCAGTCCTTCAGAAATACATTAGTGATGAGCACATACAGGTCAATCTCTGAAATACTTAGGATGAGTGAAGGAAATTGTAATTCCATGCATTCTTTAATTACAGTCTGGATGATACGGCTCATTAGGCCTCGTGCACCTCGCAGCCATTGAGCATCGCAGCCCTTTAAGCCTGGCTGATCGATCAAGAGCAAGGTTATTGGCAGGAATTCCTCCATATTGCACCATCTACTATATCCATTCATTGAGGAGGAGGAGGAAGTAGTTTATGGTGTGCATTTCAGAGGAAGGTTTAGAGGGCGCATTAATTCACACGGCATTATATCTATAAAGCCTCATGCATTGTGTATTCATATATCAACACTGGCTAGACAGCAGAAATGGGCTTTATATATATAGTAGTTGCCTTGTCTAGGTCCTAACTGTGACTTCCAGTACTCAGATACCCTCAGGACTTGCAGTAAAGCCAGTGCTCAAGTGCTCAAGAAAAACATAGCAAGCTCAAATCAACGCTAGCAAATAATAATAAGAAAAATAGGAAGTCACAACAGTGGCGGAGCTACCATAAAGACGAACCCCAACACTACTATACATTAAGGGCACCTGCAGGCCCCTGGCTGTTTCAGCATAATGAACGCTCACAGTTAAATTCTGGGGCGTTCTGACTAACAGAGCAAGAAGCCATCCTGCCCTGCCAGCCTCTCTTGTGGCCAGAGGAAACATTGTACCTCCAGCCACAAGAGCCCCCCACCCAATACACATACTCACCTGGCCCGGTGCAGTCCCCCAGTGTTCATGCTCCCAGCTCCCTGGTGAGAACGAAGGAACAATGGGAGACTGCGGTGGGCAGAAAAGTAGAGGTAGCGGGGGGAGAAGGGAACGTATAGGACGCAAAGTTTTCTGCTGTAGAGGCCCATAAATCCTAGCTATGAGTCAGACTCACCGAATAGATAGTGGGAGAAACATATGATATTGATGGCAGACATAAATGAAGCAGAAGATGACAAATAGGAAAAAATATAAAGACTGACCCTTGCTAGCTGTTTCTAATCTTTCCCTAGACCTTGCCCTGAACTGACTTAACAGCCGACAACTAAGCTTCACTGTCCCTGTAAATGTCCCTATGGAAGCCCTGGACTAACTCTCTCTAACAGAAACAATAATCCGACTCTTGGACCCATAGAGTAAACAAGGCTGAATTAAAAACTAAAACAACACAATACCTATTAACAAGAACAGAACAAGATAGTAGAGAGGTACAAGGAATACTGGGGTATAACACATAGAACGTATGCTATAATCCACACTGTACTGCACTGGTCAGAGATATTTACAGCAATGCAGACTAATAAGAACACTGCACTAAACAATCCAGATTTTTTTTTGTGAATTTCTTCAATCTTATTTTTCCCCTATTGAAATTAAGAAATGATAAGGAATTTGATATGTGTCCCAGTCGATCAGCTCCCTCCCCCCTCTCACAGCGCTGCACTTTACTGTATAAACAAGACATTTGCTCTCTGATCAATATTTCCAGCTACTTGTTTAATTTCATGTCATGCCGGGATGGACACTTTCTGTTTAGAGAGGGATACTTGGCCGAAGCTGTCAAAATTGAGACATCCTGAATATGCAGCTGCTGATGGATGTCTATAGGGCTGCTGAATACATTGACATTTAGTTACATGCAAGTCATGGGAACATTACTGCAAGGCAAATTCCATGTGGTCTCTATGGCCAGTTGCAGATGAGTGCGATATGGCTGTATTATGGCTACAAGTCGTGGTTCTAGTGACCCAATGTTACAGTATCCTAGAGATCAATGATGATTTCAGTTTGGGTCATTAGATCCATAGTCGGGCCAGGACTTTCGAGAGGGGTCATCTATAACTGACCTATCGGAAATAAGATGACTGGCAATTCTACAGCTACTGGATGGAGTTGGAGACTTTTGGGCCTGTGCTAGTTACAGAGTCAATATTGGAGCTGCTTAAAGGGGAGGTCAGTACAGAGCAACCTTAATGCAGTTTTTGATTTTGAAGTTCTATATTTAGAGGCGTCTTGTATTTCAGGCAGGACTGGAAACTATTGCTAATTCATCGAGAGACAAAGCAGCACAGGGCTAAATCAGATTAGCGTCCCAGATTCAACACTTCTATGAAACGCTATCTCCCTGTTTGTCTCCACAGCTCTGCTCCTGCTTTATGATATTACCAATAAGATGTCGTTCGACAATATCCAGGTAAGATGGATGAAATCTTAAGAAGGCTTCTCGGAAGTTTGTTTCACTAAGGCTTTTTATGTGCTTAAAGTGTACCTATTGTTATAACTTTCAAAATCTAAATCAACAATCAATGTCATATAAAGCAAGTTTACAATATACATTCTTTTTTTTTTAATTATCATGCTGTAAAAGACAGCTATAGTTACCAGAAATCCAGGTCCAGTCTCCTGAAGGCAGCTATATAACAGCTATACTTACCTGTATCCAGGTCCAGTCTCCTAAGGGCTGCTTTACAACATCTATACTTACCAGAAACCCAGGTCCAGTCTCCTGAAGGCTGCTATATAAGGGCCAGTTCACACAAAATAAAATCGTCAGACAAGTCATTTCTTTTAGCGGACAGCTATAGAGAGCTGAGGCACGTGAGCCCTCCCATAGAGAAACCGTTTCACACTGAAGCAGACAGGATTGCACTTCGGAACTCTCCACCAACTTTACTCTGTGTGAACTCGCCCTTACATCTATATTTACCATAAAATCCAAGTCTAGTCTCCTGAAGGCTACTATATAACAGCTATACTTACTGTTTCCAGGTCCAGTCTCCTGAATGCAGCTATATAACAGCTATACTTACTGTATACAGGTCCAGTCTCCTGAATGCAGCTATATAACCTGTATACTTACTGTATCCAGGTCCAGTCTCCTGAATGCAGCTATATAACAGCTATACTTACTGTATCCAGGTCCAGTCTCCTGAAGGCTGCTATATAACAGCTATACTTACTGTATCCAGGTCCAGTCTCCTGAAGGCTGCTATATAACAGCTATACTTACTGTATCCAGGTCCAGTCTCATAAAGGCAGCTATATAACAGCTATACTTACTGTATCCAGGTCCAGTCTCCAGACCTATAACAGCTATACTTACCAGAAATCCACTAAAGGTGTGCAACACAATTTTAATAACCTGACAAACCCTTCTTTTTTATCCACCAAGTGGGCGTGTCGTGGTTGTGCCCTTTAAAACCGTCTGCAGCCGACAGATTTACTAAGCAAACCGTTATTTCTTTGACAGGTTTTGTATTTTAAAAACAGCCACTCCGTGCCTCTCCATTCCGGGTGACTGGAAAAGCTCGATCCAGTCCTGGGAAAGTGGGAGAAGTTTCCCAGAACTGAATCCAGCTTTTCCAGGCACAGAACAGCGTGGAGCAGCAAGGAGTTCAAAGACAGCCGTATGACAGGTCGACCTCCGAGCCGCTTCGCTAGTACGGTAAATTCGCTCATCCCTAGTTAAAGGTTTTGTAGAAACCCAAGAAAAGCTGAGGTACAACAGTTAAAAATAACACAAGTACATTTTATTCTTCAATGGTTCTAACATAGATTACAATTTCCTGGAGAAACCCTTTAAGTAGCTTTTATGAATGGCGGTAACTGAAGGTTTCCACATGGCGCAGGCTCTGTATAGCAGCCGCGCAGGCAGCGATATGCCTGCAGTGATAGTGGTCTTTATTTAGACCATAATTGCTCGGGTCTGGAGCTGACAGGAGCTGCTTTGCCTCGGGGAGTTTCAGGAAGACGACGCACAACTGTCGCCCAAAAAAAAAATGTAATGAGATAAAAATAAGAGCTTTACAGAGGCCGGCCTGGTGCTTGTCGCGGGAGCGAAGATCCTCTAAAACCCGATTTCTGAGCCGCTAATTGGAGACGCTTCTATTTCTGTGTCCTGAAGTTTTTATGTTCTCGTATCCTGTGTAATTCTCCTGCGCAGATTACAGAACGGGGGGGCTCAGCATCCGACTGCTGGGAAATGAAATTGCGGAGCGCAAGTTTTAGGCTTAAACTTTTCCCCCGGATGATTGGGTCTTGACTAAATCTCCTGTCGACCTATTAACCAGGTTGTGCTCTGGATTATCGCTCGCACCAAATGACTGCAATGTTGTGGGTTAGAGGAGACTTACAGGAGTCGGCCAGTTGTCACCCACGTCCGCTGTAACTGGGAGATAGTGTAAGTGGGGGCAATGCTTTTCTGTACCCGGTGATCAGGACCCACAAAGGACATCTATTGGACAGTCACATAGGGTCAGCGTGTAAACCTGTTCGCCCAATGGCTACTATACCTTCCCCAACCATAAGCATGCATTTCACAGATGGTGATAATCACCTGACAGTGCTTATCCTTGACACCTGACAGTGCTTATCAGAACAAAGGGTCAGCCACCCTTAGAGGGGTAGTTCACAAAAAAAATCTTTTAAATCAACTGATGCCAGAAAGTGCTAGAGATTTGTAATTTACTTCTATTAATAAATATCAAGCTTTCCAATACTTATCAGCTGCTGAATATCCTGCAGGAAGTAGTGTATTCTTTCCAGTCTAACACAGTGCCACCTCTGTCCGTGTCAGGAACTGTCCAGAGC
The DNA here is from genome assembly GCF_027789765.1 of Dendropsophus ebraccatus. NCBI lineage: Eukaryota > Metazoa > Chordata > Amphibia > Anura > Hylidae > Dendropsophus > Dendropsophus ebraccatus. The sequence continues at coordinate 99,522,364 of NC_091462.1, read as the reverse complement.
AGGAGAGGTTTTCTATGGGGATTTGCTACTGTTCTGGACAGTTCCTGACACAGACAGAGGTGGCAGCAGAGAGCATTGTGTCAGACTGGAAAGAATACACCACTTCCTGCAGGACATACAGCAGCTGATAAGTACTGGGAGACTGGAGATTTTTTCATAGAAGTAAATTACTAATTTCTGGCATTTCCTGGCACCAGTTACTTATTTTTTTGGGAACTACCTCTTTAAATGTGGCTGACTTTCCAGGCAGCAGGCTTTGGGGGACAGTCGGGAGGCCCCATATGTATTGGACTATGGTAAAAATGGGTGTAATAAGGCTAAATTCTAGTATGCAATACAGAAGGGTTGTCATAGGGACAGCTGACTTCAGGAGAACAGTAGACAGTGGGGTCATCTCAGGGCAAGAGCATCAGAAGTAAGACATCCCTGCTACTATGCTGATCACCCAGCTTTCTGCATACCCACACTCTGCCTATATGTAGTATCTGACTATATTCTCCATCCAGGATCTGCAGTGGTCCGTTCTTTTATAATGAATCCGGGAGGCTTTCAAATATTCATATCCCAGTGTCCCGGAGCGCGGTGCAGCAGACTGTGTGTACATCGTGCAGCTGCTAACAGCATCCAGGGCGCCTTTTAATGCACGCCAGGAATTGGAACAAACAGCAGCTACACACAATAAGCGTGTCATTGGAGCAACTGCAGAGGGGGCCGAGATGCTTCACCATAGCCCTTCATCTTCTAGTATTTAATCTGTACACATAAGCACTTGGCTCTTAGAGGGTATATCCACATTGGGATTTTTTTTTCCAAGTGGTGTTACATGTTGTCTTTTTACAGAGACCCCAGTGATTAGCTGTAATCTGTTGAGAAACTCAGCTGCAAATGCTCAATTTTCCTGCAGCGCCCCCACAGGGGAAATGAAGCATTGCACAGCTAACATAGAAATCAGTAAGATGTCCTAAGGCCCCTATACGCTTTAAGTAACTGACGGACTAACAACTGTTTGGCAATCGGTTAAATCTCCCACCCGCCTCCGCTCTTGCCGATTCACAGGAATGTTCGTCACAGACTTATCTCTCTCTGAACAAAGGGGTTGGCCATGATTTTGTCATCAAGACAACCCCTATCACCACTGACATCATCTGTCGGCGGTTGTTCGGAAGAAACTGCTGACCAAATTCGCCACAAGTGGTAGGTTCGGCCATCTTAAGTCTAAGATGTATAAGGGACCTTTAGAATTGCTCTCTGAAGATCATGAATGGAGTACCCTTTTTTATGTTTAAGGGGTATTCCACTGAAACAAAACTTTTGATATGTTTCTGCCCATGGTGAGACTAACAATTCCTTCCATACTTGTTATTATTTATTCAGTCTCCTTCCCCTAGTCCTCAGCTGCTGCTTTATGCTGAAAACACAAATATTTGTGTGTAAGCTTTTCTCCCCCTCCCTTGAGACGACTGATGTAAACATATCACTGACTGGCTTTATCTGCAACTTTGTAGCTTCTTTGTAATGCTGGGAGATTAACCTAGCATTACAAATAAGTAACAATGCTGCAGATAAAGCCTGCCAGGGACTTGTTTACATCAGCCGTCTCAGAAGGGAGAAAGCAGAAAGCAGCGCTCAGAACTGGGGGAAGGAGACTGAATATATAATAACAAGTATGGAAGGAATTGTTAGTCTCACCATGGGCAGCAACATATCCAAAGTTATGTTTGAGTGGAATACCCTTTTAAGTTTCCTGTTGGATATTTAACTCAGACAACTATGTGTATACGGCATACATTGACATACCATCTTTAAAAATATGCCAGTGTATACCAGTGTTGTGAAGCCAATACCTTATGTAAATTTTCCTTTAGGGTAGCTTCACACGTACCGGATACGCAGCGGATTTTACGCTGCGAGTTTGCAGCGAAAGCCGCTGTAGATCCTGGTAGTGTGAAGTGAATGGGTCACATACCCACAGCGGAATTTTCATTCCGCTGCCAGTATGTGAACCGGCCCCTTTAACCCTCGCATCTCGCAGCTCCCAGCCCAGAGCATACATTACCTGCTCGATGCCGCGGCAGTGTGTGGCTCCTGGTTCCCCTCGCTCCCCATTAGCCAATCAGTGCCGAGCAGGTAATGTATGCTCCGGGCCGGGGGCTGCAGGCGGCAGGGGGTTAAAGGGGTTACAAACCTGCAGCGGGATGAAAATTCTGCTGCGGGTATGTAACCCCACTGAACTTCACAGTACAAGGATTCACAGCGCAATGCGGTACGTGTGAAGCTACCCTTAATGTAATCATCAAAGAAGTTCAGCAAGTTGAGATATAAGGATTCTGTCAGGTGCGGTTGTCCCATTGATGACTACAAAGAGTCAAATTGGAAATGTAGTGACCCTGAAGTGCTGCTATTTTTATGGCAATGAAAGAAAATCAGCAGTAACAGCGACATAGGGACAGCTGAAAGGCTGTATAACATGAAGCTTCTTCCTACATGGAGGTATTTTGGAGCCAGAAAGTATATAGGAAACATTTATCGACATACAGTGTATGTGAAATGCGGCCTAAGGGCCTATTCTCATGCTCTGATCCGTGCAGCTGTATCAGTAAAAATGTGAACACCTTCAGCTCTCCCGGCATCATATAGATACATGGCGGAAGGAGAAGTGCGAGTCCACTGTGCAGCTTCACGCTCTGTAACCTCCATAGACTATGGAGTGTGAGAATAAGCCCTAAGGATCCTACCAAACAGCTTCTCATATCTCAGCTTCCCAGACTGAATTAGAATTATTCAAGTTTTCGGCCCACAGGTATCTCTCTTAATCCTACTATACACATACATGATGTATTCTGAAGGGGAGAGGAGGAAACAACGACTCTACCCAACAACAAAAATGTATCATCTATGTTGAAATCCAGCATGCTCCACCATTCTCTCCCCTGATGTCTGCCATCAGAAGAGAAAAGGGTCGGGCATGTTGGGTTTCTATTCCCCCATACACATTAGATGATCAGGGTGATTTAGTCTATAAGGAATATATCTATATAGTCTATATCTCATCTCTTATGACCAGGACATGGAAGGTTTGCATCAAACAACAAAGAGCTGAATCATAAATTGAGCAGGGAGAGAAATGCTGATTATAATGAATAAAATATCACTTCGGCCGGTATGGATGTCAACATGAAGAGATGTAGGACGCGAGGTAATGGGTCTTTTCTGATGGGAAGGCGGATTGTTTTGTCTGGCACATCCACAGTGACCTAGATAACGCTGGAGCTTTATGACTAATCATCTGCGAGGCCTCAACCCTACTTTTTGCGTATTTTTTCTTTTAGCGGGTGGTTATGTCATGGCTATGAGGCGGTATGTAGCAATAGGACATGACTGATAAAGCATTTAACATCCATGTTTAAAAGTGAAAAACTTTTCATAGTTTTTAAAAAAGGAAAATGGGCCTAAAGTATGGGCAGGCTTCCTTGTCCCATCCGATCGGTGGCGGTTGCTAAGGAATGGCTGCCTGACAACCACATCTGAGGAGTGTAGTTGTTGCGCAGTGTTTCTCTAGCAACCAGTCTGTCTGACATGGCTCAGCTGGAGAAGGTGAAAGGTGTCCTGACAGTCATCATCTTGTCTACTTTATCATATTTGACAAAATTGCATAATGGTCCAGGATCCACATAGTATTTTCCATCATAGCCAGAAGGTCCTGGAATCCTGGCCTCCTCCTCGGCCTATAGGCCTGTATAGTTAGCATATTCCCTGCCCTCATCCACTCAGTCATCTCACGTACAAGTTCCTTGTGTTGTCACACCCCATCTTCTTCCTATGGAGGGTGGCCAGACAAGTACAGAGAAAGACAGGAACAAAAGGTGAGAGGGAAGAGCGAGGGATAGAGAGAGAACAGCAAGAGAGAAAGAGTGAGAGGAACACAGAGAGAGAGGATGAGGGAGCAAGAGAAAGAGGAGCAAAGAGAAACAGAGCAATAGAGGGGGGATAAGACAGGATATGAAAGAAAGAAACACAAAAAGGAGCAAGATGAACAGAGAGAGGAAGAGAGCAGAGGAACAGAGAGAGAATGAGAGAGCAGGGACTGAGAGCGGAAGACAGAGAGGATGAGAGAGCAGGAGGGACTGAGGGAGGATGAGAGAGAAAGGATGAGAGAGCAGGAGGGACAGAGAGAGGAAGAGACAGGATTAGAGAGCAGGGGGGAGTGAAAAAGGAGGAGAGAGCAGGAGGGACTGAGAGGATGAGAGAGCAAGAGGAACAGAAAGGATAAGAGAGCCGGAAGGACAGATTAGGTGAGAGATTAGGAAGAATAGAGAGAGGATGAGAAAACAGAAGGGACAGAGAGAGGATGAGAGAGCAGGAGGAATAGAGAGAGGATGAGGGAGCAGGAGAGACAGAGAGGATGGGAGAGCAGGAGGAACAGAGAGAGGATGAGAGCAGGAGGAACAGAGAGAGGATGAGAGCAGGAGGTACAAAGAAGATGAGAGCAGGAGGAACAGAGAGAGGATGAGAGCAGGAGGGACAAAGAAGATGAGAGCAGGAGGAACAGAGAGAGGATGAAAGAGCATGGGGAGAACAGAGAGAAAATGAGAGAGCAGGAGAACAGAGAAAAATGAGAGAGCAGTAGGAACAAAAAAACGAGAGAGCAGGAGGAGAGCAGAGAGGATGAGAGAGCAGGAGAACAGAGAGAGCATGAGAGACAGAGAGAGGACACAAGACCAGGAGGGACAGAGAGAAGATGATAGAGCAGGAGGAACAGAGGGAGAAGGAGAGAGAGCAGGAGGAGAACAGAGAGAGGATGAGAGCAGGAGGGACAAAAGATGAGAGAGCTGAAGGAACAGAGAGAGGATGAGAGAGCAGGGGGAGAACAGAGAGGAGGAGGAACAGAGAGAGGATGAAAGAGCAGAAGGGACAGAGAGAGCAGGAGGGACAGAGGAAGGATGAGAGAGCAGGAGGAGAACAGAGAGAAGATGAGAGCAAGAGGGACAGGGAGAGGACGACAGAGCAGGAGGGACAGAGAGAGGATGAGATAGCAGGAGGGACAGAGAGAGGATGAGATAGCAGGAGGAACAGAGAGAAGATGTGAGAACAGGAGGGACCAAGAGAGGATGAGAGAGCAGGAGGAACAGAGAGAGGATGAGATAGCAAGAGGAACAGAGTGGATGAGAGAGCAGGAGGGACAAAGAGAGAATGAGAGAGCAGGAGGAACAGAGAGAAGATGTGAGAGCAGGAGGAACAGTGAGGGGAAAAGAGAGAACGTGAGAGGAGGAAAGACAAGAACAAGGACTTGTCAGCTGCTGTATGTCCTGCTAGAAGTAGGATTCTTTCCAGTCTGAAGAACAAGAGAGGTTTTTCTATGTATATTTGCTACTGCTTTGGACAGTTCCTGACATGGACAAAGGTGGCAGCAGAGAGAACTGTGTCAGGCTGGAGAGAATGAAGGACATACAGCAGCTGATAAGTACTGGTAGATTTGAATGAATTTTTTGGGAGAGTGAACTACCCCTTTAAATGTTTCCAACAAGAAATGATCTTTTCTCATGTTTCGTGGGGACACTAAATATAAAACCTCCAGTCAACTGGAGAGAGATTAATTGCAATGTGCAATCACAAGTACGATGGGCTGTGACAATGGTGAGGAGGGGGAGGGGGCCATGGCATCCCCGGAGGATCGATACTGATCTATCCACAATCTAGGAGACAGCCATTCACAATGATTGATAATGTGCTTATCCAACTGTGCAGAACGGCTGGGTAAATGGCTGTCACATCCCATACTGCGCGTAAATAACATTGGCGCCAACTAGGTAAAGCTGCAGGTGTCGTCTCCGATACGGGAATAGCAATTGTGTATTTATTTCATTATTGCCTATATTGTTCTCCTGCAAACAGTCGGACGCAGGCAGCGGAATCGGTGGAGGATTGTGTGATGGTAGAAGACAATGGCTGATGAGGAGGTGGGAGCCACATGTTCCGGCCTCGGATGCCAGGGCTCCCATCACTCCGGCGGCTCATGGCTGTATTATCAGAATAGAAACGCTCCTGATTGCATTCAGTGCGACATTTCACCAGTCGCCATTGTTCATCCCCAGCTTTTATGGTCTACATATCATTGGGGGGGATAATGATACCTTTTTTTGTTGTTTTTTCCCCCCACAATCCCTTTCTTCTTTTTTTTTGTTCTTCTTCGGCAAGAGGAAAGTAATCGTTAACGGAAAAGAATGTGTAATTGGGTAAAGCTGGTAATGGTGGACGTGGAGGATTAACCCTTTATCATGCTCGTGGTGGAGATCTGTACCAGTGCCACATTATAGTGACCAGGTCTCCTACCCAGGTGCAGGACAAGTCCCAAGGGCACCAGGGTGTATGGTGCGTTTACATGGAACGATTATTGTTCGAATTATCGCAATAACGATGGCATTTGAGCGATAATCGGCTTGTGTAAACACAGCGAACAATCAAGCGACGAGCAAGAAATCATTCATTGTGATCTTTCAACATGTTCTCAGATCGTCGTTGGTCATTCGCTAAAAATTCACAGATCGCTTTGTGTAAACATTCTTTCACCGATTCACCCTATGTGTGAGATGGGCTTAAGCGATCTTAAAAACGATCGCAATAATGATTTTTCTAACGATTTATTCGTCTAAACGCTGATCGTTATAAGAACCAAATTGTTGCTTCAAAATTATCGCTACGTGTAAACTTAAAGAGTCACTGTCAGATTTTTTTTTTTTTTTGCAGAAATCAATAGTCCAGGCGATCTTAAGAAACTTTGTAATTGGGTTTATTAGCCAAATATGCCATTATCTGCATTCAAAAAGCCTTTTCCCAGGCCCCCCCTCCCTCCTCTTTTCCATCCAATGCAAAAAATCATGAAATTGTGACTTGTTGCATCAGATGTACCCAGTCTGTTCTAGGGAGAGGGGAGGGGGGAGGAGGGAGTTAGCCCGACAGCAGAAAGCAGATAACAGAGGATTACAGGCATGGAGCTGGGTGACAGCTGTAATCAGAGCTCAGAGAGGTCAGTGGTGACTGTCAGAGGAGATAGAGGGTGTGGTATTTGTAGATTAACTCTTTGTTGTCCTGTTTTGGTCTTTTTTTTAGCTTTCTCCATAGGAGAACAATGAAGACAGGGGGGAGAGCTTCAAACTGCTTTTTCATTATAAAAATGCATTTTTCAGCTAATAAACCCAATTACAAAGTTTCTTAAAATCGCCTGGACTATTGATTTCTGCAACAAAAAAAAAAATCACGACAGTGACACTTTAACATAATGGTGCGTTTACACCATGTAAACTGACCATTGATGTATCTGACCACTGATGTATCTGACAGATTTTGGAAGCCAAAGTCAGGAATGGATTTAAAAAGAGGAGAAATCTCAGTCTTTCCTTTATGAGCTGTTCCCTGTTTATAGTCTGTTCCTGGCTTTGGCTTCAAAAATCTGTCAGATAAATCTCCCTGTGTAAAAGCACCATTACACAGAGTGATAATCGGCTGAATCAGGCAGATTGGCAGACTATCACTCCATGTAATAGAGACAACAGTCCCCGGCTGATTGTGTCTTTTGGTCCAGGCCTAAGATTGTCAGCCGCTGACCATGAGTCCCCACGGTAATATCAAAGAGCAGCTGATGGCTGACGATCAAGAAAAGAAAAATGTATACATTACCTGTCCACCCTCCCGGAGTTCTTCTGCCCTCTGCTCACTTACCGGCACCGCCGCTGTAGCTTCAGATTGGGTTTCTGAACTGACAGGTCGCTCGGCCAATCATTGGCCATGGTTGTCCCGGCAGGTGGTTGGCTGAGCCGCCTGTCAGTTCAGGGACCCGCTGTAAAGCTGCAGCGGCGGCGCCGGAAAGCAAGCAGAGGGCAGAAGAGCAGGAGCGTGGACAGGTAATGTATACAGTTTAGGGCAAGGGCAGCACGGGCATCACTAACAAGATCTATCTATCTATCTATATATATATATATATATACACACAGCTCTGGCTAAACGATTATCGAGCCGTGCAATGGGCTTAGCAAACGAGTGCCAATCTAGTAGATTGGCACTTTCTTACATTATTGATCGGGCATTATTGATCAGCCCATCTAATAGGACCCTTAAGGGCCCCTTAAGATAGCCCACTTTGGAGTGTGGTTGGGCACCTGGTCCATGTGGGTTCCATTGAAGTAAGCAGGCTCAAAGAGAATTAGAAAATGAGATGAGATATAGGTAACTGATCCACCCTGAATCTCCAAAAGCTTGGCTTTTTTGGAGCAATGTTCTACGGAAAGAGCATAGAGGACACACAACTCTGGGAGCGGGCAGGGGCATGAGATCTGTGACTTCTGAGATACTTGCAAGGCGGGCAATTGATTCTGGCACCTCTGCAGGTTAAACACATAGGGGTAGCGGATTCTGTCACCTCTGCAGGTGATACACAAGGTGGATAGTTGATTCCACCACCTGTGGCATATCTATGGGTATTTGTCAAGAGGGTAGTTGATTCTTCCACCTCTAAGGACACTCTTGAGGGTAGTTAATTTTGATACCCCTGGCAGATCTGCAGGTGACACCTGGGGTGGGGGGACAGATCTGCAGGGACGAGGCCGATCACCATTGGCCAGGTTTGCAATGAACCTGGTTCTGGAGCCTGATCTGCTTCACAGTTCCAGACGCTAGCTGGCACTTATGAGGGCATCTTGCTTATAGAGAGGTAGGGGGTGGATTTGTGCTTATTTTTGGCCACACAGGTGCTCTGACATATTATATAACCACAGCCTTTCTTTCTGCGCCGTCTGTGGAGAGTTCAGCTATTAAAATAATTTGTTCTTGAAATAAGTAGTTTAATCTTTACAGTTTACGTTGGTCGGGATTGAATCTTCTTGGGAGCGATCGATCGGCAAACAAGATTCTCTCTCTTTCTGCAAAGATTTGCTTAATGAATCAATGATTTACGAAGACATAGGAAATAAATACTGTCTACCCATAGAGTGTAATGATATAGAGAACAGGACCAAGCCGGCTAGATTCTGGATTATCCTAGATCAGTAGATATATATCATATTACTGGGTATGGTCATACCTGTTGAGCCATCCCTATAGAACCAGTTGAACAGCACCCCATTACTTAAAGGGGAACTGATGTTAGAACTGGTGTCAGAAAGTTATATAGATTTGTAATTTACTTCTGTTTCAAAATCTCAAGTCTTTCAGTACTTTCAGTACTTTTCAGCTGCTGTATGTCCTGCAGGAAGTTGTGCATACTTTCCAGTCTGACACGGTGCTCTCTGCTGCCACCTCTGTCCGTGACAGGAACTGAGCAGTACAAGTCCCCTGTAATAGCCAGAGGGCAGATGGTGGATTGAGTTTCAGAATATCATTGAGTCAATGAGACAGACGGAACTTCAAGTGGAGACCGCCCCAATTTCGTAGTGTACACATACCCTAACAAGGGAAATGCCTAACATGGGGATGCTATCTGCTGGGAGGGGGTGTAAGTAACAGGGGGATTACCTACTACATTGGGGGATATTCCATACTGGGGGTGGGGTCTATCTGCCAGGGGGGGACTACTGGGGAGGGGGTTTCTAACCACTCGTGATTACCTGCGTGAGGAATACTTCATACTTGGAGGCTTACTATTGGGTGGTTACCTACAGGGGATGCCCACCTATCACCATATCCACTATCTTTAATTTGCTATGCCATATTAACTTTTAGACTAAGGTACCGACGTTCCTATGTAAAGTCTTTGGTTTGCCCAACTTTGCTTTAACATTGCCCAGCTCTCTAGCCACTCTGCTCAGTTAGGGCCCTATTCCACGGGGCGATTATCGTTCACATAATCGTTAACGATAAACGATTTCAAACGACAGCTATTGCGAACAGCCTGAAATCGTTCACCCATTTACATGGCACGATAATCGTTACTTATGATCATTCTTGTGGTCGTCTTGTCGTCGCTATTGCGTTTGTTGCTACTGCGAACGACCGAACAACGTCTTATTCAATGCGAACGATTTGCGAACGAGCAACGATAAAAATAGGTCCAGGTCTTATTAAGCGATCAACGATTTCTCGTTCGTCGTTTAATCGTAAACTGCTACTCAACCGAACGATTATCATTTAGATCCGAACAATGAAACGATAATTCGAACGATAATCCACCCATGGAATAGGGCCCTTAGAGGGAACATTGCCCAAGCCTAGAAGGAACAGAAATTAAAAATTTTAAAAATGACAAGTTCTACCGAATCTTCTCCCACAGAACTATATATCAGTAAAACTTGCTCTATAACACGGCGCTAGGATGTCAGACTACAGGTTTAGGCTATGTTCATGATCAATAATTCCAGCCATTGTTTTACAACTGTGTTTTGTGATTTTTAGTACGTCATGGGGACATAGCCTTTAAATGCCAGGTTCCCTTTAAGATCACCCACTGACTAGGTGATGCTGAAGGCTGTGGAGCTGATGTAATACACAGGAGCGGAGGGCTTGTATAACACAGCACAGCTATTATATTGCAGTCATAATTGGCGAGCATGGTTGGTGTGGGGATATAGAGCGGCACTGCTAGCTGATCATCCCTCCCGAGATGCCCCTTAGGCTGAGACTGTTGCTGGTTTCCTCTTCAGCCTTGATAACATCTCCCCCTTAAGGCGTATATCTAAATATAACCAGCATTTACCTGCCGCCGAGCCCTTCCTCCGCAGCTGTCTCTGTGTATTATAGAGCATGGAGTCTCCAGCTAAGGCATCCAGGTAATGAAACAGGTGTCTGCCCGCGGGGTTTCACAATTTGTTATATTATAATTTAAATAAAACTGGGTTTTTTTTCCCAGAGACATGGCTGCACGGACATAGGTTCCTTAAAGGGAATTGGTTGTAGGAAAATTATCTGTACGTCCGCTCTCCCCTGTTTCTTCATTTTTCTTTGAAACATTGGGGGAGATTTATCAAACATGGTGTAAAGTGAAACTGTCTCAGTTGCCCCTAGCAACCAATCAGATTCTACCTTTCATTTTCCAAAGAGTTTGTGAAGAATGAAAGTTGGAATCTGATTGGTTGCTAGGGGTAACTGAGCCTGTTTCACTTTACACCAAGTATGATAAATCTCCCCCATAATTTTAAAGAATTTTTGGTGATTTGTTTTCTAATTTCAATTTTTTCTATCTATATTATAAAATAATCCTAAAATTTAGCAGTCTTCATTGTCACCACTAGGCCTAAAACTAAAATGAGACTTCCTGCTCTGTCTGTGATGATAAGAAGGAGGCTGCTGGAAAGTGATCTGTACAGAATTACAGCAAAAGGTTACACCAGCAAAGAGCTCACTGCTCAGCCACCCCCTCCCTGTAGAATGACCTCTTGAAAGGTCACAGAGTATGATCAGTAATATTTCCCATTCATATCAATGGAACAAGTCCTGTTCACTGTTGTTTCTGTCGTTAAAGCTTGCTGTGAAGTGCTGTTAAACTCCTGGTGGAGTGATTGTCAGACATCATTGTTAGATCCACAATTCTGTGCTTAATCATATTGTAATATTACTGTATGGATGTCTGGGCTCCGTTTTTTTTTTTTTGTTCTGATACAGAGCTCCAAATCCCCAGCATAGACAAGGGATAAACCTTGAACTCGGTAATAAAACAATATGCAGTGAGCTCCTAAGCTATTCTAGTGGCGCCTGCAGGCAGAATTTCATCTTTTAAATCCATAGCTGTGCAGAGGATTTGGAGCTTTGTGTCAGAGAAGTGCGATGACCCCATTAAAAAAGTATCACTGTAGAATTCCGGACCTAAAAACTTGAGGATAAAGGTGAAGATTTACTTTATTCATGCTAGACGTGGCCAATGATGATTACTTTATAAGGAATCTTAGTGATCTGAGACGGTCGGTCTTGTGGGGGTGTTGCCGGTATATAGTGGTTAGTACCGCCTAAAAGTGTCCAAGGGAGGACAATCGGTAACCAGGGACATGGGGGCACAAGGCTGTACGATACATGTAGGGGCAAAGACTAGCCTGTCTGGTCTGAGCTTCTGTAGAGTAAATTGTATAAAAGTTCCTGTTCTCTATGATAGAACGGAGTCAGATCACACAGGACATGACACTTGCTGTGAATCGGGCGGTGTAGCCATTGAACAGTCAGAAGGCCCATGCCGACGCCAGTTCATAACCAGAAATGTCTACAGTGGGGCAAAAGCATCAGAACTGGAGGATGAAGCCATAGAAGATGACACCTGGTCTGATGGGTCAGGCCTTACATTTTGTAGGATGCATGTCCATCACCCTGGGGAAGAGATGGCACCAGGATGCACTATGGGAAGAAGACAAGATGGCGGGGGCAGTGTAACAGGCAATGTTTTGCTAGAGACCTTGTGTCCTGGCATCATGTGGATGTTACTGTGACACGTACCACCCACCTAACCATTGTACAAACTCCCCCATTATGGCAGTGGGATCCCTAATGGCAGTGGATAATTTCCCAGCCACACTGCAGACATTGTAAGAGATGAAGGTGGTGACTCGGCTTCCAGATTCTCTAGATCTCCATCTGATCAATCAATGGGATGTCCTGGAGGAACAAGGCCATCCATGGAGCCAGAGCACGAGGGGCTACATAATATTAGGCAGGTGGTATAAGATATGATGATAGATGATTTATAGATAAATAATAAATAGATAGATAGATAGATAGATAGATAGATAGATAGATAGATAGATAGATAGATATGCAGAGAATCCACAGCACTCCAGTGTAGTGAAAAAGCTCAATAAGCTGTGTTTATTCAGTCAATTCATAGTGCAACACTCCAAACGCAACGTTTCAGTGACTCTCTGTCACCATTTTCTCTGTCACGCTTGAAAATGGTGACAGAGAGTCACTGAAACGTTGCGTTTGGAGTGTTGCACTATGAATTGACTGAATAAACACAGCTTATTGAGCTTTTTCACTACACTGGAGTGCTGTGGATTCTCTGCATATATACTCACTATGATCTTTGGTCTGGATCAAGATCCGCTGGCACCACCATTACCACATTAAAGCAGTGCTGCTTCTTCTCTTTTGCTAGATAGATAGATAGGAGATAGATAGATAGATATATTTGTATGCCAATCCATTCTGGTATTATATATTGCCACCCATCTATGGCAGCACTAAGCTGTGTGCTAGTCCGCATACACCATTACATTTGGCCTTTGGGGGCAACGTCTAGTAAAGGATTCAGTCGGGTTTTCTAGTCTCAGGTTTGGGTCTTGAAGAATAAACCACAGGATAGAAATCTTATTGTGGCCATTATATTCTGCGAGAAGCTGTGTGGAGGAGGGGGGTATATGGAGTGAGCTGGCTGCCCAGGCAGGAAGGTATAGAGAGAAATAACAATGCAGGGCAAGCCTGGGCATGAGGTGATTCATGTTATGTGTTGCTGCTGCATAGAACAAGCCATTTCCATCAGCCTCTCAGAGGAAATCACTCAAGAATTCAGGAAAGGTCCTTTGTTTGCATTGTCACGTGATGTTTTCCATTTCCATGGGATTCCATAACGCTATTGATTATTGGTGTTTTACAATAGTTATTAACAAGAGAGAGACCTTTCACCAATACAGACCAGCGTAGATTATACACGTCTGAAGAAAGGAGGATGAAGCGCCTTACCACCCTTTTAATCCGGAAGAAGCAATGTGGAGACAGCACGTCCAAAAAAACTTCGCTTTTATTCACACCAGTGCAACGTTTCGGCTCTTATTGTAGCCTTTCTCAAGCAGTGATACAATACACTTCCAAGTCTCAGTATATATGTGCAAGTGTTCAATATACAGGTCATTACATAATAATTATTTCAATAAACAAATTAGGGCAAAAAAATGTGAAAAACCATATGCAAAACTCAAAATAATAAGTGGATTTAACAGTACAGTGCAATGGACAAACTGCAAATAGCAGATGTCAGTATATGTAAAAAAACCATAGGGCAAATATCGCATATGTGATAATGTGATAATAGGCACACAGGTGTAGATAAATAATAAAAGGAACCTAGATGGATATACATACATAACGTCCTGCAAGGGAATCCACATGGCAGATGGTCAGCTGGATAGGACGCCGGCTCCCAAGACTGACGTCACCCGCGCCGCGCGGAGGAGGTCGTCATGGGTGGTCACATGATCCCCTCTGCATCACGCAACTCCGGCTTTCCCCTGCGCATGCGCGTCGTGGGCCAGGAAAGGGGCCGGCGCCTCTCCACCGTCCTAGTATTGGTACCTCCATCTTGGAAGAGGGCAAAGTTGCCCACATACCAAAACTGAGTATGTTGTATAGATAAATGAACATATATACGACGCGCATGCGCAGGGGAAAGCCGGAGTCACGTGATGCAGAGGGGATCATGTGACCACCCATGACGACCTCCTCGGCGCGGCGCGGGTGACGTCAGTCTGGAGAGCCGGCGTCCTCTCCAGCTGACCATCTACCATGTGGATTCCCTTGCAGGACGTTATGTATGTATATCCATCTAGGTTCCATTTATTATTTATCTACACCTGTGTGCCTATTATCACATTATCACATATGCGATATTTGCCCTATGTTTTTTTTTTACATATACTGACATCTGCTATTTGCAGTTTGTCCATTGCACTGTACTGTTAAATCCACTTATTTGATTTTGAGTTTTGCATATGGTTTTTCACATTTTTTTGCCCTAATTTGTTTATTGAAATAATTATTATGTAATGACCTGTATATTGAACACTTGCACATATATACTGAGACTTGGAAGTGTATTGTATCACTGCTTGAGAAAGGCTACAATAAGAGCCAAAACGTTGCACTGGTGTGAATAAAAGCAAAGTTTTTTTGGACGTGCTGTCTCCACATTGCTTCTTCTGGATTAATATACGTACCTGGGTCCGGTTCGGTGAGACTAGCACCCATGTATTTCTTCTCTTTTCTGGTGCTGCTGGAACTTGTAGTTCGTTTACCACCCTTTTAAAGAGCCCCGCTCATGGTATCTCATCTGCTCCTGGTGGTAATTATATCCCCTCCTCCCCATATAGGCATTCTTCTTCCTCTATGCTTCAGCCACGAGAGTGATTGACAGGGCCAGAAACCAATGGCCTCACACATACACGGTGCCGCAATTAACTGTATGCGCTCCAGGTTAGCACCCTTATGGGCTCTGGATTAGGAGCACATACAGTTAAAGGGCCAGCGTCAGCTCCCAGTGGAACCTGCCTGGGTGCTGGTGCTGGCCAAGACTGCCAAGCAAAGCATCCAATATTCCTTACAGATTCTGGATGCGCATCTGGAGATGTCCAGAATACCGTATACTCCCATAGGGTTCTATGGGACATACGTGCCGGAATTACGGAAATCTAAAAAATCCTGACCTATTTTCCCAAAAGCACTCTATGGGTCAGGAAATCTGTCTTGATTTCCTGGTAAGAAGTCCAGACAGATTTTTCCGATGTGTGAAGATCGAAAGACTATATAGCGTGCCCTTCTCGGCATCCTCTCACCGCACTACTGCGGTCTCTAGGTTCACTGACTGTTACCTGCACTGATACACTGTAACACACTGCAGCTGTTTAAGCATGACTGGGTGTAAGCCATTAGTAAAACAGACCCCCAGATATCCCTGTTTCAGGAATGGAAAACCATTCATCTGGCAATTTCTGTGGTCGTGGGCTGGCAGATACATTGGTGGTGGGGATAGCTTCTATCAGCACTCATGGGCCTCAACCAATTCATTCTATAGATGTTGAATGAAATGAGAAAATAGTGTACGCTATAATATATTGGGTCGAATCAGTCTTTATGCAGAACAATATTGAATGCTACCCAGCATAGACGATGTGCTGGATGCAAATAGTTCATGGCAGGTACTCAGGGGTTAATCCCTTTTTGTGTCATGATCTGTGGAGAAAAAGTGACATTTACATTTGGTGAAGATCAATAGAGCGCACCAGCCGGGGGTAATTAATCATTCATATGAGGCCGGTGACGTCCGCTCATTCTGTCTGTGGTGAAGGAACCGGTATCAATGGGGAAGAGTTATGGATAGAGAAATGTCACAGCGGTGTGAGGTAACACACAAATATTCTGAAGACATCCATCCAATGTCACATCCCCCCCCCCCATAACAGGCATACATATTAATCTCTATGGAGGGGGTAGGGCCGCAACTGTCAGAATCCAATGGATTCAAGGTGAAAACAGAAGAATCAGCAAAACATAGAATTCATTTTCCTATGAGAGTACGTACCCAGTAATGGAATATTCTTGGAGAAGATCCAGATGAAACCCAAAAGATGCATGTATGGAGACATGTTGTGGCCATTATGACAGATAGAGTTGGGCCAGGGAAGGAATTGGGTGGACACAGATGGTGAACCCTGAACCTTTTCCTGCCAGCTGTCCCTACCTACTTGCCTCGTACAGCCCTAGGTGACTCCGAGCAACTGGGCGACAGTCTCTAACCTGCGACAACGTGTTACACAAAACAATGACAAGATGAACAAACGCCAAGGGAAGTTGTACAGCCAAGGTCAAATCCAAACAAGCAACACAATACATAAACAGAATACAAGAAGCAAGGTCAGAAGGTACAAAAAGCCCAAGGCAGGTAACCAGATACTGCAAGACCACAGATGCAGGAGATACGCTAGAATGCTTTCAAAAAAGTCTAATAGCTAGCAAAGGGTTAACAGGCTAAGGAGAAAACAAACAAACAAAAATATATATACAGTGGTACTGTCATGAATGTGCCTGTGCCGAACTCCGTGCGCCCCTTGGCTCATGCTGCGCGCCTGAGATGGCGCTGATATTCATTGTTTTTGTATGTTTGTGCAGTGTCCTGAACCTTGTCTGAACACTGCTCTATTTCCTTCTGTGTTTCTTCAGCCACACCCGCTTTGCCTGAGATACTCCTGGCCACTCCGGAGTTAACTCTGATGCTGGTTAGCTAGTCTGATAGACTGTTCTCCCTGCCAGTCAGGTTGCTCTTGCGCCAGGTGTTCTGAGGAGATTAGGGGTCTGGTCCAATCAGCTCCTGCACTGGACCTCTGGTCTCCTATATAGTGTCTGCCAGCCTGCCTCTCACTGCCGGATATTGAGCTTGTCTCTGCCTGGTTCTGCTACTGTTATTCTGACCCTTTTGCCTGTATTTCTGACCATCCCTGCTAGCTGCCTGCCCTGACCATTTTGCCTGTTTATTGACCTTGCTTTTTGGATTGTGTTTTTGTACTGTGCTGCCCGATTGTTGTGACCCGGACTATCGACCATTCTTTATTGTGTTTTGTCTGTCTGTCTTGTCTTTGTGTCCCACCTAGCCAGTGCAGGGACTGCCGCCCAGTTGCTCGCCGCCATCTTAGGGCGGATTGTGGCAAGTAGGTAGAGGACAGTGGGTGGGGCTGTGCTTAGGGCTCACTCTCTTGTCTTGTCCTGCTGTCCAGTTTCTGACAGGTACCTTGGTTTAAGAGTAACTTGGTTTAAGAGCGTTTTGGTTTAAGAGCTCACAGTTTTTCAAAATTGTGACTTGGTTTAAGAGCATTGCTTTGGTTTAAGAGCTCCCTGTACTGGGTGGGAGCGCGAGTGGAGAAGGGGCATGGTCTGCATAGTGGGGTCTACAGCACTGTACTCTGACCCAGGAAGTTTCCCTTACCTTTCAAATCATAGCAGATCCGCTTCAGGCTGGGGCTCACATCAGGGGACAGGACCGTGGAGGTAGCTGTAACCCTTCTCTCCCCAGAAAGAGTGCTACTATACTGTGAGCACATATGTCCTGCTCATTCCTTACTGCAGTCTCTGTCCGGCCTTGTGTTTCCCATCCTCTCCATTACTGTACAGTAACTTATAATATCATATATTCTGCTGTTTCTGAATGTTTGTTTCATCTGTTTTACATGCTATTCAGAATAATTTTCTGCATATCAGTGATTTCTTATGGGAAAATTTGCTTTGGTTTAAGAGTGGATTTGGATTACAAGCACAGTCCAGGAACAAATTATGCTCGTAATCCAAGGCACCACTGTATATATATATATATATATATATATATATGTATATATACATATATATTGTGACAATCTGGGGGTTGCTCACTTGCTGGGATCGCCATCTCCTGGGCCTGAGACGGTTGGCACATCACAAATTGCAGTCCAGTCAGTGCTGTAAGCTTTATACTGACCACAGTCAGCTTTATTTATCAGTTCAAAACATAAGACACAAGCAACACTTTGCAAAAATAAAATAAAACTTAGGCTGTCTAGCCACTGACTACAACACAGCTTCCCTAGCTGCACTCCTGAGCCTACTGCTCAATACTTCCAGGTACACTGGTCTCACCCAGACTTCTTCTCTGCAGCTCCCACAGGCCTAGCACTGCCTGTGTTCTCCCACCCTGGGAGTCTTCACCTGGGAGCCATCACCTGGGAAGCTCTGGAGTCTCTAATAGATCCACCAGGTGGTTTCAGAGCTTCATTAGCTCTTGGACTGGAGTGGAGTATCTGGACCAGGAGCTCCACCTGAACTCCAATTCCCACTCCAGAGGCATAGAACTGCCTCTTACAGCCCCACCATGCCACAATATATATATAAAGTGTCAATGAAAAGCAAAGTTAAAGTTAACTGTTAAGTGGCCAGATGGAGCCAGCAGGGAAGAGATGAGTGTAGTAAGAAAATCAATTACTGAAGTAGAAGGAATAGAGCAGTATTCAGACCGGTGCAAATGAAACTGTCAGGACTGTGCCTTGCCACTTCTCGGTTCGGGCTGTGCGACCGAGAAGGCGCTGAGTTGAGGTTTCTTTGCAGTTTCCTTAGTCCTGTCTGAACACAGGTGAACATAGGGTTGTTCAGCCCCACCCGTCTTGCTCGCTGCTGCCTGGCAGCTTCAGGGTTAACCCTGCTGCTGTGCAGGTGAGCTGTGTAGAGGATCAGGGGCTGGTCCAATCTGCTGCTGGACTGAGTCCCTGATCCTGCATAAATTGTATTCAGCTCCAGCACTCCTTGCTGGTTATTGCAGTTCTAAATTCCTGCTCAGCTTGTATGGTATCTCTCTCTGTGTTTGACCCTTGGCTTTCTCTGCTTGGACTATCCTTGTTTGCTGCCTGCCCTGAACCTTGTACCTGTATCTGGACTTTTCTCTTGCCTGTTGCTTTGTACTTCGCTGCCCGCTGTTGCTGACCCGGACTGTTGACTTTGATTGCATTGTGTTTGTCTGTCTGTTTTGTATTTGTGTTCCACCTAGCCAGTGCAGGGACTGCCGCCCAGTTGCTCGCCGCCATCTTAGGGCGGATAGTGGCAAGTAGGTAGAGGACAGTGGGCGGGGCTGAGCTTAGGGCTCACTGTCTCTGTGTGTCTGGTGTCACCAGTTCCTAACAGAAACACAGAATATAAGCACTAATTCATGGCCAAAGGCACAGTTTCTGTTGTACCTTATAAGCAGAGGACCATGCAGAGGTCTGTCTAAGCATGGACATGACAGATTGACATTAAAAAAAAAACTTAGAGTAAAGTAAATATGTTATATTACTTCTCCTGTACCGATCCTGAGTTACATCTTCTATTATACCTCAGAGCTGCACTTACTATTCTGCTTTTGGGGTAACTGTGTACATACATTACATTACTGATCCTGAGTTACATCCTGTATTATACTCCAGAGCTGCACTCACTATTCTGCTGGTGGGGTCACTGTGTACATACATGACTGATCCTGTACAGTCCTTCTGTCTTAGGATGGCTGTTTATTGATGGAGAATTCTTCTAATTTCTGTGATTTTCTCAGTCTGGCGGCTTCTTAGGATGTGTGACTTTTTACACCAGCTGACGTGTAAATCATGTAAATTAAATGATAGGAAGCACATGACACCCGTATCACTCCCCACCCCCACCCCCCCAGATAGTTTCCTTTAAATGTGAAGAGGGATGCAGAAGCCCAGGCTCGTGTATGGGATGCAGATAGCTGTGGAGCCATATACACACACACACATCCAGCTGTCCACATAATGAAAAACACAATTCATCAGACCAGGTGCCAACGCTCCATGCTCTAGTCCTGATAGTGACATGCCCATTGTAGGTGCCTTTGGCAGTGGAGAGGGGTTAGCATGGGCGCTCTAACCATTCTGTGGGTACACCAACCCACACACAGAGATTTGCTTCTGCTCTTGATAGTTCCTGACATGGACAGAGGTGGCAGCAGAGAGCACTGTGTAAGACTTAAAAGAAAACACCACTTCCTGCAGGACATACAGCAGCTGATATGTAATGGATGGATTGAGATTTTTAAATAAAAGTGAACTACAAATCTATATAACTTTCTAAAAACCAGTTGATTTGAAAGAAAAAGATTGTCGACGGAGTACCCCTTTAAGCCTTATGCCCCCATGACTATGTCCTTGGTCACTAGTTCTTCTCCTTTTGAGCCCCTTGGTAGATACTAATCACAATGTACTGGGAACACTCCATAAGACCACCCGTTCTGGAGATGCTATGACCCAGCCGTCTACATATCACTATTTGGCCCTTCTTGCTCAGATACATAATCTACTCGGATTTGGCCCTTCTTGCTCGGATACATACTCATACTCTTGCCCATTTTCCTGCTTCCATCTCTGCTCCTGTCATTGGCTGGAGGTGCTTGGGTTACGTCTAAAGACCTCATGAAATGCAGCGAGTCCGTTCATCCAGCTTCCTTTACGGCTTCCCATTGACGGAATAACGTCCGCCGCACTAAACTCCCCCATATATTTTATTCCTCTCTATAACACTTTGAAGATTCATAAAAGCCGCTTAGATTCTGGAGAAGTAATTACAGCTATGGCAGCGTGGCTCTTTTTATTGGGCCACCGTAGCATAATATATGGACATTATACAGCCGGAACATAGATTGTTACAGCTCCGATAAATAAACAGCCATGCTCGGGTAAATCACGGGAAATGAAAAACATCCATAACTCTCCTCTCTTCCTCCCAGGCAGCTCCAAAAACGTGCCCAATCCTTCAAGCAGATCTCTTGTTATTGCTGTGAATCGAAACACTATGGAAATTGTAAAAATGTAAACCCAACGCTTTACCTATTTTTAGCTTTTCGGAACTGTATTAAAAAGTTGGGGGGGGGGGGAGGGTAGGGAGTGGGGTCTGTGTGTGACCTAGAAAAAAAACTAGTAGGCGCTTCACAGTTTTGTCCTGCCATTGGTGCTTTTTAAAGGAGAGGTATAAAATTGTACTATTGTTTGCTTTTTTTTATTATTTTTATCTATTACAACTAGGGGCCATGTCTGGGATCCTGAACAAACCTCCAAGTTATAATTGCTGCCCTCACGCCCTGTACTGGGATGTAAGCAGTGACTTCCCATATACTAGGCTAGGATACCAGGATACTCAGCCTGGGTGCGGAGTGTCAGCCACATGAGGTGCCAACACAACAGAAAAGCGGACATTATTTAGAAGAGTACAGTGGTGCCTTGGATTATGAGCATAATTTGTTCTGGGACTGTGCTTGTAATCCAAATCACTCTTATACCAAAGCAAATGTTCCCCTAAGATACCTCCATTACCCCCATTACCGTCCCTTGAAGCAATCCCCAGCCTGAAGTGGATCTGCTATGATTTGGAAGATGAGGGAGACTTCCTGAGTCAGAGTACAGGGCTGTAGACCCCGCTATGCAGACCATGCCCCTCCCCGATCCCCCTCCCACCCAGCACAGGGAGCTCTTACACCAAAGCAATGCTCTTAAACCAAGTTACAATTTTGAAAAACTGTGAGCTCTCAATCCAAGTTACTCTTAAATCAAGGTATCACTGTAAAATTATGTCTTATGTGGGAATCAAGGGCGAATAATTATTAAAAAATAAATCAGACCCCTTTTCCTGTTACAACTTGGGGGCTTGTCCGGGATTGACCACCCTATCAGATTTACCAGTCAGGTCATCTGCTATAGACAGTGTGTCCTCAGCTAATAAGGATGGGGCAATGATGATGAGTATGTGATGCCGTATTTCTTAACCAACACAATCCTAAATGCCACTATCCTCGCCTGACATTCTCTCCGCTAAATGAGTTCTTTTTCCGCATTTCCAGACGTTCTCCTCTATATTTGGCTGCAGATAAACCCAGATGACTGTGACAGCTCATGCGGTCACCTCACACCCTGGATTAAGACGCTTTCCAATCTAGCGATGGCAGAGGTGACAATATTCCTGTCTCTCCTGAAAGCAAATAAATGTGACAAGTAACAAGCGGATTATGGTGACCTGCGGCCGCGGCTGTCACTGCCATCTTACCTCTTTCATGACACAATGGAGAGGCCATTACTACACCCGGAGTATTAGCTTTATCGTATTCCTGCAGGAATCCAGCATACGGCCATTCTCTGTACCCTGGATATCATGTACTTTCCACCACTAGCAGTCTGCACTGTCATACCCATTATCTATAGTCACATATAGATCTGGCATTGGCATTGGTATAGTAGTGTAAGGAGGCTCGGACGACAAATCCCGATCATAGATAAGTAAGATACCCTAACACACAATATGGAGATCATTGACTAATGACCAGTATGCAGTGTGTATGTGTGATGACGGGTATACAGACTGGTGACTAGTATATAATATATACGCCTTGGATTACGAGCATAATTCGTTCCGGGACCGTGCTTGTAATCCAAATCGGATCCACTCTTAAACCAAAGCAAATTTTCCCATAAGAAATCATAGAAATGCAGACAATTGGTTCCACACCCCAACAATAATGATTTATTATTCTGAATAACATGTAAAACAAATGAAACATTTAGAAACGGAAGAATATGTGATATTATAAGTTACTGTACAGTAATGGAGAGGATGGGAAACACAAGGGCGGACAGAGACTGCAGGGAGCATGAAGGAAGGAGCAGGGCAGATGTGGGCACATACATGCAGCGCTCTCTGTCCGGGGAGAGAGGTTACAGCTATGGAGAGATTACCTCCACAGTCCTGTCCCCTGATGTAAGCCCCAGCCTGAAGTGGATCTGCCATGATTTGGAAGGTGAGGGAGACTTCCTGGGTCAGAGTACAGTGCTGTAGACCCCGCTATGCAGACCATGCCCCTCCCCCGCTCCCCCCCCATCCAGTACAGACTTCCTGGGTCAGAGTACAGTGCTGTAGACCCCGCTATGCAGACCATGCCCCTCCCCCGCTCCCCTCCCATCCAGTACAGGGAGCTCTTAAACCAAAGCAATGCTCTTAAACCAAGTCACAATTATGAAAAACTGTGAGCTCTTAAACCAAAACACTCTTAAACCAAGTTACTCTTAAACCAAGGTACCACTGTGTATATACAGTGGCGGATTAAATGTACCCTGGGCCCCGGGCTGTCCACCCAACCTGGGCCCCCCCCCCCAGTCAATTCGCCCACATTATAATCTGCTACTGCGCCCCCCCCCCCCACTGTCCCCAATAAACACTGCCTGCCTCCCCTCCCTGCTGGCCCCAATAAACATAATGTTTGGTCCCTTGCTGCTACCCCCAGTAAGCATTGCCCCCCCCACCTCCACTGCCCCCAATAAACATATTGCCACTTCACCTGGTCCCCTGATGTCCCCCCCCCCCCCCCCCCCCAAGGTCACAGCAGCACAGAGGATGTCAGGAGGGGAGGGTGCTGATCTTATAGGAGAGGTCCGAGCAGCACAGAGGATGTCAGGAGAGGAGGGTGCTGATCTATAGGGGAGGTCCCAGCAGCACAGAGGATGTCAGGAGAGGAGGGTGCTAATCCTATAGGAGATAGTCCCCCTTTATAGATGGTCTCCCTCTTCCCCCCCCCCCCCCCTTATAGATGGTCCCCCTCTTTCCCCCTTTATAGATGGTCCCCCTCTTTCCCCCTTATAGATGGTCCCCCTCTTTCCCCCCTTATAGCTGGTCCCCCTCTTCCCTCTCCCCCCTTATAGCTGGTCCTCCTTTCCCCCCTTATAGATGGTCCCGCTCTCCCCCCTCCCTTATAGATGGTCCCCCTCTCCCCCTTCCCTTTATAGCTGGTCCCCCTCTTCCCTCTCCCCCCTTATAGCTGGTCCTCCTTTCCCCCCTTATAGATGGTCCCGCTCTCCCCCCTCCCTTATAGATGGTCCCGCTCTCCCCCCTCCCTTATAGATGGTCCCCCTCTCCCCCCTCCCTTTATAGCTGGTCCCCCTCTTCCCCCCCCCTTATAGCTGGTCCTCCTCTCCGTCCTTATAGATGGTCCCCCTCTTTCCCCCCCTTATTGATGGTCCCCCTCTTTCCCCCCCTTATAGGTGGTCCCCTTCTTTCCCCCCTTATAGATGGTCCCCCTCTTTCCCCCCTTATAGATGGTCCCCCCTCTTTCCCTCTTTATAGCTGGTCCCCCTCTTTCCCCCCTTATAGATGGTCCCCCCTCTTTCCTCCCTTATAGCTGGTCCCCCTCTTCCCTCTCCCCCCTTATAGCTGGTCCTCCTTTCCCCCCTTATAGCTGGTCCTCCTCTTCCCTTTCCCCCCTTATAGCTGGTCCCCCTCTTTCCCCCCTTATAGATGGTCCCCCTCTTTCCCCCCTTATAGATGGTCCCCCCTCTTTCCCTCTTTATAGCTGGTCCCCCTCTTTCCCCCCTTATAGATGGTCCCCCTCTTCCCTCTCCCCCCCTTATAGCTGGTCCCCCTCTTTCCCCCCTTATAGATGGTCCCCCTCTTTCCCCCCTTATAGATGGTCCCCCTCTTTCCCCCCTTATAGATGGTCCCCCTCTTTCCCCCCTTATAGATGGTCCCCCTCTTTCCCCCCTTATAGCTGGTCCCCCTCTTCCCTCTCCCCCCCTTATAGATGGTCCCCCTCTTTCCCCCCTTATAGATGGTCCCCCTCTTTCCCCCCTTATAGATGGTCCCCCTCTTTCCCCCCTTATAGATGGTCCCCCTCTTTCCCCCCTTATAGATGGTCCCCCTCTTTCCCCCCTTATAGATGGTCCCTCTTTCCCCCCTTATAGCTGGTCCCCCTCTTTCCCCCCTTATAGATGGTCCCCCTCTTTCCCCCCTTATAGATGGTCCCCCTCTTTCCCCCCTTATAGCTGGTCCCCCTCTTTCCCCCCTTATAGATGGTCCCCCTCTTTCCCCCCTTATAGCTGGTCCCCCTCTTTCCCCCCTTATAGATGGTCCCCCTCTTTCCCCCCTTATAGATGGTCCCCCTCTTTCCCCCCTTATAGATGGTCCCCCTCTTCCCTCTCCCCCCTTATAGATGGTCCCCCTCTCCCCCCTTATAGATGGTCCTCCTTTCCCCCCCTTATAGCTGGTCCCCCTCTTCTCCCCTTTATAGATGGTCCCCCTCTTCTCCCCTTTATAGATGGTCCCCCTCTCCCCCCTCCCTTTATAGATGCCCCCCCAGTTAGTAAATAACACAAAAATAACAAAATATAACTCACCTACCCTGCGTTCCCCCGTCGATCCTCTCTCCGTCTGATGCGCGGCTGCCGGGGGTGTCCGGTCCTCTCCCCGGCAGCGCGCGCATCACACAGCTCCTAGTGCCGCCTGGGCCCTGACTTCCGGTACGTGCGCTCCCAGTACCGGAAGTCAGGGCCCCAGGCGGCACTAGGAGCTGTGTGATGCGCGCGCTGCCGGGGAGAGGACCGGACACCCCCGGCAGCCGCGCATCAGACGGAGGCAGCCGGAGACTCTTGTGACCGCAAGCGAAACAATGCTTGCGGTCACAAGAGCCTGCAGTGGCGGGGGGAAGGGGGCCTCCCGGGCGGCATTATAATGTGGGCGGCAAGGCATGGGCCCCCCCGGAGCCTCGGGCCCCGGGCGGCCGCCCAAACCGCCTACATTATAATCCGCCATTGTGTATATATATTTATATATGTATATAAAAAATGTTTTTAACACAGAAATGTCGACCAAATGAAAAGTCTGTACAGTACATGTCCTCTATACTTGGTCGGGGCACCTTTTGCATGAATGTCGGCATCGATGCAGCAATGTGGCATGGAGGCGATCAGCTGATGGCACTGCAGAGGGGTTAGTGAAGCCCAGGTTGCTTTGATAGCGGCCTTCAGCTTGTCTGCATTGTTGGCTCTGGTGTCTTTCATCTTCCTCTTGACAATCCCCCATAAATTCTCTTTGGGGTTAAGGTCTGGCGAGTTTGCTGGCCAATCAAGCCCAGTGATGCTGTGGTTAGTAAACCAGGGATTGGTACTTTTGGCCGTGTGGACAGGTGCCAAATCCTGCTGGAAGATGAAAATTCCATCTCCAACAATCTTTTCAGCAGAGGGAAGCATGAAGTGCTCTAAAATGTCCTGGTAGACGGCAGCGATGACTTTGGTGTTGATAAAACACAGTGACCCTACACCAGCAGATAACATGGCTCCCCAAACCATCACTGATTGTGGAAACTTCACACTAGTCCTCCAGCAGCTTGGATTGTGCCTCTCCACTCTTCCTCCAGACTCTGGGACCGAGATTTCCAAAGGAAATGCAAAATTTACTTTCATCTGAAATCAGCCCCTTGGACCACTGATCAACAGTCCAGTTCTTCTTTTCCTTGGCCCAGATAAGACGCTTCTGGCATTGTTTCTTGGTCAGGAGTGGCACATGGGATGCAACACTTGTAGCCCATGTCCTGCAGACGTCTGTATGTGCTTGTGGCTTTTGAAGCACTGACTCCAGCTGCAGGCCACTCTTTGTGAATCTCTCCCAAATTTTTGGATGGCATTTTCGTCTCAATCCTGTTAAGACTGCAGTTCTTCCGGTTGTGCAACTTTTTCTACCACACTTTTCCTTCCACTCAACTTTCCATTAATATGCTTGGATACAGCACTCTGAGAACAGCCAGCTTCTTTAGCAATGAACTTTTGTGGCTTCCCCTCCTTGTGGAGTGTGTGAATGACTGCCTTCTGGACATCTGTCTACTCAGCAGTCTTCCCCATGATTGTGTTGCATACTGTACCAGACTAAGGGCCCTATTCCACCGGACGATTATCGTTCAGATTATCGTTAAATCGTTCAAATCTAAACAATAATTGTTCGGTTGAAATGCAGTTAATGATTAACGACCAAACGAGAAATCGTTGATCGCTTTATAAGACCTGGACCTATTTTTATCGTTGCTCGTTCGCAAAACGTTTGCAAATCGTTCGCATTGAATAAGATATTGTTCGGTCGTTCGCAATAGATACGAACGCAATAGCGAATAAATAGCAAAGAAAAAACGATCGCAATTACGTTTATAAGTAACGATTATCGTTCCATGGAAATGACTGAACGTTTTCAGGTCTTTCGCAATAGCGGTCGTTTGAGATCATTAATCGGTAACGATTATGCAAACGATAATCGTCCGGTGGAATAGGGCCCTAAGGGACCTTTTATAACACGGAAGCCACTTTAGGTGTTTTGGGTTAATTATTCTAATTTTCTGAAATACTGACTTGGGTTTTTCTTGGCTGTAATTCATAGTCATCAACTTTAACAGAAATAAACGCTTGAAAAAGTTCACTCTGTATGTAATGACTCTATAGAATAGATGAGGTCACTTTTTGAATTGAGTTACTGAAAAAAAAAAACGTTTTGTTGATATTCTAATTTATTGCAAACCACTGTATATAATACTACAGTGCAGAGATATCATCTGGTGTCTAGTATATAGTATATACAGGGTGGTAAGTGTAATAGGGTTATAAAGGGGGAGATTTATCATGGTGTAAAGTGAAACTGGCTCAGTTGCCCCTAGCAACCAATAAGATTCCAATGCTACAGTGCAGAGCTCTCATCTGGTGACTAGTATATAATGCTACAGTGCAGAGCTCTCACCTGGTGACTGGTATATAATGCTACAGTGCAGAGCTCTCACCTGGTGACTGGTATATAATGCTACAGTGCAGAACTCTCACCTGGTGACTAGTATATAATGCTACAGTGCAGAGCTCTCACCTGGTGACTGGTATATAATGCTGCAGAGCAGAACTCTCACCTGGTGACTAGTATATAATGCTACAGTGCAGAGCTCTCACCTGGTGACTAGTATATAATGCTACAGTGCAGAGCTCTCACCTGGTGACTAGTATATAATGCTGCAGAGCAGAACTCTCACCTGGTGACTAGTATATAATGCTACAGTGCAGAGATATCACCTGGTGACTAGTATATAATGCTACAGTGCAGAACTCTCACCTGGTGACTGGTATATAATGCTACAGTGCAGAGCTCTCACCTGGTGACTGGTATATAATGCTACAGTGCAGAGCTCTCACCTGGTGACTACTATATAATGCTACAGTGCAGAGCTCTCACCTGGTGACTGGTATATAATGCTGCAGTGCAGAGCTCTCACCTGGTGACTGGTATATAATGCTGCAGTGCAGAGCTCTCACCTGGTGACTGGTATACAGTATAATGCTGCAGTGTAGAACTCTCACCTGCTAAAGCATGTACAATGTTCAGTGAAGAGCTTTCACCTGGTGACTAGTATATAATGCTACAGTGCAGAGCTCTCACCTGGTGACTAGTATATAATGCTACAGTGCAGAGCTCTCACCTGGTGACTGGTATATAATGCTACAGTGCAGAGCTCTCACCTGGTGACTAGTATATAATGCTACAGTGCAGAGCTCTCACCTGGTGACTGGTATATAATGCTACAGTGCAGAGCTCTCACCTGGTGACTGGTATATAATGCTACAGTGCAGAGCTCTCACCTGGTGACTAGTATACAGTATAATGCTGCAGTGTAGAACTCTCACCTGCTAAAGCATGTACAATGTTCAGTGAAGAGCTTTCACCTGGTGACTAGTATATAATGCTACAGTGCAGAGCTCTCACCTGGTGACTGGTATATAATGCTACAGTGCAGAGCTCTCATCTGGTGACTAGTATATAATGCTGCAGTGCAGAGATATCACCTGGTGACTGGTATATAATGCTACAGTGCAGAGCTCTCACCTGGTGACTGGTATATAATGCTGCAGTGCAGAGATATCACCTGGTGACTAGTATATAATGCTACAGTGCAGAGCTCTCACCTGGTGACTGGTATATAATGCTACAGTGCAGAGCTCTCACCTGGTTACTAGTATATAATGCTGCAGTGCAGAGCTCTCACCTGGTGACTAGTATATAATGCTACAGTGCAGAGCTCTCACCTGGTGACTAGTATATAATGCTACAGTGCAGAGCTCTCACCTGGTGACTACTATATAATGCTACAGTGCAGAGCTCTCACCTGGTGACTAGTATATAATGCTGCAGTGCAGAGCTCTCACCTGGTGACTAGTATATAATGCTACAGTGCAGAGCTCTCACCTGGTGACTAGTATATAATGCTGTAGTGCAGAGCTCTCACCTGGTGACTGGTATATAATGCTACAGTGCAGAGCTCTCACCTGGTGACTAGTATATAATGCTACAGTGCAGAGCTCTCACCTGGTGACTACTATATAATGCTACAGTGCAGAGCTCTCACCTGGTGACTAGTATATAATGCTACAGTGCAGAGCTCTCACCTGGTGACTAGTATATAATGCTGCAGTGCAGAGCTCTCACCTGGTGACTGGTATATAATGCTACAGTGCAGAGCTCTCACCTGGTGACTAGTATATAATGCTGTAGTGTAGAGCTCTCACCTGGTGACTAGTATATAATGCTGCAGTGCAGAGCTCTCACCTGGTGACTGGTATATAATGCAGCAGTGCAGAGCTCTCACCTGGTGACTGGTATATAATGCTACAGTGCAGAGCTCTCACCTGGTGACTAGTATATAATGCTGTAGTGTAGAGCTCTCACCTGGTGACTAGTATATAATGCTGCAGTGCAGAGCTCTCACCTGGTGACTAGTATATAATGCTGCAGTGCAGAGTTCCTAACTTATTGCCAGTATAAAACAGTAAGGTGCAAGGCTCAGTGGAAGTTCAGTGCTCTTATCAAGTAGACTGTATAATGCTGAGCTCCACCTACAGGTGACCAATATACAATGCATGTGATGACCAGTATACAGCGCAGAGCTCCCACCCAGTGTCCAGTCTACAATACTACAACTCCGAGCTCTCATTTCTGGCCCTGTCCATTGGATAGGCCTTTATCTAATAAGTATTATGCAGAGCCCATGCTGTATACAGTTCAGACCCTACCTGTGCTGACCAGTATACATTGCATTCCTACATTTCCTATGGAAAATCTGTCAGTGGGTGTACAATGCAGCCCCCTCACAGGGTGGAGTACTTGGGACGAGCGTGGCCATGATTGCAGATCATGAGAGTTGAGCTCTTAGTTTCTTACTTATCTCAGTGCAGTATTTAGTATGACTAATATTTTTCCGTATTTCTTTAAAGATGTATTCGCCACTTGAAAAGCATATTATTCAGTGACACTACGCCGAGCCGAGTGACAATCAATCATCCTAAAGTGCAGTAATTGGAAGGAGAGCGCTGTCACAACAACCCTGCTAGAATAAAAACCAAGAAGCCTGCTAGCTGAAAACTGAGTCCTTACTGCCACCTAATGGAGGTTCCTGCACATAGCATGCAGAAACTAGAATGGAACAATGCTGGAACACTGTATAGGGAAAATGAAAATGTGCTGTATTCTTTTCGGCTTGTTATGTTGTAGAAGGGAAACATAGCTTGACTCTTGGGCCGGTTACAAAGCCTCTGTCCCTCACTTTGCAGGGAATCCTGCACACTTATGGTAACACCTTCCCTTTAAATCAGTCGCCTGCTTTAAAGGGGTTATCCAGCGCTACAAAAACATGGCCACTTTCTTCCAGAGACAGCCCCTCTCTTGTCTCCAGCTTGGGCGGGGTTTTACTGCTCAGTTCCATTGAAGTGAATGGAGCTTAATTGCAAACCGTTGTGTTGTCTTGTTTTTGTAGCACTGGAAAACCCATTTAATCAGTCAGATGAGTCCCCTGACCATAGTCTGATCATGTGACTCTTAGCGATCAGCTGTACTATATGAGTGCTCATATTTTTAAAGCACCCACCCCTAAGAATTGAATTTCACATAGAAAATCTGCACCGGAAATGATAAGAGAAGATAGAAAAATCTATAGTGTACATGGGAATTAAAGGGGTTATCCAGCGATTTATTTTTTCTTTCAAATCAACTTAAAAATCTCCAGTCTTCCAGTACTTATCAACTGCTGTATGTCCTGCAGGAAGTGGTGTATTCTTTCCAGTCTGACACAGTGCTCTCTGCTGACTCCTCTGTCCATGTTGGGAGTTGTCCAGAGCAGTAGCAAATCCCCATAGAAAACCTCTCCTGCTCTGGACAGTTCCTGGACAGTAGAATACACACTGGAAAGAATACACCACTTCCTGCAGGACATACAGCAGCTGATAAGTATGGGAAGATTTAAGAATTTTAAATAGAAGTTAATTACAAATCTGTATAACTTCCTGAAACCAGTTAAGTTGAAAGAAAAAAAAAATCACTGGAGTACCCCTTTATCCAAATATAAAAAAAAAACCTGGCTACTTTCTTCCAGAAACAGTGCCTTTATTGTCCTCAGTTTAGGTAAAGTTTTGCAGCTCAGTTCCATTGAATTGAATGGAGCTGAATTGGGGTGTTTCTGTTTTTGCATGAAAGTAGCCATGCTTTTTCTAGTCCTGGATAACCCCTTTAAGACAGGTTTTCTAAGCTAGACAATCCCTTTAAGTCCCTGTTATTGTGAAAGGCAATGCTGCGCCAAGGCTGATATACGTAATGTAACACTTCTCCTGAAAACAGTGAAGATTATTTGCTAATTTCCCAATTTAAGCAGGTTTTCTCATTCCCTGCCGTACAAAGCCGTAATATCACTAGAAGGGTGTGATGGAATACATCAGCGCCTGTGATAACGTATGTGTGATACCCTTACAAAACAACCCTGCCGTAGAGGACGTTCCCTTGAAGTGCTGTTAGCCGATGATGAGTGTTTTCTGTTGCTGTTACAATGTCTATACTGTGCCGATAGAACAGATAAGTGAAATCATCCGACGCGTGATGTCTGGCGTTCGTACATTTTAGACGGCCAAAGAGGGACACTTGTGGTTCATTCTAGGAAAATGTTACAGACATTTCTTTTTCATTCAAGGGTGCTTACACATTCAGGATCTGCTGCAGATTGATGCATTTACTTACATTGATATCTGCAAATCTGCAGCAGATCCTATATGTGTGACTGCATCCTTAGGTCGCATTCACACATCAGTAACCTTGTCTGTAATTGCGGACCCAAAACAGGATTACAGATGTGTTTCAGTTCCTGTTGGCATTTGCAGGGACCCACTGTCATATAGGTGACACAGACGCACAATGGCTTCATTGTTTTGTTGCAGCATGGATCATGTCCCCAAATGGATCAGAAACACCTACGGATGTGTGTATGGGGCCATAGAACTCAATGAGTCTGCATGTGTGACAGCGACCATAATGTCACATGATTCATCTAAATATAACAACTTTTAGGATCCAAATTGCACCATATGATGGAATAATATGCAGATTTGGGTCTATTAAACATTAAGAAACCAGACACTTTCTAGAGCAACATAAAAAGTTAATTAATGCAAATGTTATTCCTAGGTCAAAAAGAGGGACATGTAAGGGGCAAAGAGGGACAGAGAGACATGGGTCAAAAGTAGGGACTGTCCCACCAAAAGAGGGACACAAGGAACATGAACTTACCTCTCCCCATGCCTGCGGCAAGAACGGCCTCGGGACCCCTGCCGGAAGGCATTTATTTTACCCCGAGTTGATGATGTCACAACTCGAGGGGAAAATGCCTGTCCCGGCTGATGGACTGGCAATTTAGCCAATCAGTGACTAGAGAGGCATCCCACCTCAGTCACTGACTGGCTGAACGGCCAGTCAGTCAGCCAGGTCGATACGTGTGCATCGCCGGAGATCACAGAGCCTGGCAGGGGTCCTGAAGCAGCAATCCGGGGCTGAAGAGGCATGGGGAAAGGTGAGTTAAAGGGGTAATCCAGCACTACAAAAACATGACCACTTTCTTCCAGAGACAGCCCCACTCTTGTCTCCAGTTTGGGCGGGGTTTTTCTTCTCAGTTCCATTGAAGTGAATGGAGCTTAATTGCAAACCGCACCTGAACTGGAGACAAGTGTGGTGCTGTCTCTGAAAGAAAGTGGCCATGTTTTTGTAGCACTGGATAACCCCTTTAATACTCTTTGTTACTTTCCCCCTTGCTCCTTCTTTTAAAAAAAAGAAAAAATCCCTCGGAGGCCGGACTTCTCCTTATTTCACAGGGAGGGGGAGGCTGAGCTTTGAGCTTCATCTATTGTCTTCTCTATCTACTGGTGTCCTCTTTTACAATAATTTTGTATAGATCACTTTTCAGCAGCCTCCTCCATTTTATTACAAACAGACCAGGAAGTCATGGTGTTTTGGTACAGGTACACCTACAGGCCTTCATTTTTGTGTCTACCTTTTTGAATCACCCCTGTAACTTTTTGTAGGTATTCCACCATACACCTTTGACATGTGACAGAAAAGGAGATGGGTCTATACTAGTCACAGCTGGATATGATCTGACTGCTGCCAGTATTCTTACCTTCCATCTCATGGCAGCACAGGGACTATCCAGCCATTGCTCTGAACTGGTTGCTATGCACACTCTGCCTAACAACCAGTCTTTTTAGTGGGGTTATCACATAACAAGTCCTTAGCAACCAGTCACAGGTTATTCACATCTTCAGCCTAAAGACAGAATTGTCAGTAAATGGGGGGCAGAGAAGAGGTAATGGGGCCTGGCGGGAGTATTACCTATGTCAGGGGTAGGGAACCTTGGCTCTCCAGCTATTGTAAAACTACAACTCCCATCATGCCTGGACAGCTGTCCAGGCATCATGGGAGTTGTAGTTCTAAACAAGAAGGAACGTCCTAGACGGTTAATAATTGGTATTATTATCTTGTATTTCTAGGCCTGGCTGACAGAGATACATGAATATGCACAAAAAGACGTGGTCATCATGCTTCTCGGGAATAAGGTGGGAAGAAAATCTGCCTGTGTTTGTGTTTCCTCCATTATACTTTTTTTATTTTTTTTTATTTATTAGGATTTTTTTTATTGGTCGGAGCTCTGTTTTTCTAACACAGAGCTCCAAATCCTCTGCCCTACATAGATGCATGATAAAAATTATTACACTGCCAGGGGGAACATACTCCATGTGCTTTTATTACTATAGTCAGAGAAATGTAGGCAGCTCCTTATGTGTTTCCATGGTAACAGACTACAAAAATTACCTTGTGTAGTCTGATTCTGCATTCATATATTACTACACATACTCTTCGCCATCTTGAGTGCAGGTTGTTCCCCCGAGTACAGGATCAGACTACACAAGGCTTTTTTGTAGTCTGTAACCATGGCGACTGCATACACTAAACGACATGTGCTTTTTAATTGAAATAGTTTGCAAATCTACTTAATTTTAGATGAATCAGAGCTAGAAAGTGACTATAGCTAAAGAATGAGTGGTTTCACTTTAATGGCACCCCTCCCTGTTGTGCCCAGGTTTGCCCGGTTGTTGCCGTAAATGACTTTAGTTCCTGTTAAATATTCATGATTTACTTGAAAGCTGGCAATGCATAAAACATGTGTTCACACCTCATAGGAGCTCGGGTGTAATTCTGACTTGTAAACTAAAATTCTGGTTCAGAGAACAATTCCAATCTCGCAGTGTAAAATGGACGGCAGGTGGGTTCAGCGGGGGGGCAGCCTGTCCTCTAGTGACCCTAAATGTTTTTTTTACAGGTGGACTCCACTCATGAGCGTGTGGTCAAGATCGAAGACGGAGAGCGGCTGGCAAAGGTGAAATCTGGACATGCAACAACATTTCTGGGTTATAAATATGTAATTGAGGAGGCTAAGTGGCATCCAAAATGGCCGCCATTGTGGCTTATGCACGGTCACTATTTCGAAACCAGGAAGAAGCAGCCAGATTCAAAGACTCAATGGACTTGTAGGGGTGAGATTAGGAGTAGTAGTTGTTTAATA
The DNA here is from genome assembly GCF_027789765.1 of Dendropsophus ebraccatus. NCBI lineage: Eukaryota > Metazoa > Chordata > Amphibia > Anura > Hylidae > Dendropsophus > Dendropsophus ebraccatus. Next base: position 99,487,416 of record NC_091462.1, on the reverse strand, counting down.
TGTGCCGACAGGTATTGAAATTGTATGACTAAACAGATTATCATAATAACTCAACAGAGGAGGGTGACAATATAGCCGGCCATACATAAAAGACAGCTGTCAGCCTAACAGCTAATAGCTATCTCTCTGGTGCCCACATACACGTTCAGCTCGGCTGAGCATGCATCTGTTCTGAATTGGGAAAGGGAAGAAAGCCGCTGCCAGATGCTTCTTTTCCCCTGGAGAGAAAAAGGATCAGGCAGTTGAACTCCCAACATGTCCGACCCTTCTCTTCTCCGATATCTGCAGTCAGGGGAGACTCAGTGGCCCACCATATACATAGACCACAGGTGCCAAACTTGTCACTTTCCAGCTGTTGCAAAACTATAAACTTCAAAGCTTCGGCTGTCCAAGCACAATGGGAATTGTGGTTTTGACACCTGTGCATAAGATGTTTGGGCAATCCTGATGGGATTTAAGGCCGATATGCTGCTTGTATTAGACGTGTCATTTTCAGGGGCAGCAAATGGGGCAGATTTATACATCGGAAACTGTGTTTGTTGCATATAGCAACCAATCACCGCTCAGCTTTCATTTTGCAAGAGCACTATAGGAAATGAGAGCTGCGCTGTGATTGGTTACTATGGGCAGTAAAGACAGTCTTCTTACATCTTCCTAGGGCTGGGCGGTATACCGCAAAAATACCGATACTGTCACTGGCGTCGGTTAACCGACCTCAACTTAGCCAGGACGGTATCTGCGGTATTTTTGTATTTTTTTCTGCTGCTCCTCCACCACTGACATGCCAGCGTCTCTGCACACAGGGACGCCGGCATCAGAGCGGGAGGTGGAGGAGCAGCAGCAGGGCCCAGGTGACAATGCCGTCCGACCCGCCCGTCCGAGCACCCTCACCCGTCCAGTCCCCGTCCTGCCGCACCTGTCCATCCATGCGGCCACCCGTCAAGTCCGGTCCCATCCGGCGTCCCTGCACACACAGCACATTGACATTGCCCTCCCCGGCACCAGTCCCGTCCGAGCCCCCCCCCCCTGACCTGTGTATACCCTGTAGAGGGTGTATACCTGTATATACACATGTCCAGGTCTCTGCTGAGACCCCCTAATAATGACAAATAATAATAATGATAATAGACTAACCATGGGTTGCTGCTCAGTGAGTTCTTTTTAACTTTGCAAAAGTTTGCAAAAAGGGGTGTGTCATAATTATCGTTCAATTATCGTTACCGCGGCTACATGTGCGATAAACCGCGATATTGATTTAGGCCAATATCGCCCAGCCCTACATCTTCCCCAATCTGTGTTAGGCCCATTCACACTACCGGACTCCGTGTTGCACTAACCATCCTGTCAAATCAATGGAATTCAATGCGCCTTATAAATCAAGGAGGCCCATTTGGCTCAGGCCACCATGGTTCCCTATACAGTGGTGAGGGGCAGTTTTGTGAATAAGGTGCAGCACTGTGTACAGTCATAATCATTACTTAATGTAAAGCTATCATACCTATCATTACTGTATGATGTGACTGGTCTGATCTGTGTCCTGCAGGAATATGGGGTGCCATTCATGGAGACAAGTGCCAAGAGCGGACTCAATGTGGAACTGGCATTTACAGCTATTGCAAAGTAAGTGGGATTCTGCAGACCAGCCTAGGCCTATACGCCCTGTTACGGTAAATGCACACACAATGGAATTGTTATGGAGTTTACCTGTAGATTTGTGCATGGTAAATTCAAAGTGGATTATAGCACCAGCTTTTAAAAGGGAACTCCAGCTATGCCACAAAAAAATAAAATGCACAAAAAGCATATAGGTGCACTCACTGACTGTCTGATACTTTTTTTTGCTCCTAGCCCCAGATTCAAACTTTTATAAATGATCACAGTTTTACATCATGGCATATGGCCAGGAAACTACAAGTAGATCATGCATTGCACCTTAGGACCAACTACCGGGTACCCACCCCTGGCTTGTAGTATCTGCCAACCACTGGCTCCATGTTCTTCTACAGTAAACCCAGTATCCATCCAAGTATAATAGGAGCAGCTCTTGGGTGAATGAGGTGTCTGTATTGGGTGTCTGTGACGGGTGTCTGTGACATGCACTGTGTGGGAGCAATAAACCAGTTTGTTTGACTTCATCTGGAGTGCCGCAGTGTTTTACCTCTACTAATTATTCTAGATTGATACTAATAGATTACAGAAAGAGAGATGAAACAACAGCATCTCCTTTCCCCTACGCTACTCCCGCCCTTGGCCAGGTGATCACTGTGTGATGTCAGTGGTGGATGGGGTTACAAGTAAGGTGTTACAGCTTGCCTGGCAAAAGAAGAAACAGATCATGTGACCTCTGTCTCAGCAGGGAGGGGGAGGACAGAGGAGTGGAGACAGAGTAGATTAGGAAGTGAGGATTTTCAGCAGCATCAGGGTGTAAGTCAGGATGTGCTGCAGACAAACGGACCAATTCATGTAATAGAAACCTATTACACACAAGCTTAGCCTTAGATTATAGTTGGGGGCTGAACAGGGTTAACTCTTTCTTATGCGGAGTTCCCCTTTAACAAAGCTCATTTACATGCTGCATGACAATCTCTTTTCTCATTGGGGAAGTCATAATCCACAAACAGATTTTAAGGCAGATTTACAGCACTTTCCCCATCCCTGGTGCACTATATTTCACTCCCTGCCTTTGGAGAGGAAAACCCTCCATAGAGTACAATATAAAAAATATATATATATAATTTTTTTTCTATAGATTTGTTGAAAGGATCCTGTCCCTGTGCAAGTAGTACATGTACCAGGTCTGCCATTTGTGGTCTTCAGAAATCTGTAGACCAATACCAAGCTTACATTTTCCTCCTATGTCTTCAGGGAACTAAAGCACCGGTCCATGAAGCTTCCCAACGAGCCGAAGTTTAAACTCCACGACTACGTCAAGAAGGAAGTAAAGGGTTCGGGTTGCTGTAAATCCTGATTCCTCCCACCAATTGGGGGTACGATCCTCCTACTGGTGATCTGTACAAAGACTGAGGAGAACATTCATCGTCTCCACGGGGGGTGCCCCGGAGCGCCCGCAGTGCAGCCCCCCCCCATCACTGTGGACGAGCATTCTCTGTCTGTGCATGTCTGTGTTTTATCTGTGAGGATAGCAAAACTGATGTGTTATACTAAAGGGACACCTAAATCTCCAGTCCTGAGCCCTGCAGTGCACAGCTGATGTCTATACCCCCAATGTAGGGGGCGCTGTGTACCCAGGAGCATCCCAATTCTGTTACCATCCCCATCTATGAGCATGCATCAGTGTATATGACACAGTGTAATGTACATACTGACTATCTGAGGTGTCTGCAAGGAATTGAGGAACTCACGATGAATGTAACATATGGGGAGTCTGCCTCACACAATGCACTGACTTGATAATCAGGGATCGGTTGCTCATGCTTGCTGAGAATCCTCCGCGGTAAGTCAGCTCCAAGCACATCTCGTCCACACAAGGTTTAGCTGTCCTTTTGATCTGTACATTTGCAGCTTTAATATCTGGAAAAAGCTGAGCAGCTTCAAGCATTTTATACTTTGGTATTTCCCAGAGGTCCTGTGTGAGTCCACCATGCTTCAGTGAAATACCTGCTACCCATACAGTCCCAGCAGCCATGCTCCTCCACTATCTGCATGGCAGTCAGTGCAGATGTTAGCCATTTGGTAAGGGGACACATTATCACAGGGGGAGGGATATTGGTCCAAGCCTGAGATTGCCGCGATGGAACTGGTGGCTATGGGTAACGCCTAAGTGCACACCAATGAGAAGTGGCTGTAGGGTGTCCATATCTATACATTCACAATGGATACCCATACCATCTGGATGGCAGGACTTCTATATTAACCTAAAGACCTCTCCATGGCTCGTGAATGTGTCTGCACTCCATAGGTCCCCCCACCCCTTGTAGTGCTACCATTTTTGACTATAGTTCAATGTTCACTGTATAATTTTGTAAGATTTAAGACAATAAAGAGTCGGGCTTAAAGAGAAAAAGTTTATTCCAGCGAATAAATCCTGAATACTATAATGGGCAGACACCATGATTAATGGGTTCATGGGAGAAACTTTTATTCCGGCTCCTTCTGCGAAGAGAAAGTAAAGAGCGATCAATACCAGGTTGTGATGCTAAAGCGGTGATGAGATCTTCAGGATGCTCGATAGATACAATTATAGGAGCCTCAGATATTGGGATCCGCACAGAGTGCTCAGAAGAGGTGTCAGAAAGGTAGAAGTTTGGGTTTATCATCACCAGCTCCAACGATATGAGACACACGGGATATAAAGCTGCACAGATCAATGGGCTGTTACCTGCAATAATGTCTGTCCTGGTCTGCAGCAATCCAAGTACCTGTACGAGAAGAGGAAACCTGTTATAAAGAGGTATCTCCGTAATTGCGTATTGCAAGTCAAGTCATAATCATGATCTATGAGAGTTTGACCCATGTGGTTCATCATGCTGAGACTAAACAGCTGAAGAGCCATAGCCTGAACAATACTGCTATACCACCAAACACATCTAACACACTCAGACCCATTAGCTTAAAGGAGAAGTCCAGTGATTTCTAAAAGTCCTCGGCTTGCAGGAGGAGGGGGCAATTTAATTACAGGGAGCTTACCTCTCCCCATGCCTGTGTTAAGAGCAGCTTTGCGACCCCCCCACTGGGCTCCAGGGTGTCCCCATCATGACCAAGCTGATGGACTGGCCGCTCAGCCAGTCAGTGACTGGGGTGGGATGCTTGGCTGAGCGGCCAGTCCCATCAGGCAGAACAAGCATGCAGAGCCTCCCCCCCCCCCCTTCAAAGTCATAATATTACCACAACTCGGGGAAAGTTACTTCCTGTGGGGGTCCCGCTGCTGCTCCCACCACTCACCACAAGGAGAGGTAAGTTCCCACTTGTAATGAATTTCCCCCATGACAGATTTTCTAATCGTTGGACTTCTAACTGTCTTATGCCGCTGCCACTCCTGCAGTGGTAGGCCTGCAGCCATCACATTGCAGCCAGTACCTGGATGTCCAGGCACAATCAGAGTCTGCAGTTCTAGTGGCTAACAGGATTACTGGACGTCATGCAACTCCAAGTACCGGCTGCAATAATTAAAGCGTAACTCATGTTTTTTTTTTATTGCAGAAATCAGTAGTATAAGCGACTTTAAGAAACTCTGTAATAGGTTTCATCAGCCAAAAAAAAGCCTCGAAACCAAAAAAAAGCCTCCTTCTGTCCTCAAGAAGCAATCTCCCAGCCTCCCCCCCTGACTTCTTATCTGTGCATTATCAGGCAAACACGTCTTCATTACAGAGAAGCCAGTGAAGACGGGCTCTGCTCTCTCCATTGTAAGCCTATGAAGGGGGGAGGGGCCGAGGGAGATGAGGGAGCAGGAAGAGGTGACATGAAGGTCAGCTGTTTGTAGACTCTCTGGGCACCTAAAACGCTAAATTCAGGTGTCAGAAAGGTCAGTGCTTATCTATGAACTTACTGAGAGAAGATTGCAGGGTGTTGTGCTGTGCAGGACTGCTCCGTGCTCAGTCACTCCTAACAGCCCCTCCCCTCTCCATAGCCACATAATGGACAGAGAAATCCTGCTTCATCTGATGTGAGGGGGGAGGCTGGGAGATTGCTTTTTCACTACAGAAGGAAACTTTGTACAGAGTTTACATAAAACCTATTACAGAGTTTACATAAAACCTATTACAGAGTTTACATAAAACCTATTACAGAGTTTACATAAAACCTATTACAGAGTTTACATAAAACCTATTACAGAGTTTAAAATCGCTTGAACTGTTGATATTTAAGGTTTTCAGAAAAATGACCCTGAAATGACAGTTACTCTTTAAAGTGACACTGTCACCCCCTTTTGTGCGTTCTGACATCTCTACACAGGTGTAATAAGGTAAATTTAGCGTTTTTCATACCTTATTTTATATCATACGTCATGGTGCTTGTTCAACTAAAGTTATCTTTTATGAACTGCAGATTATGTTAAGTGGGCGGGGCCTAGTGGCATTAGCACCACTTAGCCCTGCCCCCTTGGTGGGCCGACCTAGAGGGGGTGGGGCCTAGATCTTTAGGCCAGCCTGTTCCAATGGCTTAGTCTGCATTTGATAAAAGATTATGACGTATGATAGAAAATAAGGTATTAAAAAATGCTAAATTTACCCTTTAAACCTGTGTAGAGGTGTCAGAATGCACAAAGGGGGGTGACAGTGTCACTTTAAAGGCGCTATCCAGTCTTAAACTTGTGGCCCTCCAGCTATCGAAAAACTACAATTCCCATCATGCCTAGAGAGCTAAAGCCAAAGTTTTATATGTCCAGGCATGATGGTAATTGTAGTTCTGCAACAGCTGGAGGGCCATGGTTTGACACTTGTGGTGTATGGAAACGTTTGCTGAGATTTGTTGGGTTGATAAAGATGTCTGTAGACTGGAGACACTACCGACCACTTAAGGGGTATTCCAGCCAGGACCCTTGTTTGGTAATGCCCAGGGAGGGGGTGGGTGGAAAAAACATCAACTCACCTCTGACTCCTGCACTGGAGCTGGCATTCTAACACTGTTCCCTGATGTGCAGCGGCTTCCTGGTCGTTGGCTGAGGGGGCCTGCTACATCCATATTCATTGCTTAGGACACCATTACAGCTGCTGAATGGCTGAGGCTGCCTGCCAAGTCACATCTCAAGACTAGGAAGACAGTGTAGGAGTCAGGGAAGTGAGTGGATGCTTTTTTTCACCCACCGCCCCACTGGGAATTACCATTAAAAAGTGGGTCCTGGCCAGAATAAATCTTATGTTATTGTCAGAGATTGAATAAAGTCATTTTTGGAGAACGAGCACCATTCTTATTCAGTGGAAGCATTTGGTACTGCGGCGGCCATATTGAAGGGCAGGTGATTACTGGGCAAGAACCAGACCCTTTAACTGCACACAGCGCCGTTATTAGGGTGGTTATACAAGGCCTGGCATCAATCCTGATTCATAGGGAACATACTATATAGCAGGGATCGGGAACAGTCGCCCCTCCACCTCCAGCCAAAGCGAAGCTGTCCAGGCATGATGGCAATTGTAGTTTTGCAACAGTTGGAGTTCTGATTGTTCCCCATCCCTGCTATACAGTGATCTGGCAGGCATCCGATAACATGCTGAATACACAGACCTCCTCCTGGCTGCAGTTTGTCACATCTGCAGACACCATTCAGAAGAGATATTATAGTTCTTAAGAGCCTCAGATATTGCAGATCAGCACAGAGGTGCTCAGATGAGGTGTCAGAAAGTTTATAAGTTTATCATCACTGGCTCAAGATTACAGTAATAAAGTTACCCCCAATTTATAGGTTATATGGCAGCGCAATTCCCCTAAAGTGATTGGGGCTGAGCTGCAATACCACACACAACCTGTAGACTAGTGTGGCACTGTTTCCTTAATTCTAGTCACTCAAGATTATTCCTTCATTACCTTTATAATGTTTGCTCTAAGCTTCCAGCGCCATCTCTGCCACCTGCAAGACAAAAGCAGACCGTCAGCAACCAACAGTCTGACCTGGGGTACAAGGCAGGGGGAACACTCCCAAGCGTCACCCCCCAGGCAGAGAAGCCACACAGTCATTTATAGGCTCAGCCCTAGCATCGAAGAACATAGGTGTCAAACTGCGGCCCTCCAGCTGTAGCAAAACTATAATTACCATCATGCCTGAACAGTCAAAGCTGATGGTGCGTTTACACTGAACGATGTCAAATTTAAGGGATAATCTGCTCGTGTAAACACAGCGAACGATAAATCGTTCAACGTGATCTTTCAATATGTTCTCAAATCATCCTTGGTCGTTCACTAAAAATTCGCAGATCGCTTTGTGTAAACAGTCTTTCACCGATTCACCCTGTGTGCGAGATGGGCTTAAGCGATCTTAAAAATGATCGCAATAACGCTGATCGTTATATAAAAAAACACTGTTACTTCAAAATCGTTAAATCGTTCGATTGGGTAAATTATCGCTGTGTAAACAGACCATAAGGGTCCTATTATACGGAGCGATTAACGACTAATGATAAACGACCACAAACGAGATTGTTTATCATTAACCATATTACACAGAACAATAGTCGTTAGTTGCGATTGTTACTATAATTGTTTATTCCTTCTGATCCCAGCAAAACAATGAACAATGTGCAATTACACTGAACGATTAGTGAACAAATGCAGAACGTGGGCGAACGAATGTGGAATTACAGCGAACCATTAACGATTATTTTAGGTTCAGATCTAAATCAACGACACAAAGATTTTTCGATTGTTGCCTGCAATTATACAGAACAATCGTTTAAATTCAAACTAACGATTTTTCACACAATAATCGTCCCGTGTAATAGGGCCCTAAAGCTTTGGCTGCCCAGGCATGATGATAACTGTAGTTTCGTAACAGCTGAAGGTCCTGAGTTTAACACTCTTGTTGGAGACCATTCCAGGGTCAGGAAGGAAAATTCCTACCTAAACACTACAATATGGTGGCGGCTAGTATGAGAGGAGTTTGCAATGAATGCAGAGTATAAAACTCTAGCAAGTCCTATGTACACACCCCGATAAGACAATGGGCGCAGCACCCCCTCCCGCCGCCACACTATAGGCAGGTATAGCCTTTACCTGCTTATCTCAGCTTTCACTAGCGGCCATATCTCCTCAGTACACAGACTTATCTTCAGGGATTATAGGTCCCTGCTACTGTCTACAACTGGTCACACCACAGCATCATTGTCAGGTTAGGTACTCAACATGGCTGGGCACTTTAGCAAGATATAAGATTCCAGCTTCCCAGACTTAACCACCCCCACACCCTGTTGACTGGGAACTACCAATCTTGTGATTAACACCTTGTGTAATAGGCCCTTAAAGGGCTTGTCCAGTTTTTCTTTGTTCTAGATAAATAATCTATTAAAGGGATATTACAATATAATAGAACATTTTGCTGGTTGCGGCATGAAACCCCTGCAGCTCTTATTCTAGTGGCTTCCAGACCCCCCACTGCCCAGCTGCTATGTGAGCCCACTCAGTCACTGGCCAAGAAGGCAGACACCATCCACTATAATATATAGGTATATGTAGTACATAGAGTTATTATAGTGCAATATCCCTTTAAAGAGGTTGCATCTTCCTGAGGTGCTCACAGGATATACCACAAGAGTCTGAAGAGGGGGGACCTGCACGCAACTCAAGTGTCCCCAGCTGATGTATATGGTCAGGAAGCAGAGACACCAGCCAGCACTCATAGGGGATGTAATCATCTACATGCATTCCTCCCAAGTGTCCCTCTTTTAGAGGGACAGTCCCTACTTTTGACCAGTGTCCCTCACATGATCCTCTTTTTTACCTACAGTAGGTATTACATTTGTATTAAACTTTCTATGTAGCTCTAGAAAGTGTCTGTTTTCTCACTGTATAATAGACCCAAACCTGTACATTATTCTATACTGTGGTGCAAGTTGGATCCTAAACCTTTGTTATATCCAGATAAATCATGTGACATTATGGCCCTTTTTACACATCTGTAGATGTCACAGATCCCTTTTGGGGACAAATGTGCCACAATAAAAAAACAAACAAAAAAAAAAACCCCACAAAAAACGATTAAGTCATGGTGCGTTCGTGTCACCTGACATTGTGTCCCTGCACATGACAGTTAGGCTGGGTTCACACTGCGTTTTTACAATCAGTTTTTTGCAGTGTGAAGCCAGCCTTCCTGACACACGTTTGTAATCTTGTCCACAGTTGTAGGTCCCCAATTACATACAGGGTTACTAATGTGTGAATGGGACCTAAGGATGCATCCACACATACAGGATCTGCTGCTGATATCAATGTAACTAAATGTATGCATTGATCCGCAGACGTTCCTGTATGTGACTGTATCCTTGAATTAAAAAGTATATAGAAATGTTAGTTAAATTTTTCCCCAAACTAAACCACGAGTGTCCCTCTTTGGCCGTCCAAAGTCGGGAGGTACGTACATGGTACTCACCATCATCCTCAGCAAGGCATGGCGGCGGCACAGGCTTCCAGGGACTGATAGAACACTCCTCATCAGGTAATTCAGCTAACCTGTAAGAACACGGCCAGAATTAGCAGATTCCCCAGCCCCCCAGTCTATATACAGTTACCACCACAGAACTGCCTCAGCCCAGAGAGTAGAATCAAGAAACTGCTGTACAGATTCATATGAGGTGTCAGAATTGAGGGAACATCACTGGCAGCGACACAAGGAGAGACCAGCAAGGCTATGAACACTTACCTACTCATGGAGGGTCCCGACCACCTAGTGACCCCTCCACCTTAGCGTCATACATGATTTACTACCTGCAAAGTAAGCAAAGAACAGGTTCAAACTACTAGAAGAGTCAATGTTGCATGAGGGTTCAATAACATATAGACAAGGAATCAGGAGCAATACTTAAAGTTAAAGGAACTGATCTCAGCAGAACAAAGTGGTCAGAGGGTGCAGCCATGGCACATACAATAGTCTTTACCACCTATCCCATCCATATGGGGCACTATATACTAATAATTTTATTCTATCAATGCAAAATGTTTCAATTAAGCGTGTGAGCCCACCAGATGTGCTTAAAGGGATATACCCACTACTTAGCTTACAGCTGCAAAATTAGTCAAAACTTTACATGCAACTTTAATAAAACGCGAATAAATAAAAAAAAATTTTTTTAAAGCCCCCATTAAAATAATAGCTCACCAGCACTGACCACCCCTGCAGCATCAGCACGGAAAGGCCTATGACCACGCGGCACCCAAATTATATAGACACCAATGTCTGCACGCCGATTGGTTCGGATGAGCACGTGGTAATAATCCAGCCAATGACAAGCAGTTCTTATTTCTCGCTGCCGCTTTTGTGTAATTTTGGCAGGGATGGAGGCTTTGTCCCGCCCCTGTACTGACGTATGGATCAGCTGACGGAATATTGACATTTCATTGGTTAGTGTCAAGGGGGCGCGATCGCTGTCGGGAATTGTAGTTTACTTCCTGAGATCTTTTGTCAGATGTATCGCCTTGCAGGACTACGACTCCCAGAATGCCGGTGGCGGAATGGGAATTCCCGGAATGTGTGTGAGGGGGAGGGACTGCTGTGCTGTTAGTGGAAGCCGGAAAACATGTCTACGGATTGGTGAGTTTGTAATGGAGGAGAAGGTGAGGGGTGATGCGAGGCCCGGGAGGCTGAGGGGGCAGCGCAGTGTGTGTGCTGAGGAGGGAGGGGGCGCTGTTATAGAGGAATGTGCTGTCTGTCAGGACTGAGGGGGCTGTGTGCACTGACACCGTCACTGGGCTCTGTGTATCGCGATTGTCATAGAGAACGGTGAGAGGAGGCTGCAGGGAAGGTGACAGGACGAGGAGCGCTGTGCGACAGGACGGGGAGCTGTGTGACAGGACGAGGAGCGCTGTGCGACATGAGGGAGCTGTGTGACAGGACGGGGAGCGCTGTGCGACATGAGGGAGCTGTGTGACAGGACGAGGAGCGCTGTGCGACATGAGGGAGCTGTGTGACAGGACGGGGAGAGGTGTGTGACATGAGGGAGCTGTGTGACAGGACGAGGAGCGCTGTGCGACATGAGGGAGCTGTGTGACAGGACGAGGAGCGCTGTGCGACATGAGGGAGCTGTGTGACAGGACGGGGAGAGGTGTGTGACATGAGGGAGCTGTGTGACAGGACGAGGAGCGCTGTGCGACATGAGGGAGCTGTGTGACAGGACGAGGAGCGCTGTGCGACATGAGGGAGCTGTGTGACAGGACGAGGAGCGCTGTGCGACATGAGGGAGCTGTATGACAGGACGGGGAGCTGTGTGACAGGACGAGGAGCGGTGTGTGACAGGACTAGGAGCGATGTGCGACATGAGGGAGCTGTGTGACAGGACGGGGAGCAGTGTGCGACATGAGGGAGCTGTGTGACAGGACGGGGAGCTGTGTGACAGGACGGGGAGCTGTGTGACAGGACGAGGAGCGGTGTGCGACATGAGGGAGCTGTGTGACAGGACGAGGAGCGCTGTGCGACATGTGGGAGCTGTGTGACAGGACGGGGAGCTGTGTGACAGGACGAGGAGCGGTGTGTGACAGGACTAGGAGCGATGTGCGACATGAGGGAGCTGTGTGACAGGACGAGGAGCGCTGTGCGACATGAGGGAGCTGTGTGACAGGACGGGGAGCTGTGTGACAGGACGAGGAGCTGTGTGTGACAGGACTAGGAGCGATGTGCGACATGAGGGAGCTGTGTGACAGGACTAGGAGCACTGTGCAACATGAGGGAGCTGTGTGACAGGACGGGGAGCAGTGTGCGACAGGACGGGGAGCTGTGTGACAGGACGAGGAGCGCTGTGCGACAGGACGGGGAGCTGTGTGACAGGACGAGGAGCGCTGTGCGACATGAGGGAGCTGTGTGACAGGACGAGGAGCGCTGTGCGACATGAGGGAGCTGTGTGACAGGACGGGGAGAGGTGTGTGACATGAGGGAGCTGTGTGACAGGACGAGGAGCGGTGTGCGACATGAGGGAGCTGTGTGACAGGACGAGGAGCGCTGTGCGACATGAGGGAGCTGTGTGACAGGACGGGGAGCTGTGTGACAGGACGAGGAGCGGTGTGTGACAGGACCAGGAGCGATGTGCGACATGAGGGAGCTGTGTGACAGGACGGGGAGCAGTGTGCGACATGAGGGAGCTGTGTGACAGGACGGGGAGCTGTGTGACAGGACGAGGAGCGGTGTGCGACATGAGGGAGCTGTGTGACAGGACGAGGAGCGCTGTGCGACATGAGGGAGCTGTGTGACAGGACGGGGAGAGGTGTGTGACATGAGGGAGCTGTGTGACAGGACGAGGAGCGGTGTGCGACATGAGGGAGCTGTGTGACAGGACGAGGAGCGCTGTGCGACATGAGGGAGCTGTGTGACAGGACGAGGAGCGGTGTGTGACAGGACTAGGAGCGATGTGCGACATGAGGGAGCTGTGTGACAGGACTAGGAGCACTGTGCAACATGAGGGAGCTGTGTGACAGGACGGGGAGCTGTGTGACAGGACGGGGAGCAGTGTGTGACATGAGGGAGCTGTGTGACAGGATGGAGAGCAGTGTGTGACATGAGGGAGCTGTGTGACAGGACATGGAGCAGTGTGTGACATGAGGGTGCTGTGTGACAGGACAAGGAGCAGTGTGTGACATGAGGGAGCTGTGCGACAGGACGAGGAGTGGTGTGTGACATGAGGGAGCTGTGTGTGACAGGACGAGGAGTGGTGTGTGACATGAGGGAGCTGTGTGTGACAGGACGAGGAGCGCTGTGTGACAGGACGAGGAGCGCTGTGTGACAGGACGAGGAGCGCTGTGTGACAGGACGAGGAGCGCTGTGTGACAGGACGAGGAGCGCTGTGTGACAGGACGAGGAGCGCTGTGTGACAGGACGAGGAGCGCTGTGTGACAGGACGAGGAGCGCTGTGTGACAGGACGAGGAGCCGTGTGTGAGACATGAGGGAGCGCTGTGCGACAGTACGAGGAGCAGTGTGTGACATGAGGGAGCGCTGTGTGACAGGACGAGGAGCAGTGTGTGACATGAGGGAGCGCTGTGTGACAGGACGAGGAGCGCTGTGCCACATGAGGGAGCGCTGTGAGACAGGACGGGGAGCATGAAGGCCACGCTGTGAGCTGGAGTTGACTGGAGGACTCTCAAATATAAGGGGCAGGTTTAGGTGCTAGGAATATCCTGTGTGTGAACACGCCCCAATGTAACCACAGAACCTGTCAGGGACTTGTAATATCCCAATAATCTCTCCAGCAGACTAAACATTATAACATCTATAATATCCTATAGCAGTGATTTTCAACCAGTGTGCCGCGACACATGGTCGGGTGTGCCGCGGGGAAAGTTCCCCAAACTATGGTGCCCCTGCAGATCGCCCCGCTGCTGCTGTCCGCCTCACCTACTGGCCGCCTGTAGCGCCTGGACGTGCTCCTCCTATCACGTCCGGGCCCTACGGGCGTCCAGTAGGTGAGGCGGACAGCAGCGGCGACCATCTCAGAGCAGGTGAGGAGGAAGGGGGGGAGAGAAACCTGGGGATGGGGGAGAGAAACAGGAGAAAACAATGGGGGAGAGAAACATGGGAATGGGGGAGAGAAGCATGGGGGAGAGAAACCTGGGGATTGGGGAGAGAAGCAGGGGGGAGAGAAGTTTGGTGGAGAGAAGCAGGGGGGAGAGAAGCACAGGAGAAAAGCATGGGGGAGAGAAGCACAGGAGAAAAGCAGGGGGGAGAAGCATGGGGGAGAGAAGCACTGGAGAGAAGTATGGTGGAGAGAAGCATGGGGGAGACAAGCACAGGAGAGAAGCAGGGGGGAGAAGTATGGTGGAGAGAAGCAGGGGGGAGAGAAGCATGGGGGGAGACAAGCACAGGAGAGAAGCAGGGGGGGAGAAGTATGGTGGAGAGAAGCACAGGAGAGAAGCAGGGGGGAGAAGTATGGTGGAGAGAAGCAAAGGAGAGTAGCAGGGGGGAGAGAAGTACAGGAGAGAAGCAGGGGGGAGAGAAGTATGGTGGAGAGAAGCACAGGGGGGAGAAGAAAACAGGCCCAGGTTTCACACTGAGTGAGTATAAATACATTTATAATCTGTATTATTAACTATATGTATAATATGTACTGTTTTAGTGTCATTTTGTGCCATTTTGGTTGGTGGTGTGCCCCGGGATTTTTTAAGTATAAAAAGTGTGCCGCGGCTCAAAAAAGGTTGAAAATCACTGCTCTATATAGATCAGCAAATCAGCCTGAGCTCTATACAGAAGAGCAATGACTGCCCCCCCAGAGATCTGACCTCTACAGATATATATATATATATATATGTGTGTGTGTTCAGTATATCCCAGAGATCTGACCTACACTACCGTTCAATAGTTTGGGGTCACCCAAACAATTTTGTGTTTTCCATGAAAAGTCACACTTCTTCACCACCATACGTTGTGAGATGAATAGAAAATAGAGTCAAGACATTGACAAGGTTAGAAATAATGATTTGTATGTGAAATAACATTGTTCTTCCATCACACTTTGCTTTTGTCAGAGAATCCTCCTTTTGCAGCAATTCCAGCATTGCACACCTTTGGCATTCTAGCTATTAATCTGTTGGGGTAAGCTGGAGAAATTGCCCCCCAGGCTTCTAGAAGCAGCTCCCACAAGTTGGATTGGTTGGATGGGCACTTCTGGCGTACCATACGGTCAAGCTGCTCCCACAACAGCTCAATGGGGTGGTGATCTGGTGACTGCGCTGGCC
The DNA here is from genome assembly GCF_027789765.1 of Dendropsophus ebraccatus. NCBI lineage: Eukaryota > Metazoa > Chordata > Amphibia > Anura > Hylidae > Dendropsophus > Dendropsophus ebraccatus. Next base: position 99,472,097 of record NC_091462.1, on the reverse strand, counting down.
ACTCCATTACCTATGATAGAATACCAGCTGCTGCTTCTGCTGTAAATAGTTCTCGCACAATTTGGAGGTGTGTTTAGGGTCATTGTCCTGTTGTAGGATGAAATTGGCTCCCATCAAGCGCTGTCCACTGGGTATGGCATGGCGTTGCAGAGTGATAGCCTTCCTTATTCAGAATCCCTTTTACCCTGTACAAATCTCCCACCTTACCAGCACCAAAGTAACCCCAGACCATCACATTACCTCCACCATGTATAACAGATGGCGTCAGGCATTCTTCCAGCATCTTTTCATTTGTTCTGCGTCTCACAAATGTTCTTCTTTGTGATCCAAACACCTCAAACTTGGATTCATCCATCCACAACACTTTTTTCCAGTCTTCCTCTGTCCAATGTCTGTGTTCTTTTGCCCATCTTAATCTTTTTCTTTTATTGGCCAGTCTCAGATATGGCTTTTTCTTTGCCACTCTGCCCTGAAGCCCAAAATCCCGCAGCCGCCTCTTCACTGTAGATGTTGACACTGGTGTTTTGCGGGTACTATTTAATGAAGATGCCAGTTGGGGACCTGTGAGGCGTCTGTTTCTCCAACTAGAGACTCTAATGTGCTTATCCTCTTGCTTAGTTGTGCAACGCGGCCTCACACTTCTTTTTCTACTCTGGTTAGAGCCTGTTTGTGCTGTCCTCTGAAGGGAGTAGTACACACCGTTGTAGGAAATCTTCAATTTCTTAGCAATTTCTCGCATGGAATAGCCTTCATTTCTAAGAACAAGAATAGACTGTCGAGTTTCAGATGAAAGTTCTCTTTTTCTGGCCATTTTGAGCGTTTAATTGACCCCACAAATGTGATGCTCCAGAAACACAATCTGCTCACAGGAAGGTCAGTTTTGTAGCTTCTGTAACGAGCTAGACTGTTTTCAGATGTGTGACCATGATTGCACAAGGGTTTTCTAATCATCAATTAGCCTTCTGAGCCAATGAGCAAACACATTCTACCATTAGAACACTGGAGTGATAGTTGCTGGAAATGGGCCTCTATACACCTATGTAGATATTGCACCAAAAACCAGACATTTGCAGCTAGAATAGTCATTTACCACATTAGCAATGTATAGAGTGTATTTGTTTAAAGTTAGGACTAGATTAAAGTTATCTTCATTGAAAAGTACAGTGCTTTTCCTTCAAAAATAAGGACATTTCAAGGTGACCCCAAACTTTTGAACGGTAGTGTGTATGTATTATAAAAGTGATATAATAAGTAGCTGGCCTAATATCCCCTGTAATATAGTACATTATGTAATATACTATATCTAGTAATCAGTATATCCCAGAGAGTCACTTTGCAGGCTGACAGATCTGATTCCTAAAGAGATTTCTTTGTGACTTGTTATTTGTGGGTCAGTTTTCTCCTGCAGCTGTAGGTGGCGCTGTTGTACAGGGAAAGCTCTTATCCTCCTGACTATGTGATTCCATATTCAGTAACAGTATCAGGGATGGGAAACCCGCAGCCTTCCAGCTGTTGCAAAACTACAATTCCCATCATGCCTGGACAGCCAAAGCTTTGTAGGGAATTGTAGTTTTGCTACAGCTGGAGGACTGCAGGTTCCCCCTCCTTGTCTTATGGTTCGTTTACACAGAAAGATTTATCTGACAGATTTTAGAAGCCAAAGCCAGAAATTGATTTGAAAAGAAGAGAAATCTCAATCTTTCCTTCTTGACCCGTCCCTGTTTATAGTCTGTTCCTGGCTTTGGCTTCAAAGATCTGAGAGATAAATCTTTCTGTGTAAACGCACCATTAGACCCTAATGGTGACCACCATCTTCATCCCTATGGGCCATATTGTAGTAATAGCGCCTCTAGTGGCCCTGGCTGCCCTTGTATAATCTGAATATGCAAAACAAGAGTCCATGGAGCCTCAGTTACGAGTCTCAAAACACGGGATAGCCAGATATCTCTAGCCTGTTGCCAACGGGGTGCCTCCAAGATGGGGAGAGCACCACACCACCCTGATAAATAACCCCTTAAGTCCCACTCGGTTGCGAGTATTGGAACATAGACAGGGAAACAACAGGGTGGCCCCTTTTGTCAATGTCTAACTCAAGGTGCGAGTATTGCGATCATGACAAGGGCTTGCAAAGGCAGGCTTCCACCCACAGACAGCCGTTTCGGGGTTTTTGCCCCTCGTCAGTGTGGGGTAGGATTCTGGCTAGTCATGATCATGAGTCATGATCGCAATACTCGCACCTTGAGTTAGACATTGACAAAAGGGGCCACCCTGTTGTTTCCCTGTCTATGTTCCAATACTCGCAACCGAGTGGGACTTAAGGGGTTATTTATCAGGGTGGTGTGGTGCTCTCCCCATCTTGGAGGCACCCCGTTGGCAACAGGCTAGAGATATCTGGCTATCCCGTGTTTTGAGACTCGTAACTGAGGCTCCACGGACTCTTGTTTTGCATATTTAAATTTTTGGGGGCATCAGTGGAGACTCTTGATTGAGTACTTCATTGGAATTTTTTTCGCTGTTCTCCTTGAGTTCAGTGATTACTGTGTTTTGTTCCTTGTATAATCTGATCAGATCTTCAAGGGTGGCCATGAGGACTGATATTAGCTTTGTCATCACAGTCCAGCAAAGATTTAAGGTGTGTTTGCACAGGGAGATTAATCTGACAGATCTTTGAAGCCAAAGCCAGGAACAGACTATGAACAGAGAACAGGTCATAAAGGAAAATCTGTCAGATAAATCTCTGTGTGTAAAAGCACACATCTTCCCTGCTCCCGTTATCATATGCGTGCCTTATGCTGGACGGTGAATCATTGCATATCCTCGCTTACCCACCCGTGCTTCCGTGTTTCATGGAAATGTGTGAATAAGCCCTTAGAGCATGAATGAAGCAGCAGAGCTGGGAAGAAACAGAGGACACTGCAGGAATAGTGATGGTGAATGTGCATTATGTGGCCATGCTTCTATAATCCCCTTCACAATCTATTAGGATCCCTGTTTTTTTTATTGTAGTGCTTGAAAAGCACTATATTGTAATCCGTATTCTTCCGTTTCTTCTTCTTCTTCTTCTTCTTCTTCTTCTTCCAGCCATTTTTCTGCACGTAATACAGCCCGAACCGCTTTCTGCACACACTCCATTCAAACTGCGTTTCGAAGCCCTCGGCGGTGTGTGGTGTGCTATCTATTTTTCGTTTCGATCGGATTTGTTGTTTTTAAGAAATTTACGTTTAAAGACCCCGAATTTCCCATAGAAAATAATGGCCCATTGCAAATAATGGCCACACTCTAACCGCTGACAGCCAATCACAGCACATATGCAAATAGCTGAAATATAGCAGCCAATAGGAACTCTACGGTCTCGTCATGCAATGTATCACACCATCCACAGTCACATGTCCACTATTGGCCAATAGAAGATGTAATATATGGAAGGTCCTTAACGATTTTGTCTCACTGACATGAGTAAGATTGTCATGGTAACCGAGCAATGATCTTTATTATTATAAGTACTCAGATCACTCTTAAAGGGACCCAGGTCGCCCTTAAAGGAACGCAAGTCGCTCTTAAAGGGACCCAAGTCTCTCTTAAAGGGAGGGGAGCCATGTCGCTCTTAAAGGGACCCAAGTCATTCTTAAAGGTACCCAAGTCGCTCTTAAAGTGGTGGGACCCAAGTCGCTCTTAAAGGGACGGGACCAAAGTCTCTCTTAAAAAGTCCTATGTAGCTCTTAAAGGGATCCAAGTCGCTCTTAAAGAAACGGGACCCAAGTTGCTCTTAAACGGACGGGACGCATGTTGCTCTTAAAAGGGACCCATGTTGCTAGGGCGATCTGGGTCCCTTTAAGAGCGGCCCGGGTCCCTTTAAGAGCAAAATAAGTCCCTTCAAGAGCGAAATATGTCCTTTTAAGAGCAAAATTGGTCCCTTTAAGAGTGAAATTGGTGCCTTTAAGAGCGACCTGGGTCCCTTTAACCCCTTAAGGACCGGGCCTGAAATGGCCTTAAGGACCGGAGTAAATTTTATGAATATGACCAGTGTCATATTATTTATTAATGAATAAATGTTTATTCATTAATAACTTCGGGATGCTTTTACCTATCCGGCTGATTCTGAGATTGTTTTCTCGTGACATATTGTACTTTACATTTCTTGTAAATTGGAGTCGATACTTATAACAAATCTTTATGAAATAAAACAAAATAGCGTGAAAAATTGTGAAAAAATGCATTTTTCCAACTTTAAAACTTTTCTGCTTATACAGAAAATGGTTATATCACATAAATTATATATTAAATAGCATTAGCAACATGTCTACTTTATGTTGGCGGCATTTATTAAACGATCTTTCATTTTTTTTAAACAATAGAAAGCGTAAAACATTAGCAGCAAATTTTCAAATTTTCGGTACAATTTCAAAATCAGATATTTTTAGGGACCTGTTCAGGTTTAGGCTGGGTTCACACTATGTATATTTCAGGCAGTATTTGGTCCTCATGTCAGGTCCTCATAGCAACCAAAACCAGGAGTGGATTGAAAACACAGAAAGGATCTGTTCACACAATGTTGAAATTGAGTGGATGGCCGCCATATAACAGTAAATAACGGCCATTATTTCAATACCACAGCCGTTGTTTTAAAATAACAGCAAATATTTGCCATTAAATGATGGCCATCCACTCAATTACAACATTATGTGAACAGAGCATTTCTGTGTTTTCAATCCACTCCTGGTTTTGGTTGCTATACAGCCTCACAAATACAGCCTCAAATATACATAGTGTGAACCCAGCCTTAAAGTGTATTTGAGGGGACTGTGTGTTAGAAAGCCCCACAAAGCACCCCATTTCAGAAACTGCACCCCCCAAACTCTGCAAAAACACATCCAGAAAGTTTTTTAACCCTTTAGGGGAGTCACAGAAATAAAAGCTAAGTGTGTAAGAAATTTGAAAATTTTTATTTTCTGTGCAGAGATTTTATTGTAATCCAATATTTTTCATAATTATGACCCTATTACCAGAGAAATGCACCCCAATAATTATTGCCCCGTTTCTGCAGTTTATAGAAATACCCCATATGTGGCCCTATTGCGCTATTTGACGCAACCACAAGCCTCAGATACAAAGGAGCGCCTAGTGAATTTCAATGGCTCCATTATATTCGGTCATTTCTGACTGTACCACTTCAGGTTGGCAGAGGCTCTGGGGTGCCAAAACCTAAAAAACACCCCTAAAGGGACACCATTTAGAAAACTAGACCCCTCAAGGAATGTAACAAGGGGTGCGGTGAGCATCTGGACCCCATAGGTGCTTCACAGATTTTCCGAACAATGTGGCGTGAAAAAAGACAAAAGTATTTTTTACACTAAAACGTTGTTCTAGCCTTCAATTTTTCATTTTCACAAAGGGATAAAAGGAAAAAAAAAACACAAAACATGTAGTGCAGTTTCTCCCGAGTACAGAAATACCCCACATGTGGACATAAAGTGCCAAGCGGGCGCAGGACGAGCCTCCAAAGGGAAGGAGCGCCATTTGGATTTTGGAAGCTGAATTTCACTGGAATGGATTTCAAGGGCCACATCGCATTTACAAAGCCCTTGTGCTGCCAAAACACTGGAAACCCCCCACAAGTGACCCCATTCTGGAAACTACACCCCTCAAGGAATCTAACAAGGGGGGCAGTGAGCATATGGACCCCACTGGTGACGGGCACAAATGTGGAACAATGTGACGTGAAAGTGAAAAATTTCATTTTTTCACTTTCATGGCACAAATGTGCCCGTCATCAAGGGGTCCATTTGCTCACTGCACCCCTTGTTAGATTCCTTGAGGGGTGCAGTTTCCAGAATGGGGTCACTTGTGGGGGGTTTCCAGTGTTTTGGCAGCACGAGGGCTCTGTAAATGCGACATGGCGTTCATCATCCATTCTAGCCAAATCCAACCTCCAAAATCCAAATGGCGCTCCTTCCCTTCGGAGGCTTGCCCTGCGCCCACATGGCGCTTTATGTCCACATGTGGGGTATTTACGGACTCGGGGAAATTGCTCTACACATTGTGTTTTTTTTCTCTTTTAACCCCTTGTGAAAATGATAAATTCAAGGCTAGACCAACATTATAGTGTAAAAAATGTAATATTTCATTTTCACGCCACATTGTTCCACATTTGTGCCCGTCACCAGCGGGGTCCATATGCTCACTACACCCCTTGTTAGATTCCTTGAGGGGTGTAGTTTCCATAATGGGGTCACTTGTGGGGGGTTTCAACTGTCTTGGCAACACAGGGGCCTTTTAAATGCAACATGGCCCCTCGAAATCCAATCCAGTCAAATCCAGCCTCAAAAAACCAAATGGCGCTCCTTCCCTTTGGAGGCTTACCCTGCGCCCGCATGGCGCTTTATGTCCACATGTGGGGTATTTCCGTACTCAGGGGAAATTGCGCTACACATTTAGTGTTTTTTTTTACCTTTTAGCCCCTTGTGAAAATGAAAAAATCATGACAAGATTAATGATTTAGAGTAAAAATTTTTAAAAAATTACACTAAATGTTGGTCTAGCCTTGATTTTTTCCATTTCCACAAGGGGTTAAAAAAGAAAATGAACACAAAACGTGTAGGGTAATTTCCCCTGAGTACGAAAATACCCCACATATGGGCATAATGTGCCATATGGGCACAGGGCAAGCCACTAAAGGGACAGAGCGCCATTTAGAGGCTGGAATGGAGGATGGAGGCCATGTCGCACTTACAAAGCTCCTGTGCTGCCAGGACAGTAGAAACCCCCGACAAGTGACCCCATTCTGGAAACTACACCCCATAAGGAATCTAACAAGGGGTGCAGTGAGCATATGGACCCCACTGGTGATGGGCACTTACGTAGAACATGTGCCGAGAAAATAAAAAATACCATTTTTTTCATTTTCACGTCCCAAATGTGGCCGTCACCAGGGGGCCATATCCCCACTGCCCCCCCTTGTTAGATTCCTTATGGGGTGTAGTTTCCAGAATGGGGTCACTTGTGGGGGGTTTCTACTGTCCTGGCCGCACAGAGGTTTGTAATTGCATCATGGCATCCTCTAATGCAGGGGTGGGGAACCTCCGGCCCGCGGGCCGCATCCGGCCCCTGAGACCTCCCGATGCGGCCCGCGGCTCCCCTGTGACACGCGCTGCTCTGGAGGAAGAAAGGAGCCGGCGCACACAGCATCCTCTGTGACAGCTGCCGTGCTGTCTGTGTCGGCTCCTTCCTCCTCCAAAGCGGCGCGTGTCTTTAGTCTCTTGCGGGCCGCGCGCAATGACGTCATTTCATCGCGCGCCGCCTGCAGGAGAAGACCGGCACAGAGGACCTGGGAGAGAAGAGGACCTGGACAGCGTGGGAGCGGAGGTAAGGTGAGAGGGATGTTTATTTTTTTTTATTTGGGGGTTAAATAGGCTACCAGGGACATGACTGATGGGGGGGGATAACTAGGCTACCAGGGACATGACTGATGGGGGGGATAACTAGGCTACCAGGGACATGACTGATGGGGGGGGGGGGGATAACTAGGCTACTAGGGACAAGACTGTTGGGGGTTAACTGGTCCACCAGGGACATGACTGATGGGGGTTTACTGGTCCACCATGCATATGACTGTTGGGGGTTAACTGGTCCACCAGGGACATGACTGTTGGGGGGGGGGGATAACTAGGCCACCAGGGACAAGACTATTGGGGGGGGGATAACTAGGCCACCAGGGACAAGACTGTTGGGGGTTAACTGGTCCACCAGGGACATGACTGTTGGGGGTTAACTAGGCTACCAGGGACATGACTGTTGGGGGTTAACTAGGCTACCAGGGACATGACTGTTGGGGGTTAACTAGGCCACCAGGGACATGACTGTTGGGGGTTAACTAGGCCACCAGGGACATGACTGTTGGGGGTTAACTAGGCCACCAGGGACATGACTGTTGGGGGTTAACTAGGCCACCAGGGACATGACTAATGGGGGTTAACTAGGCCACCAGGGACAGGCCTGCTGGGGGGTTAACTAGGCTACCAGGGACATGCCTGATGGGGGGTTAACTAGGCTACCAGGGACATGACTGAGGGATTAGCTAGGCTACCAGGGACATGACTGATGTGGGTTAACTAGGCTACCAGGGACATGCCTGATGGGGGTTAACTGGTCCACCAGGGACAGGCCTGATGGGGGTTAGCTAGGCCACCAGGGACATGACTGTTGGGGGTTAACTAGGCCACCAGGGACATGACTAATGGGGGTTAACTAGGCCACCAGGGACAGGCCTGATGGGGGGTTAACTAGGCTACCAGGGACATGACTGATGTGGGTTAATTAGGCTACCAGGGACATGCCTGATGGGGGTTAACTAGGCCACCAGGGACATGCCTGATGGGGGTTAACTAGGCTACCAGGGACATGCCTGATGGGGGTTAACTAGGCTACCAGGGACATGCCTGATGGGGGTTAACTAGGCTACCAGGGACATGCCTGATGGGGGTTAACTAGGCTACCAGGGACATGCCTGATGGGGGTTAACTAGTCCACCAGGGACAAGACTGATGCGGGTTAACTAGGCTACCAGGGACATGACTGATGGGGGTTAACTAGGCTACCAGGGACATGACTGATGGGGGTTAACTAGTCCACCAGGGACATGACTGATGGGGGTTAACTAGGCTACCAGGGACATGACTGATGGGGGTTAACTAGGCTACCAGGGGCATGACTGATGGGGGTTAACTAGGCTACCAGGGACATGCCTGATGGGGGTTAACTAGGCTACCAGGGACATGGCTGATGGGGGTTAACTAGTCCACCAGGGACAAGACTGATGCGGGTTAACTAGGCTACCAGGGACATGACTGATGGGGGTTAACTAGGCTACCAGGGACATGACTGATGGGGGTTAACTAGTCCACCAGGGACATGCCTGATGGGGGTTAACTAGGCTACCAGGGACATGACTGATGGGGGTTAACTAGTCCACCAGGGACATGACTGATGGGGGTTAACTAGGCTACCAGGGACATGCCTGATGGGGGTTAACTAGGCTACCAGGGACATGGCTGGGGGGGTTAAGTAGGCTACCAGGGACATGGCTGGGGGTTAACTAGGCTACCAGGGACATGGCTGGGGGGGTTAAGTAGGCTACCAGGGACATGGCTGGGGGTTAACTACAATAGCAGGGGCACTAGGCGAACAATACTTTGCCTTGCCCTGGGTGCTGCAAACCCCCGCTACTAACTGCCGCGCACGGTATGCGGCCCTCGAATGATTTTATAAATGCCCGACCGGCCCTCGACATGGAAAAGGTTCCCCACCCCTGCTCTAATGGGAATGGCGGCCATACCTACTTAGCTGGGGAAAAGGGAAAAGGGGGTATTAGGCCAATTATTGGTTTATAAGGTTGGAAATGACAGGTGTCCATCAAATTCAACCTGTGTTGACCCAGAGGAAGGCAAAAAAAAACCTCGTGAGGCAGACGACAGTAGCCTCATCACAGGGGAAAAATTCCTTCCCGACTCCATAATGGCGATCAGAATAATCCCCGGATCAATGTGACCCCTGAAATAGGAATAAGGGACAGAATTTAGATAATGTAGAACCCCAGTGACGTGTGGTGCGCCTTGGAGCGATCCAGTATGCAGAGGCCGGGGGGATCAGGACAGGTGTCACACTGGAAAATGGCGTCCTTCCTGATCCCCCTGTTACGCCACACTCTGCACTTCTTCTGGGGTCTCCCGTTCTCCAGTGTGGGGGACGTCACCTGGAAATGTTGTCCTGGTGAGATACGGGGTCCTTCATATCCAGAAGTGCTGGGTCCGCTCCATGGCTGCTAAATATTAGGGCTCTATTACTGCTTCTGATATGTTCGGATCGTGCCGCAATCTACAGTAGCTCAGGCAGTGACGGACCAGAAGAGGGGGTGCTGGTATAAAAGTTATCCCCGTACAAGTGGTGACCTTTATCCAGCAGTGGGAAGATCAGTTCCCGGACGATCTCCCCACTAACTCCGAGGATTGGGGGTGGGGGGCATCTGGGGGCTGGATTTGGGTGTCCCTTCCTTCATACACTCTAAGAGTACGTGCACACTGCGGAATGGCGAAGGATAACCCTTCGTGCATTCCGCAGTTGGCACCCACCGGCGGACTGATGCGGGCGCGCGTCTCCGTCCGTGTCATAGACTCCATTCTATGCACGGGCGGATTCCGCTCTCTGTCCAACGTGTTCATTCTTTGGACGGACGATGGAATCCGCCTGTGCATAGAATGGAGTCTATGACACGGGTAGAGACATGCGCCCGCATCAGTCCGCCGGCGGGTGCCAGCTGCGGAATGCACAAAAGGTTATCCTTCGCCATTCCGCAGTGTGCACGTACCCTAAATCTGTAAGTGTACCCTGAGGTACGCTCACAGAGTTAGTAGAATTTTACACCATACCGTCATCTCTTATTGGGACGGTACTGGCGGAAAAGACGTGTCTGGGAGGCAGCGTATGCTACGCTACCCCCAGATACGTCATTGGAGGATGAGGATGAATGGAGGTACGAAGGATCCCCCCATTTATCCTCACTGGCTGTTTCGGTGTCAGAGGCAATAATAACGTATCCCTCTGACGCCGAAAACACCCTGGTGGCCACTTTTATATAGGGATTGGTATATGGGGTATGTAGTGGTGTAGTGTCAAACTTTATTCAATGTAGTGTAGTGTGGTGTAATGTAGTGTTTTTGACGTGTTTTTTTACATTAAGTATAAAAAAAAAAAACTACGCCAAAAATGGTGTTGCTGATAAATGCCGCACTTATGTGCGGCACTTATCAGCAGACTGTGGCAGTAAGATATAGAAAAAAAAGCACACTACGCCAAAAAGGAGGAGTCGCTGATTAGCAGCGCACTTTCGTGCGATGCTGATCAACACTCAGCGGCGATAGGGTGCGGAAAATAGAAAAAAAAAAAAAAACAACTTTATTACATACTGAACATCCCTGTAGCTGCTGATAAGTGTATTACACATATCAGCCGCTAGAGGGCAGCAGAACGGAAAATCCCGAAAACCCGACGCTGGAGCCGAAAATAGCCGAACGTGACGTCACGGAAGAAGCCGAAGACCCGAACGAGACCACGAGGACGGCGCGAACCCGGAAGACGCCGATCAGGACCCCGGGACAGGTGAGTAATGTACGAATACCTGCTCTGGACCCCTCAGCTACCTAGCTGAGGGGTCCAGAGCAGGTATTTATAACTTTTGGGGACTTTGATCGCCGTGAACGGCCAGCCGGTAGCGGCCGGCCGTTCACGGCGATCGGGACGGTGGCACCTGGCCACCATTACTTTTTACAGTAATGGCGGTCGGTGCCGTCCTCGGACAGCACCGACCGCCATTTTTTCCGGGTCATCAGGTCACCGATGACCCGGAAAGGTTCCGATCGCCGCTATTGGCTGATCTGAACTGATAAGCCAATAGCGGCGATTGTCGGCATGGGGGGGGTTAACAACCCCCCATGCCGACAGGGAGAGATGGCCTGCAGTGTATTTCTGCAGGCCATCTCTCCCGATCGCATGCGGCCGGTCCGCGGCGCCCTCTTAAAGGACCCGCGTACCGGTACGTCATGGGTCCTTAAGTGACAGTGATCCATGACGTACCGGTACGACATGGGTCCTTAAGAGGTTAAGAGAGAAATATGTCCCTTAGAGCGAAATGGGTCCTTTTAAGAGCAACCTGGGTCCCTTTAAGAGCGAAATGGGTCCCTTTAAGAGCGACCTGGGTCCCTTTAAGAGCGAAATGGGTCCCTTTAAGAGCGAAATGGGTCCCTTTAAGAGCGAAATGGGTCCTTTTAAGAGCAACCTGGGTCCCTTTAAGAGCGAAATGGGTCCCTTTAAGAGCGACCTGGGTCCCTTTAAGAGCGAAATGGGTCCCTTTAAGAGCGAAATGGGTCCCTTTAAGAGCGAAATGGGTCCCTTTAAGAGCGAAATGGGTCCCTTTAAGAGCGAAATGGGTCCCTTTTAGAGTGACCTGGGTCCCTTTAAGAGCAAAATATGTCCCTTTAAGAGCGAAATATATCCCTTTAAGAGCGAAATATGTCCCTTTAAGACCGAAATTGGTCCCTTTAAGAGTGAAATTGGTCCATTTAAGAGCGACCTGGGTCCCTTTAAGAGTGAAATATGTCCCTTTAAGAGCGACCTGGGTCCCTTTAAGAGCAAAATATGTCCCTTTAAGAGCAAAATGGGTCCCTTTAAGAGCGACCTGGGTCCCTTTAAGAGTGAAATTGGTCCCTTTAAGAGCGACCTGGGTCCCTTTAAGAGCGATTTGGGTCCCTTTAAGAGCGATTTGGGTCCCTTTAAGAGCAAAATGGGTCCCTTTAAGAGCAAAATATGTCCGTTTAAGAGCGAATCGGGTCCCTTTAAGAGCGACCTGGGTCCCTTTAAGAGCGACCTGGGTCCCTTTAAGAGCGAATTGGGTCCCTTTAAGCGTGAAATTTGTCCCTTTAAGAGCGACCTGGGTCCCTTTAAAAGCGAAATATGTCCCTTTAAGAGCGAAATATGTCCCTTTAAGAGCAAAATATGTCCCTTTAAGAGCAAAATATGTCCCTTTAAGAGCAAAATGGGTCCCTTTAAGAGCGAATTGGGTCCCTTTAAGCGTGAAATTTGTCCCTTTAAGAGCGACCTGGGTCCCTTTAAAAGCGAAATATGTCCCTTTAAGAGCGACCTGGGTCCCTTTAAGAGCGAAATATGTCCCTTTAAGAGCGAAATATGTCCCTTTAAGAGCAAAATATGTCCCTTTAAGAGCAAAATATGTCCCTTTAAGAGCAAAATGGGTCCCTTTAAGAGCGACCTGGGTCCCTTAAAGAGTGAAATATGTCCCTTTAAGAGCGACCTGGGTCCCTTAAAGAGTGAAATATGTCCCTTTAAGAGCGACCTTGGTCCCTTAAAGAGTGAAATGGGTCCCTTTAAGAGCGACCTGGGTCCCTGTAAGAGCAAAATATGTCCCTTTAAGAGCGAAATATGTCCCTTTAAGAGCAAAATGGGTCCCTTTAAAAGCGACCTGGGTCCCTTTAAGAGCGAAATATGTCCCTTTAACCCTTTAAGGACATGGCCCATTTTCGTTTTTACGTTTTCGGTTTTTCCTCCTTGTGTTTAAAAGGTCATAGCACTTGCATTTTTCCACCTAGAAACCCCCATGACCCCTTATTTCTTGCGTCACTAATTGTACTTTGCAATTACAGGCTGAATTTTTGCATAAAGTACACTGCGAAACCAGAAAAAAATTCGAAGTGTGGTGAAATTGAAAAAAAAAACGCATTTCTTTTATTTGGGGGAACTGTGTTTTTACGCCATTCATTCACCCTGGGGTAAAACTGACTTGTTATGCATGTTCCTCAAGTCGTTACGATTAAAACGATATATAACATGTATAACTTATATTGTATCTGATGGCCTGTAAAAAATTCAAACCGTTGTTAACCAATATACGTTCCTTAAAATCGCTCCATTCCCAGGCTTATAGCGCTTTTATCTTTTGGTCTATGGGGCTATGCGAGGTGTCATTTTTTGCGCCATGATTTGATCTTTCTATCGGTACCTTGATTGCCCATATACGTCTTTTTGATCGCTTTTTATTACATTTTTTCTGGATTTGATGCGACCAAAAATGCGCAATTTTGCACTTTGGGATTTTTTTGCGCTGACGCCGTTTACCGTACGAGATCAGGAATGTGATTAATTAATAGTTTGGGCGATTACGCACGCGGCGATAGCAAACATGTTTATTTATTTATTTATTTGTTTACTTTTATTTAAAACCTGGGAAAAGGGGGGTGATTCAGACTTTTATTAGGGGAGGGGGCTTTTTACTATTAACAACACTTTTTTTTTTTTTTTTTACACATATACTAGAAGCCCCCCTGGGGGACTTCTAGTATATACACTTGGATCTCTCATTGAGATCTCTGCAGCATAGATATGCTGCAGAGATCCATGAGATCGGCACTCGTTTGCTTTCGGCTGCTGCAGCCGGAAGTAAACGAGTGCCGAGCCGAGGACGGCGCCATCTTGGACGCGTCCCCGGCCGGCATCAGTAACGGAGATCGCTCCTCCGGGACAAGGTCCCGGAGGAGCGATCTCCCCCACTAGACACCAGGGAAACGTTGCCTCCGGTAATCGGAGGCAGCTGTCAACTTTTGACAGCTGCCTCCGATTAGCTAATTAGCGGGCACGGCGATCCGACCGTGCCCGCTAATAGCAGCGGTCCCGGGCTACTCGCGGCACCCGGGACCGCGGCACTTCAAAGCGGGGCCGCCGCGCGGCCCCGCTTTGAAGTGCAAGTGAGGACATAGGACGTACCGGTACGTCCTATGTCCTTAAGAGGTTAAGAGCGAAATTGGTCCCTTTAAGAGCGAAATTGGTCCCTTTAAGAGCGAAATATGTCCCTTTAAGAGCGAAATTGGTCCCTTTAAGAGCGAAATTGGTCCCTTTAAGAGCAAAATATGTCCCTTTAAGAGCGAAATATGTCCCTTTAAGAGCAAAATATGTCCCTTTAAGAACGAAATATGTCCCTTTAAGAGCAAAATGGGTCCTTTTAAGAGCGACCTGGGTCCCTTTAAGAATGAAATTGGTCCCTTTAAACGTGAAATTGGTCCTTTCAAGAGTGAAATGGGTCCCTTTAAGAGCGAAATGGGTCCCTTTAAGCGTGAAATTGGTCCTTTTAAGAGTGAAATTGGTCCCTGTAAGAGTGACCTAGGTCCCTTTAAGATCAAAATATGTCCCTTTAAGAGCAAAATGGGTCCCTTTAAGAGCGACCTTGGTCCCTTTAAGAGCGTCCAGGGTCCCTTTAAGAGCGACCAGGGTCCCTTTAAGAGCGTCCAGGGTCCCTTTAAGAGCGTCCAGGGTCCCTTTAAGAGCGTCCAGGGTCCCTTTAAGAGCGTCCAGGGTCCCTTTAAGAGCGACCTGGGTCCCTTTAAGAGCGACCTGGGTCCCTTTAAGAGCGACCTGGGTCCCTTTAAGAGCGACCTGGGTCCCTTTAAGAGCGACCTGGGTCCCTTTAAGAGCGACTTGGGTTCCGTTAAGAGTGACCTGGGTCCCTTTAAGAGCGAAGGGACCCACGTTGCTCTTAAAGCGACCCAGGTCTCTCCTAAATGGACCCATGTCGCTCTTAAAGGGATGGGACCCAAGTCGCTCTTAAAGGGACGACACCCAGGATTAAAGTTAAATGGAAGTCACTGGTAAAGGGGCGCTCTTTTCAAGCACTATGTATTTCCCTGGAAATGCAAATCTAGTTTTCTTTTGTTAATGAAATTTACAAACTTTACTTTTAGAATTGCAGCGGATGTCACAGTAAAACCTGCTGTGATTCCCGCGCTGTCAGTCTGAATAGTTGTACATACTCACAGTGGAGTTGTCATCCTGCTACGAGTATGTAAACGTCGCCCCCCCTAACCTGTGGCGGCCCGCTGCATACAGTACCGGTCCACGCTCCGGCCGGCTTCTGTGGCTCCCGGCATCCTAACTTCCTGCTCAGCCAATCAGTGCGCTGTCTCACCACAGCCAATGATTGGCCGAGTCGGACATCATGATGCCGGGAGCCACAGAACACGTTGGAGCGTGGACCGGTACTGTATGCAGTCGGCCGCCACAGGTTAGGGGGGGGGGCGGCGTTTACATACTCGTAGCAGGATGACAATTCCACTGTGAGTATGTACAACTATTCAGACTGACAGCGCGGGAATCACAGCGGATTTCATAGTAATTCAGTTACATATGAACCCACCCGGACTCTGAAACTTTATTCAGAACGGAGATCCTGTTAGTGGAGAAGTCCGGGCTCTGATTTTTTTATTTTTTATTTTTTTTTTCAAAAGAGTCAGGAAGGAGGTGGCTGAACATAACAACATGCACTTACCTCCCTGGCTCCAGCGCTGGGGCCGCCGTCCTCCACTTTGGTTCCTGGTCTGAGCTGGGACCTGGGTCGCGGTGTGTCAGGCTCGCTCGGCCAGTCAGTGGCCAAGGTGGGACCACACTACGGCCACTGACCGGCTGAGCGGGGCTGACACGCCCTGACCCGGGTCCCCGCTCAGACAGCAGACCTCAGCGCTGGAGCCGGGGAGGTAAGTGCACGTTGTTACGTTCGGCTCTTTTGAAAAAATAAATTCAGAGCCCGGACTTCTCCTTTAAGCCACCCTTCTCCAACCTCACCGACCGATAAGCCTCAGTGAGTTATAGATAGAGGGAGGTAGATGCAGTTGTTGATGCTTTTGTGCGTATTGTGAAGGGGATGACTTTAGCTGCAACTTCCTTTCTCCAGTAGGAAGAGCAGCTCTGGAGCACAAACTGCTGCTTTCAGTGGGATTCTGTGCATATTCAGGGATAGGGGTAGTCCCATCCCTATAGGTGCCCCCCCTGTACTCTGGGGTTTGTTGACCTCCCGCTCTCCAGTTCTGCTTTATAGAGTACAGCGGCTCCTGCCAGGGATTTTCCACTCTTACGAATGCGTCGCCCACTGCTGAACATGCCTTTGTGTTTGCATCACTCTCCTGCTGCACGGTCAGCGCTCGCACACACTCATACACACTCTACCACTGCCGGGGACGGTTGTGAAATCTGCTGCTGAGTATCAGGAGGGAACTTCCTGCACAGGGCGAGGTACGGAGGGTGGAAGGGGCTGGGGTGGTTGGGCACCTGGGGTGAGGTGCGGCAGCTGTGCACAGACCTGGAGCTAGTGGGAGCCGCCTGCCTGATGTAGCAGAGTTATAACTTTATACACAGAATTGTCTAGCTGTATACCCAGCAAGTATCTATCTCATAGCTATCTGTCCACACTTACAGAATGGCATGCTGCTGTCACTGGATGTCCACCAGCAGAATAGTGAGTGCAGCTCTGGAGTATAATACAGCATGTAACTCAGGATAAGTAATGTAATGTATGTACACAGTGACCCCACCAGCAGAATAGTGAGTGCAGCTCTGGAGTATAATACAGGATGTAACTCAGGATCAGTAATGTAATATATGTACACAGTGACCCCCACCAGCAGAATAGTGAGTGCAGATCTGGAGTATAATACAGGATGTAACTCAGGATCAGTACAGGATAAGTAATGTAATGTATGTACACAGTGACCCCACCAGCAGAATAGTGAGTGCAGCTCTGGAGTATAATATAGGATGTAACTCAGGATTAGTACAGGATAAGTCATGTAATGTATGTACACAGTGACCCCCGAGAAGAATAGTGAGTGCAGCTCTGAGGTATAATACACAGTGTACTCCAGCACTTCATGAACCGGTAAACTATACATCAAATAAACTTACAGCTCTTACAATTGTAGTGGAAAACATGTCTTTATACCGTCCTATACCAGCAAGCTCTATCTATCTATGGGTGTTATTATTGGGTTGTATTATTATTATATCAGTGTAGGGTTTTCCTCCAGCGGTGGATTGGTGTGAATAGTGACAGACCGCTCTGGGGGGTGATTGTAGGAATACCATAGCATGGAGAAAGGATATGGGCCTTGTATAACAGGTCACAGTCATTGGCACAGCTGTAATTGGGGCCCGGTGTGCACAGGTCAGTATATAGGTGAGGACAGTGTTATGACATAGCAGGTTACATAAGGCAGACAGGTCACATTGGTGCCCCCCCTGCGGTATATCTGGAGGTATAATGACTGGTTACCTATTACTAATGGCACAGGGTCACATAGCGCAGATTCCTTCTATTACATGTAATGCACATACCTGACCCCTCGGACCCTGACCCCTGGCACACGACTATTATTGCTGTCAACAGATCACGTCACTGACAAAGCCTGTGCCAGTAGGCAGCCCAGAGCCAGCCCAGATGTCACTGCCATACTAATGGCCCTGGCATGAATGGACAGGGTTGCAGTTCTGTCCATGCAGAATTCATGCTTATGTCTTTATTAATATCAGCACGGTTTTGTGTGAACAGGCCCTTATCAGGTTACAGTGCATAGAGGAGGGTCTTCTGGTCTAGATACCCCTCTATCTTCCAGGGGTGGGAGCCCCTTTAAGGCTATGTTCACACTGTGTAAAATAACGGCCGTTATTTTCAACGGCCGTTATTTTGAGGCCAAAACAACGGCCGTAGAATTACTATTGTACGGGCTAGTCGTGAAACTACGTCCGTTGTTTAATTTTGATTTCTAGTATGATTATAAACGGGATGAAACAGGTCATTTACTTTAAATACTGCGCCCAGCCCAAGAAACCACTCAGAAATTTTTTTTACATCAAAATCAAGTTTAATTCGGCAGATGTAAGTTTTACATTCGCGGCCGCATTGAAATCCACGGCCGTTGTTGCAGTATTACCGGTCGGAAATAATTGACATGTTCATTTTTCACAAGGCCGTATAAACAACGGCCGTTATCTGATACGTAGTGTGAATTCAACGGCCGTAGTTACATTGCATTGCAGTCATTATAGGGAACATCAAAACAACGGCCGTAGTTTTGCGGCGCGGACAACGGTCTTTATTTTACGTAGTGTGAACATAGCCTTAATCTGTATGTCCGTGCATTGTGTTACATTTACACAGCTGGATTATGCAGGGAGCACCATATGGCGGCACATGTAGTGCCTATGTAACTTTAATACAGGACCTAAGGATGCAGTATACCTCCATTCAGGCTTCATTCACACTGCACTGTAGTATTTATAGACTCACACTCACATATTCCTTTAGGAAACTTCAGCAGGAGATCCCATTGAGCCGGGTCCTTCTGTTTTCTATAGTATGTGAGAATACCCCTTGTACTAATGATCGGGAAATACAAGGATATAGCCCTGCGTCATATCATGGAAACAGCCATTGTTTGTTACTGCCGTCTCCACGTGAGATCTTTCCAAGTGAGCTTAATAAAAACAGGCTGTGGGAATGTATGGGCTGAGAGCGGATCTATGTGCAATGCTGCCATACGGCCCTACAGCATATGGATTGTGTCCAGTCCCTGCCTGTCCAAGTGTATTGTGAGAGTCATCCAGTTACAGCTCACACTGACAGCGAATAGTACTACATAGACGGGAAAGATGGTTTGTAAAGTAATTTGTCCTCAACACCAATGTTTTATACAGAATAACACGACCATCATGTATCAGCAAGGAGGTTATTACATGTCATAGTCTTTTTATCCCGGGAGGAACTTTTTCTTTCACTCATTGTTACTTCCTGCTGTGTATTGTGCTGTAAGAAGGAAAAAACTTCTATATACAGGAATATAACTACTATAATACTGATCCTATATACAAGAATATAACTACTATAATACTGCTCCTATATACAAGAATATAACTACTATAATACTGCTCCTATATACAGGAATATAACTACTATAATACTGCCCCTATATACAAGAATATAACTACTATACTACTGCTCCTATATACAAGAATATAACTACTATAATACTGCCCCTATATACAGGGATATAACTACTATAATACTGCCCCTATATACAAGAATATAACTACTATAATATTGCTTCTATGTACAAGAATATAACTACTATAATACTGCCCCTATATACAAGAATATAACTACTATAATACTGCCCCTATATACAGGAATATAACTACTATAATACTGCCCCTATATACAGGAATATAACTACTATAATACTGCCTCCTATATACAAGAATATAACTACTATAATACTGCCCCTATATACAAGAATATAACTACTATAATACTGCTCCTATATACAAGAATATAACTACTATAATACTGCTCCTATATACAGGAATATAACTACTATAATACTGCTCCTATATACAAGAATATAACTACTATAATACTGCTCATGTATACAAGGATATAACTACTATAATACTGCTCCTATATACAAGAATATAACTACTATAATACTGCTCCTATATACAAGAATATAACTACTATAATACTGCACCTATATACAAGAATATAACTACTATAATACTGCTCCTATATACAGGAATATAACTACTATAATACTGCCCCTATATACAGGGATATAACTACTATAATACTGCCCCTATATACAAGAATATAACTACTATAATATTGCTTCTATGTACAAGAATATAACTACTATAATACTGCTCCTATATACAGGAATATAACTACTATAATACTGCCCCTATATACAAGAATATAACTACTATAATACTGCCCCTATATACAGGAATATAACTACTATAATACTGCCCCTATATACAGGAATATAACTACTATAATACTGCCTCCTATATACAAGAATATAACTACTATAATACTGCTCCTATATACAGGAATATAACTACTATAATACTGCTCCTATATACAAGAATATAACTACTATAATACTGCTCATGTATACAAGGATATAACTACTATAATACTGCTCCTATATACAAGAATATAACTACTATAATACTGATCCTATATACAAGAATATAACTACTATAATACTGCTCCTATATACAAGAATATAACTACTATAATACTGCTCCTATATACAGGAATATAACTACTATAATACTGCCCCTATATACAAGAATATAACTACTATACTACTGCTCCTATATACAAGAATATAACTACTATAATACTGCCCCTATATACAGGGATATAACTACTATAATACTGCCCCTATATACAAGAATATAACTACTATAATATTGCTTCTATGTACAAGAATATAACTACTATAATACTGCCCCTATATACAAGAATATAACTACTATAATACTGCCCCTATATACAGGAATATAACTACTATAATACTGCCCCTATATACAGGAATATAACTACTATAATACTGCCTCCTATATACAAGAATATAACTACTATAATACTGCCCCTATATACAAGAATATAACTACTATAATACTGCTCCTATATACAAGAATATAACTACTATAATACTGCTCCTATATACAGGAATATAACTACTATAATACTGCTCCTATATACAAGAATATAACTACTATAATACTGCTCATGTATACAAGGATATAACTACTATAATACTGCTCCTATATACAAGAATATAACTACTATAATACTGCTCCTATATACAAGAATATAACTACTATAATACTGCACCTATATACAAGAATATAACTACTATAATACTGCTCCTATATACAGGAATATAACTACTATAATACTGCCCCTATATACAGGGATATAACTACTATAATACTGCCCCTATATACAAGAATATAACTACTATAATATTGCTTCTATGTACAAGAATATAACTACTATAATACTGCTCCTATATACAGGAATATAACTACTATAATACTGCCCCTATATACAAGAATATAACTACTATAATACTGCCCCTATATACAGGAATATAACTACTATAATACTGCCCCTATATACAGGAATATAACTACTATAATACTGCCTCCTATATACAAGAATATAACTACTATAATACTGCTCCTATATACAGGAATATAACTACTATAATACTGCTCCTATATACAAGAATATAACTACTATAATACTGCTCATGTATACAAGGATATAACTACTATAATACTGCTCCTATATACAAGAATATAACTACTATAATACTGCTCCTATATACAAGAATATAACTACTATAATACTGCCCCTATATACAAGAATATAACTACTATAATACTGCCCCTATATACAGGAATATAACTACTATAATTCTGCTCCTATATACAAGAATATACTATAATACTGCCCCTATATACAAGAATATAACTACTATAATACTGTCCCCTATATACAAGAATATACTATAATACTGCTCCTATATACAAGAATATAACTACTATAATACTGCCCCTATATACAGGAATATAACTACTATAATACTGCTCCTATATACAGGAATATAACTACTATAATACTGCCCCCTATATACAGGAATATAACTACTATAATACTGCTCCTATATACAAGAATATAACTACTATAATACTGCTCCTATATACAGGAATATAACTACTATAATACTGCTCCTATATACAAGAATATAACTACTATAATACTGCTCCTATATACAAGAATATAACTACTATAATACTGCTCCTATATACAAGAATATAACTACTATAATACTGCCCCTATATACAAGAATATAACTACTATAATACTGCCCCTATATACAGGAATATAACTACTATAACACTGCTCCTATATACAAGAATATAACTACTATAATACTGTCCCCTATATACAAGAATATACTATAATACTGCTCCTATATACAAGAATATAACTACTATAATACTGCCCCTATATACAGGAATATAACTACTATAACACTGCTCCTATATACAGGAATATAACTACTATAACACTGCCTCCTGTATTATTGAGGACTGGTTTATACTTTGTCACAGACGTTGATGGTGTATTTCTCCCCTCTCGCCCACAGAGGACCCCCGCTGCTGCCCAGAGATGTCGGCCTAGATTATGACCTCGAGTAAGAATCCAAGATTCAATCATTTTTCAGCTGGTGCCACGAACATACCACCAGAAAACACCAACGGGGTACCGGCCTTTTATCCCCACTATTTCCTGCTTTTTTTTTCTTGTATGACTCCCTCCATAAAACGTGGTTCTTATTGGGGGAATAAATAAATCTAAATGTTTTCTCGGGGGGCGCACCTCACCTGCCTCTATTATCCGGGCGCACAGAACTAGATGGTCAGCATTCAGCCCGAGCCCACCCCTGGTCCTGCCCCCTGTAATGTAGAGAATGGGAATTAGGGGAGGAGATCCCCAGGGACTTAAAGGGGTACTTCACCCCAAAAAAGTCTTTTAAATCAAATGCCAGAGACTTGTAATTTACTTTTATTAAAAAAAAACCTCAAGCCTTCCAGTACTTATCAGCTGCTGTATGTCCTGCAGGAAGTGGTGTATTCTTTCCAGTCTGACACAGTGCTCTCTGCTGCCACCTCTGTCCATGTCAGGAGCTGTCCAGAGTAGAAGTAAATTCTCAAGGAAAACCTACCCTGCTCTCGAGACTGGAAATAATACCACTTCCTGCAGGACATACAGCAGCTGAGTATTGTAAGACTTTAGATTTTAGAAGTAAATTACAAATCTCTGACACTTTCTGGCAGCAGCTGATTTGGAAGAGTAAACTACCCCTTTAATAACAGCAATAATAGCCCTAAAATCATCTTATTACCACTCTGTAGGGTTCTCACAATAATAAGAACTCTTTACGTTTTAGCCCATTTCTCACTTCCAGCTCTCCCCATTTCCCCTCCTCTCAGTCTCTCTCTTATTGCCCCCCTTAGAACCTCCTCCCCCCCTATATCACTCTACACCACATTCCAAATTATTATGCAAATTATGGATTGAAGTGTCATAAAAATCTACCAATGAATGGTATTGTGTCTCAGGGGTCTACATTAGATATTTCATGAAAACTTAAAGTGACTCTGTGACCCCCTTTTATTTTATATCATACGTCATGCTGCTTGTTCAAGTAAAAAGTGATCTTTTATCATCTGCAGATTGTGCAAAGTGGGTGGGGCTTCATGGCAACAGCAGCACTTAGCCCCACCCTCAGCGCCACCATTGGCCCCGCCCCTCTGTGATGTCATCAGCACATAGGCCTCTCCCCCTTGACGTCCATTTGTATGGGCCGACCTAGAGGGGGTGGGGCCTAGACCTTTAGGCCAGCCTGTTCCAATGGTCGGCAAGGGGGTGGGGCCGATGTGCCTATGACGTCATGGAGGGGCAGGGCCAACAGTGGCTCTGGACAGGGCTAAGTAGCGCTGTTGCCGTAAAGCCCCGCCCACTTAGCGCAATCCTCAGATGATAAAAGATCCCTTTTTACTAGAACAAGCACCATGATGTATGATATAAAATAAGATATGAAAAACGCTAAATTTACCCTTTACACCTGTGTAGAGAAGTCAGAATGCAAAAAGGGGGTGACTTTAAGCGTGATCCTCGTACTGTGAAGAGATTTGTAGAACAGACCACCGACGGGTTTGTACAGAGAAAGGTAGAATGAGGAATATTTCTGGAAGGCAAGTTCATCGGATTCAGCAGCTGCTGAAATGCCATTACACACCAGCAAACAGGTATGTGATGCTGCTGGTGCCACTGGAGTCCTGCGAACCTCAAGGTGTAGGATCCTTCAGAGACTTGCTGTGATGCATAAACCTACTGTGGTGCACCCCCAACCAGTGCTCACAAGCAGAAACCATGCAGTGGGCCCAGACCTATATGCGGACTCATTTTCAAACTTGTTTACTGATGAGCATCGTGCAACCCTGGATGGTCCAGTTGGATGGTTGGTGGATGGCCACCATGTCCCAACAAGGCTGCGACGCCAGCAAGGAGGTGGCGGAGTCATGTTTTGGGCCGGAATTATTGGAAGAGAGCTGGTCGGTTGTGACCTCTGCAAAGTATATAGAGTTTCTAAACAATCACTTCCTTCCATGGTACAAAAAGAAGAACCAGGCCTTCCAGAGCAAACACTTCTATAGGCATGACAATGCTCCATCTCATGCTGCTGGGAAGACCTCAGAGTCATTGGCTGCTATGGGCATAAAGGCAGAGAAACTCATGGTGTGGCCACCATCTTCCCCTGACCTCAACCCTATAGAGAACCTTTGCGGTATCATCATGCAAAGGATCTATGTGGATGGGCGGCAGCTCACATGAAAACAGCAGCTCTGGGAGGCGATTCCAACACCATGCCAAGAAATTCAAGCAGAAACTCTCCAAAAACTCAAGTTCTATGAATGCAAGAATTGTAAAGGTGATATCAAAGAAGTTCCTATGTTAGGCCTATGGTACGGAAATTACGTTGTGCTGCAGGCTGAGGGAATCCCGGCCGGAGCGTATACACACATGGTATATACTTCGGCCAGGATCCCTAGCAGCGCCGTAGATAACTGACATGTCCTTGTCCCTGAAAGCCCTGTCAGTGCACACTATGAAGCGAGCGGCTCCGGCCACACGCTCCATAGTGTGCCGTGGGGAGTTCTGATGCAGGTGCACACGACGCAAAAGATCATCCGGCCGGTACTGCAGTACCAGCCGGGATAATCTTTTCTGAGACTGTCCGTTCTGTAACCCTGCCGGGTCACGGAATGGTCGGTCTCATACTAAGTGTGCACATAGGCCTAACATGTAACATGGCCTGTTAGGATGTTTTGGATGGAAATGGCTTTGGATTTCAGTGAATGTGACCTCCTAATGCTGTAAATGTAACAAACGACCATTTTCAGTTCTTTAAAACCTATAAAATGTTTTGAAACTCTGCTGTGTATATTAATTTGGAGGTTTTTTTTTCCAATTTTTAAGAATATACAGTGATGACTTTTATTATACTGACTGTTATTTGCATCAACCATTTAGGAAAATCCGAGATAAATATCACTTGCATAATAATTTGGACCATGGTGTATATCTCCCTCTCTGTCTCTCTTGTACCATTCCTTCCCACATTTTACCTTCATCTTCCCCCTGTACTTGATCGCTCCCCTCGCCTTCTGTCATCCTCCTACATGAGCTTATTTATCTTTTCCTTTATCATAGACCAGAATGGAAACCACGTTTGGCCCAGCGTTCACAGCAGTGACCACCATCACTAAAGGTAAGGAGGGGAATGTTCAGCTCTTATCCTCATCTCATGTTACTGGCTTTTATGTAGGACTTTAAAAAAAATTTTCTTTTTTAATTAACATTTCTTCAGTAAAGTTATATAGCTTTGTAATGTATAAGTTATATAAGTTTGCAGCAGATTTAAGAATGTAGTGACAACTTTCTTTACCTATTTCTATGCCAGGCCGGTAATAATAATAAAGCCATGCTTACCCGCTTTCATTCCTCTGGTACACTCCCGTCTGCTTCTTTGGGTCCCGACCCACTGACAGTCCACTCAGCAAATCACTGGCCGCGATGGGACAGTGCAGTGATTGGCTGAGCGAGCTGTTAGTGAGGCGGGACCCGGGGAAGCAGACAGGAGCACACCAGAGGAATGGGAGCGGGTAAGCATGGCGTCTTTATTATTTTTCACGCCTCATTGGAAGTAGTTAAAGAAAGTTTCCATCACATTCTATAATACATACCTCTGTTGTCAGTCAATATTACACCAAGAGGCGCCCCTTGTCTCCTTTTCTTTCACTACATTCTTGCAGCAGAATGAAAATCTGCTGCGAGAATACAGAGCCATAAACTCGCAGTGTGTAATCCGCTGTGATACGGTTCGCGTACGTGTGTATGTTTTTACATTTAAATTATTTACATGTTACATTACAGATGCTGCTCCTCTGCTGCCACTAATGGCTGACTTGGGAACAGCAGGGCTGCTCAAGCCCTCGTGCCAGCATGGTTACATATCACTAGTGCTGCAGCGTACAGATACTAAACCTCCCCTGATGTCTATATAATACATGTTAGTATTAGAATAGACATTACACTTGGGGAAGCTGTCTGTTTCAGTAGTGCTGAAGCCGCGTGGTGAAGGAGAGCTATACTTTGCTGTGTCTGAAGCCCTTGTAATACAGACAGCTTCCCTGAGTGTAATGTCTGTTCTAATGCTAACAAGTATTCTATAGACATCAGGGGAGACTCAGTATCTGCATGCAGCAGCACCAGTGATATATACCAGTGCAAGGACCAGGGTTCAAGCAGCAGTGTATTTCACAACAAAGCATTCATAGGAGCCGCGTCTCCCCTTACTGCTGCTACTCAATGTAAAAAAAATATACATTTTTTTAAAATAATGCTATAACTAGAGATGAGCGAATTTACAGTAATAGCGAAGCACAGCTCTTCATTTTCTCTGCAATCCGCTCATCAACCTGCTGCCTTGTAACTCACTGCCGCTCCTCCCCGGGTGCTGGGAAAAGCTGGGTCCAGTACTGGGAAACTTCTTCCAGTTTCCCGGGATTGGGTCCAGCTTTTTCAGGCACCCGGCTGTAAGCAGGCTGAAGAGCGGATTGCAGAGATAACAAAGAGCTTAGCTTTGTTATTACTGTAAATTTGCTCATCTCTAGCTGTAACTGTAAGAAAGAATTCAAGAAAGAATTTTTTTTTGCCAGAATACCACTTCAGTGATATACAATAATATTATTAAAGGGTAAATATTATTTTACAGCGGACGGTACAAACTCATTCAAGCAGCATCGAAGGACGCCCTCCACGTCCAGCACTTTAACCTTCTCACCTCGAGATGAAGATGATGTCATGGTAAGCAGCAAACTGAACCTCTCACCGTTACAGAAGGACCCATGTATAGCGCATATTGCCCAGACCTTACTATTCCACAATGATCACCTCCATACCGTCTCCTGGGTCTCCTCCAGTGTTTGAGTTGAAGCCTGCAGGGTGATGTGACCCCCCCCCCCCCCCCCCCCCCCCCCCCCCCCCCATAGTGGTAACTGGCCACCACTGTCATATAATGGGAAGGACCAGGCACAGCCACTACAAAGTGTTTGGCGCCAAAGCTGATTGGTGGAGGTGGAGGTGGAGGTGGATCTGATAATAATGGCCTTGTCTAAGGGTGTTATTAACTTCAGTTCTCTGTGAGTAACCATGCTATAGGGATTCTCTGCCTTAGACAGTCCCTACCTGCTAGAAGTGTCCCTTGACAATGAGCTGATCAGAGAGTTAACCTAGTGGGATCATATGCAATCAGTGATAGTCTATGGGGGTGAACCTGGTAGGAAAATTTCCACACAGCGCCACCACTGGGGAAATGAAGCATTACACAGTGCTCAATCAAATCAATAGATTGTCTGTGTAATGCAGGACAGAACAGGTCCTCGAGATGAGGATCCTGAACAGGGGACCTGCTCCAGTAACTTATAATTCCTTGGAGGGGTAGACAAAATGAGGTTTTCTAAACTTGACATTTCCTTTAACCTGTGGGTCAGCTTTCTAGTGTTTTCTATGGGACATAACATTACATATAAGCATTACAATACTATAGGATCTAGTGTGTCATCGCAACTTGACCACAAAGGGCTTAAAACAAGTTGGCACTGTCCCAGTGGGAATATCATTCCCAATATATATTCCCCTTTGGACTCCCCCCTCCACTCTCCATATAGCCCCCTCCTTCCCCAGCCTCCTCACATCTCCAGCAGGAAGCAGCCAAGCCGACTGAATTCAATAGGAGGAAGTGTCTGCATATACACTCTCAGCAGCACTGCCAGGACCGAGGCTGGAGAGTGGAGCGGCCGCTCATATATAGGGTGTTCGGAGTGTCTCTTGTACCCCAAGTCCTTGAAGCAATGCAGGCACATGCGGCTGACACCTTGATATCGTCTCAATCACACTCAGATTAGCGGCTAGAAGAACTGACAACCTGAAACTTAAGAAAATGTGAGCGACACAGAACAGGCTGAGGATCCTGGGTGGGTTATGGAGCTGACGCAGGACAGATGGACATTGATGTTTGCTCATGCTTGGATCCAAGCTTCTCTATCCCGTTCCAATCCCTCGGGTTTCTTCTCTTTGTAGCCTCCTATCAGCACCTCCCGACGCTCGGACTCAGCCCTCAGTTCCCTGCACTCCGAGTCCAGCATGCCTTTACGCTCCACCTTCTCACTCCACGAAGAAGAGGAAGAACCGGTAAGCGGAAAGTCTTACAAGATCTGTAAGTAGTCAGGCGCTGGCGCGTCTCGGTCATGTGTCCAGTCTTGGAATGTTGCATGGTGTATAGCTGACAGCTGTCATATACACTATGTACATATATTACAGTGCCAATTCCATCTGTAATCTCTGTACATCAGATGTAGATATTGTTAAGGAGAGTTATTTCCAGGAAGAATAACAGAGGGACAGTTCATTGATGGCTGTCACTGGGATACCTCTGATCGGTGGGTTTGCAGCTGCTATGACCTCAGCTGACCACTAGAGTGAAGGGGCGATGGTGTTAGGATGGCGATGTGATACTTCATCTCCACCTGGTGCTTTTCAGTGGTCATATGATCAAAGAAGGAAAGATCATGGCTGCAGTATCCTTCTAGGTATCACTTTATAATAGTAAGTGTTGGGGTATAGGGTCACCTGACTAGTACGTGTAGGCCCAGGCTATATTGAGGCTGTTCTTATGGTTTAATTCACACCTGTCCTCTGTCCATCCATACAGGACCCGCTGGTGTTTGCGGAACAGCCCTCGGTGAAGCTTTGCTGCCAGTTGTGCTGTAGTGTTTTTAAGGACCCTGTTATTACCACATGTGGGGTAAGTGAGGTGATATATACCCTTAAAGATACTGTTTTGATCTCAATGTTTGCTGTCAGGGAATGGAAGCATTCAGAGGCTGAAATAAAACTCACTACTGGCTCAGTTCTGCTTATACAGCTGAGGGTTTGCTGCAACGTACAAGTGTAAAGAAGAACTTTCATACATGTTCCATAGCCGTCATCTGGCTGTCGGCTAATCCTCCCTTCTTTCCCATAGACATGCATGCTCAGTTTGTCTGAATGTGTTTTCAAAGTGAGAGAGAATGAGCTGCTGCAAGACTCCTCTGCTAGTAACTTAGGAACCTTGTTAAAATCCAACATTTCTGATTTGTCTTTTTTATTAATGGGCACCTGTGTGTCCAACAGGCAGGATTGTCAGCAGAAAAAAACCCTGGTCCATCTAGTCTGCCCTTATATTATTATCTTAGGATAGAGAGATGTTTATCCCAGTCAGGTATACATTCATTTACTATAGATTTACCTACCACGTCAGCTGAAAGTTTGTTCCAAGCATCTACTACTCTTTCAGTAAACTAATATTTTCTCACATTGCTTCTGATCTTTCCCCAACTGACCTCAGATTATGGCCTCTTGTTCTTGTGTTTAGTTTTTTTCCCTCCTGAACCTTATTTAGTCCTTTAACATATATAAAGGTTTCCATCATGTCCCCCCTTTCTCTTCTTTCCTCCAGACTATACAGATTTAGATCTGTAAGTCTTTCCTGATGCTTTAGACAGTCCACCATTTATGTAGCCCGCCTTTGGACTTCAATAATTACATAGAGCCCGGAGAAGAGCTTAGCTAAGTGCTTCACTCCCTTTCTCACTTTATAGGATAGTCTCCATTGTAAGTCTATGGGCGACCTCATGCCGAGATCTCAGGGAGCGAAACGATCAAATCTTTTGAAATGTCCCTAATGACAGGGAGCCTTCAACCTGTGCCATCGAGAGTGGCAAGAATTCATCCTGACAGCAAGCAGGGATACTGCAAATGGTTTCTACATCCACTGTCCACTCCTATAGAGGGTCCTAGGCACTTGTTGGGGGTTGTAGTCATCAGTAGTGCTGGGAAGTTGCATTTGCTGATGGAGCTGGCTCTTGGCAGCAGCCGCGCTGTGTTGTTTGGCAGTCAGTGGGGTTCTTGGCTGGAAGCGGCTCTGTGCACCTGTAGCTACATAGATCTCCCACATCTGCTGGGAAAATTGTGAACATGACCCCTGTCATATCTGGAGGAAACAATAGGCGTCCAGGTAGGGAGCTGAATCCGCTGGCTCATCAGTATGTAGATGTGAGCACATGACCCCTGTAGCATTGGCTGATAACAGAGAACAGAGTATTGTAATCCATTCAGGATGAGACTGAAGATTAGTGTCCCTTTAATGGCTCGTCTATGCAACTCTTCTCATAAAGGTCAGTCCTCAGCCCTCCCCCGGAAACCTCCAGAGCATTGCCGACCGAGCCATGGAAAGTCCTGCGGCAGGAAGCACTGGGCTTCTCTCCCAGCTCCGTGCACACTTGTGCTCTCCAGGAAGGGGGCAGGGAGCCGCATTATCTCAGGCCACGGCTCAGGGGACCCATAGAGGCCTCTCCGGCCAGAACACACAGTGAAAGTACAAGAGTCATTTATCCGGCGCAGTCAGCGCCAATAAGTAGGTCCCTTTTAGAATGTGAAAGTGACGGTTAGAGGAGAGATGCGGCGTCATTGCCGGACGCTGGCAGAAGGGAGAACCGAAAAGAGGGAAGTGAGAGAAATGGTAGAAACATTGAGAAACTCTGAGGTGCAGCCAGTCAGATGTACAGACACACATTATATACACAGTAGTGTCTGCCATCCAAATTCCTGCAGTCTGTAATATAAGCTGATCATTCAGGAAAGTGGCCTCCAGCCTGTGGCTCTCCAGCAGTTGGATGTCAGGGAATGATGGGAGTTGTAGTTTTGCAACAGCTGGAGGGCCGCAGGTTAGAGATCACTTTCCTAAAGGATGTGGCTCCCCAACAATTGTCAGGGAATGCTGGGAGTTGTAGTTTTGCTACAGTTGGAGAGCCACTGTCTTATAGGTTCAGCCCCCTTATACAATATAGCAGATTATCTGATAGTCCAGCACCTGTAATGTACTACTGGCCCCATTATATTTTTCAGGAAGCTCATCCTCTCTCTGCAAATTTCCTCATACACCCACTAGATGGCGCTGTGAATATTACAGTCATTGGCCTGACGCTAAAATAAATAGGTTAATCTTTTATTACCTCCTCCCTAATGTGGATTATGTAAGAACAATGGATTGATACAGATGCGGAGCCTCGGCAGCCGACTATAGAGTACAGTATAGAACCGTCCTATAGTGATTGTATGGATCACCGCTGACTCTTGTCTCCTCTGCTCCACAGCATACGTTTTGCCGGAGGTGTGCCTTAACATCTGGTAGGTAGAGTCTTGTCTTCTGTTACTAGATCATACATTGTACACCTATAGTACGCTGAGGAGAGATGCTAATATTCATTTATTTGCTTCAGTACATGTGTGGCAGGAGTTCTCCTATTTGACCCCGCACTACTGACATTTACGTACGCTGCGCACTTTCTTTAGGGTGTGTTCCATTACTCTTTTAGTAAAGTAACATTTTCTCATAAAGCCTCCAGCTCTCGGCCTGTATCTTTTAAGGGAACCTATCTTACTTTTCATGCTGCCTGAACCATAAATCATCAGGGTGGTCCCTGGCAGCCCCTCACAACCAGCCTTGATAGACAGATCTCTTCCTGTTTGGGTATAGAGCGAGACCTATCAATCAAGTCTAGGGAGACGGGCAGAAGCCGCCAGGGACCGTCCCAGTGACAGGTGGTTCAGGTAGCATGAAAGCAATGATACATTTTTAGAAGCTGCTTTCACATTAAGGCTATGTTCACACAGTGTATTTATTAAGACACGAACGGCCATTGTTGGTGATAAAAACAACAGCTGTTCTCGCCTTAAAATAAAGCACTGCATTAAACTCTCTAAGAACTACGGCCATTGTTTGCTACTGCCTACAAATAATTGACTCGTCAATTATTTGCGGCCGCTAATGCAGGAGCAACGGCCGTTGTTTCCGCACTCTCACACAATGTATGGCCGTTCTAACAGCTGTACATTGCAAGGACTTTAATGCTTAATTGGATTGCAGGCACACCCAAATGTGCCCGCAATCCAAATAAAATGATGTTCCTGCGGCCTATTTGGTACTGTCGGCCACAGGAACATGTCAGACAGCGGCCGTTGTTTATGCATAGTGTGAACATAGCCTGCTGTTGTAAAATTCCTAGATACACCACCATAGATGTTCAGTACAATTGACTCCAGGTGCCCAAGCAGGGTATCTGTCTGGATATACACAGGAGGGATTCCTACCTGTCCCTGTGGGTTCATCCTCCTCCATAGAATATTTGTGACTTTCTAGGATATATACCTATTGTTTCCTTTTCCTGTCTGCTCTGATCTTCACATAACCACGCTTCCTCATTTCTTCCTCAACCCAGACAAGTGCCCGGTGGATAATGCCAAATTAACGGTGGTGGTGAACAATATCGCCGTCGCTGAACAGATAGGAGAACTTTTTATTCACTGTAAATACGGTTGCCGCCCCTGCCCCAACGGGAAGCCAACGACGTATGAAGTGGACCCCCATGGCTGCCCCTTCACCATTAAACTAAGTGCCAGAAAGTAAGTTATGAGGGGGGGTGAGGGGGTCTTGCCAGCTGAAACCCTAGTTGTGCATGCACTTCAATGGCT
This sequence comes from Dendropsophus ebraccatus, assembly GCF_027789765.1. Classification (NCBI taxonomy): domain Eukaryota; kingdom Metazoa; phylum Chordata; class Amphibia; order Anura; family Hylidae; genus Dendropsophus; species Dendropsophus ebraccatus. The sequence continues at coordinate 99,439,159 of NC_091462.1, read as the reverse complement.
GGTGACTAAGCATGTGCGGCCAGTAAAAATACTCTTAACACTTTAGGCTGGGTTCACACTATGTATATTTCAGTCAGTATTGTGGTCCTCATATTGCAACCAAAACCAGGAGTGGATTAAAAACACAGAAAGGATCTGTCCACACAATGATGAAATTGAGTGGATGGCCGCCATATAACAGTAAATAACGGCCATTGTTTCAATATAACAGCCGTTGTTCTAAAATAACAGCAAATATTTGCCATTAAATGGCGGCCATCCACTCAATTTCAACATTGTGTGAACAGATCCTTTCTGTGTTTTTAATCCACTCACGGTTTTGGTTGCAATATGAGGACCACAATACTGACTGAAATATATGTAGTGTGAACCCAGCCTTAAAGGCATAGTTCAGCAAACAATGTTTTCTTTCAAATCAACTGGTGTCAGAAAGTGCCAGAGATTTGTAATTGACTTCTATTAAAAAAATGTCCAGTCTTCCAGTACTTATCAGCTGCTGTATGTCCTGCAGGGAGTGGTGTATTCTCTCCAGTCTGACACAGTGCTTTCTGCTGCCTCCTCGGAACTGTCCAGAGCAGTAGCAAATCCCTATAGAAAGCCTCTCCTTCTCTCATGACTTTAAAGAATACACCACTTCGTGCAGGACATACAGCAGCTGATAAGTACTAAAATACTTGCGATTTCTTAATAGAAGTAAATTACAAATCTCTGGCACTTTCTGGAACCAGATGATTTGAAAGAAAAGATTTTTACACGGAGCAATTGTCTGCCTAATCGAACCGGCATTGCCCTATTTAACCTCTCTGTGTAATAAGAGACTTATGGCCAATGGCCGATTATAGGAAAAGGACGCACAAACAACCTAGCAGTGTTCATGCAGCCCTGGCCACACGATTCCTGAGCTGTGTAATAGACGCCCCTCTGCTAGGTCAGGGGTCGGGGCGTGTAATACGGCCTTCAGTCTTCTCTCCCTATTGCAGACATGGACCCTTAAGTGTGTATGGGGGGGGGGGGCACTAGATGTCTTATGTGATTGATCAGCTTTATTCTCTGGATTGGTGGGCGTCGCAGCACAGGCATGTGTTGTGCATGATCATGTATCACACCAAACACTGTTGGCCTGTCCTAAGTACCGAGACCCCCCACAAATCAGGATGAAGGGACCACCATGCCTACAGGGTTGGACCCCAACCAATCCAACTTTGATCTCTTTATTTCCTGGACGTTTCAACCCAATCTTAACATTGAGATCATTGTATATACATTGTTAGACTGAGATAGGTAACGTGGGATGAGTTGACATGCTGGGAGTTGTAGTTGACTAACAGTGGATAATGTGAGCACTAGGACTGATCTCTTCTCTTTCTGTTCTGTGATCGCAGGGACCATGAAGGTAGCTGTGACTATCGGCCGGTGCGTTGTCCTAATAATCCAAGCTGCCCCCCACTGCTGAAGATGAACCTGGAAGCTCACCTCAAGGAGTGTGAACACATAAAGTGTCCTCATTCAAAGTATGGGTATGTTCATCTACATAGAGTATATAAGAGGGCTTCTAGGAGACATAGTGTGTAGAGAAGACCCCACAATGTGTCATAGCTTCCATCATGAGTGTTGTCTTGCGTCTGCTCTCTGTGAGGGTCTGCTTCCTTGTAACCTCCAGGTGCACGTTCATCGGGAACCAGGACACGTATGAGACGCATCTAGAGACTTGTAAGTTTGAGGGTCTCAAAGAATTTCTCCAGCAGACCGATGACCGCTTCCACGAAATGCAAGTGGCCATGACACAGAAGGACCAGGAGATCGCCTTCCTGCGCTCCATGTTGGGGAAACTTTCGGAGAAGATTGATCAGCTGGAAAAGAACCTGGAACTGAAGTTTGGTAAGAGCGTTTCAGGCACACCTTAGATAGATAGCTGTGAGTGTTTGACCTACACCCGTTCCTCCTGACACCCACCACCACCACCTCCATACACAAGCACTCACCTTGTTTCAGAAAGCTATATAGATTTGTACTTTACCTGTATTTAAAAATGTTCAGTCTTCCAGTACTTATCAGCTGATGGATGTCCTGCAGGAAGTGGTGTATTCTTTCCAGTCTGACACAGTGCGCTCTGCTGCCACCTCTGTCCATGTCAGGAACTGTCCAGAGCAGAAAGGTTTTCTATGGGGATTTGCTGCTGCTCTGGACAGTATCTGACATGGACAGAGGTGGCAGCAGAGAACACTGTGTCAGACTGGAAAGAATACACCACTTCCTGTAGGACATACAGCAGTTGATAAGTACTGGAAGACGTCAGGTTTTTAAATAGAAGTAAATTACAAATCCTTGACACTTTCTGACACCGGTTGATTTGAAAGAAAATATTGTTTGCTGAACTACCCCTTTAAAGGGTTACACTCTAATGAGTATTTGTAGAGGGAGCGGAATCCACCACTTCCTGCAGGACATGCAGCAGCTGATAAGTACTGGAAGATTTGAGATTTTTATATAAAAGTCATTTACAAATCAGTATAACTTTTTGAAACCAGTTGATTTAAAATAAAAAAAAAAATCGCTAGATAAACCCTTTTAATATGTATAGGCAGTTTAAGGGAGCCTTCACACATAATGGATCCACAGCAAATTTCTCACTGCGGATCCCTGCCCTGTACACGCCTGCCCCGTTAACCCCTCGCCACCGGCGTGTATACATCACCTTCTCCCTGCTCCGGCTTGCTTCGGGGCTCCCGGCATCTTCACGTCCCGCTAAGCCAATCAGTGCGCTGGGGCGGGGCAGCGCACTGATTGGTTGAGCAGGGCGTGTCGGGAACCCCCGAAGCAAGCCGGGGGATAACGGGTGGGCTGCTGACATACTCACAGCGGGATATCCATCCTGCTGCGAGTTTGTCTGCCCATAGTGTACAGGGCAGGGATCCGCAGTGGATCTTGCTGCGAATTCGTAGTGAGAAATCCACTGCGGATCCATTACGTGTGAAGGCACTCTAAGGCTATGTTCACACACCGTGACAACCGGCCGTTCCGTGACCCTGCCCGGGTCACGGAACAGCCGGTCTCTGTCCGGCCGCAGAGCTCTGATGCAGGCGCATCAGCGCGCTCCCGCATTAGAGCTTCCCCCTGCACACTATGGAGCGAGCGGCTGGAGCCGCTCGCTTCATAGTGTGAACTGACAGGCTTTCCTACGGCCGCAACGGACATAGTTTTACGTAGTGTGAACATATCCTAAGGCTGTTTTATGGCTGCAGCTGCAGGACATAATGAAAGTTGTTTCTCAACAGCAGAACATACTGGGATTTGTAGTTTTCCAGAAGAGGAGAATATTGGGAGATGTAGTTTCCTAGCATTGGAGCATCCTGGGAGTTGTAGTTTGCCGCAGATAAAGAGCCATAAGTTTGAATGTTAATATCAGATACATACAGCCTTCAGATGATCTTCTTTACCTGTGGGCTATTTTCCCCTGTTATCAGCCATTACAGGTTGAGGAGGGGCTGTTCTCCTGAAATGAACCTCCCTTTCTCTTTACAGACGTCTTGGACGAGAACCAGAGTAAGCTGAGCGAGGACCTGATGGAGTTCCGTAGAGACGCCTCCATGCTGAATGTAAGCTGAGAATACGTTATACAGTAAGTGCCCCCTCGCCATCCTGCACGTCTCCGCTCACTGTGCCCCCCTCCATGTTACAGGATGAACTCTCCCACATCAACGCTCGTCTCAACATGGGAATCCTTGGCTGTAAGTGACAAGACGTTACACCCTCACCATCCCATTGGTTCTCATGCCGCCTCACCACTCACTGCCTCTTCTTTTCCCCTCTGCAGCCTATGACCCCCAGCAGATATTTAAGTGTAAGGGTACTTTCGTGGGTCACCAAGGCCCGGTGTGGTGTTTATGCGTCTACTCCATAGGAGATCTGCTGTTCAGCGGCTCTTCTGACAAAACCATAAAGGTAAGGGTTGTCTCCATATTGGTTGTGTGTTTGGCCCAGGCTTCTTTATCACCTCACTTACACTGGCTTCTGCTTTAGGTATGGGACACCTGTACGACCTACAAGTGCCAAAAGACGCTGGAGGGGCATGATGGCATCGTACTGGCCCTATGTATTCAAGGGTGAGCCCCCAAACCTAGCATCATTGTGATAAGTCATCTCCAGCTACAACCTCTGCTGTCAGGGCATGTTGGGAGTTGTAGTTTTTGCTGATCTGACTATTTATTTGTATTGATTCTGCATAATCCCTGTTCTCCTATTCTACAGAAGCAAGCTGTACAGCGGCTCAGCGGACTGCACTATAATCGTGAGTATTATTGACCATACTTTCTCCGATGGCCGAGCAATGGAGAACGTCCTGCTCTAGTGAATATCTCTTCTGATTTCAGGTGTGGGACATCCCAACGCTCATGAAAGTGAACACCATCCGAGCGCATGACAACCCAGTGTGCACTTTAGTGTCCTCACACAATATGCTCTTCAGCGGCTCCCTGAAAGCCATCAAGGTTCGTGCCCATCTCGCTGGGTGACCTATGTTTTATCTTGGATACTAACCACATACTTCTTGGCTAGTAACAAAAGTGGCAACAATGTAAATCAGACATGTGGCAGCCAAACCTCCTTTGGGCACCCAGTCTAATGTGTATGGGCCAATCACAACTCTGTACAGAGGCTGGGGAGAGAAGGATCAGGCCTATTAGATTTCATCTGTCCAGTCCTGCCTATCTCAGGGAGGTAGCCACTGGCACATATATCCGACAGTAGGCCGGGCCAAGAATCTATGTCTATTGAGGCATCAGGAGAGACAGACAATGAGTATTCAGTCCACAGATACCTTATGTGTACGACCAGCACTGACTCCATGTTTCCTCTTTTCTGTGCAGGTTTGGGACATCGTGGGTACGGATTTAAAGCTGAAGAAGGAGTTGACCGGCCTTAACCACTGGGTCCGTGCACTTGTAGCCTCACAGAACTACTTGTACAGTGGATCCTACCAGACTATAAAGGTGAGCGATCACTATGCAGGAGGATGAGGGCAGAGCTATGTGATATATATATTATATGTAATTATTACTTTAGTTTTATTTTTTTTCGCTTTATGATTTAGAATTAGGTTGGGTTCACAATGCGTCTTTGCTGTCCACCTAACATATACGTTTTATGGAGAGAAAAGCAGATGCAATTGTGTGCAATCCATTTCAATCTGTTTTTCCATTGAATTCCATCATAAAAAAGGGGATTAAAACAGATGCTTTTTTTTTTTCACCCCCAGTTTAGTAGCCTACCCAAAAACGTTCACCATGTTTTTGTGTACATTAAAAGTAACCATTTAAAACTGGATACGTTAAACGGACTGCAGTGTGAACCTAGCCTGAATCAGCACTGTGGCCCTGTCCCATGCCTTCCCTGTACAGCCCGACCACCCACTGTGCAGGAGAACTGCAGCACAAAGCCATTCAGCCTGTCATTGTCAGCATCCCGAGGGGTCCCAGAAGTCAGCCCCCCCACTGATCAGAAACATAGGATGCTGATATGTCATCACTTTATGAGGTAGAATTAGATCTTTAACCCCTTTCCGTCAGCAATCTGTATATATACGTTCTCACTGCACATACCCAATACAGTAGGAATGTATATATATATATATATATATATATATATATATATATATATATATATAATATATGTTCCTGACTTCATGGGGTTACTGATGTGTGTGGGACCGCTGTAGTGAGAGCGATCCCGCTCACATCATCACAGCATGTACCGACGAGTGGGGGTAAGCTCCTTAACTCCGTCCTGTCGGTTTGGCGTTCTATGCATAGAGTCTGCTCTCAGACAGGCTCTATACATAGATCGCTGATAACTCTGATCTATGCTATGCTATGGCATAGCATAGATCAGTACATGCAATCTAATGATTGCATGATTTACAGAGAAAAAAGTGTAATAAAAAAAAGTTTTTAAAAGTATAAAAAAAAAAACCTTATAGCCCCCCCCCCCTCCCAATAAAAGTTTAAAGTACCCTCTTGCCCATTATAAAAATAAAAATATACGGAATTGTCCAATCTACTAAAGTGTAACATAATTGTTCCTGCGCGGTAAACGGAAGGAAAAAAACGCACCAGAATTGCTGGTGGCTTGCAGGAGATTGTCAGCTGAAAAAGCGTGCCTTTCCTGATCCCCAGATATGCCTAAATGCTAAAATATGCCATTATCTGCATTCAAAAAGACTTTCCCCAGGTCCCCCCCCCTCCTCTCTCTTATTCACTGCTCATTATCAGGAAATCTCAACTCTTTTACATCAGTCCTGCCCTGTCTGTTCTATGGAGAGGGGAGGAGGAGGGAGATTAATCACCAGCAGAGAACAAAGGATTACACAGTGGGAGCTGTGTGAAAGCCGGTATTCAGAAGTCAGTGCTGACTTCAGAGGAGATAGCCCAGTGATGTAGCTGTAAATTAACTTTTTGTTGTCCTGTTTTGGTGCCTCATCTCCTTCTACCCCTCCCCTCTCCATAGACAACCATGAAGACAGGGGGGGAGAGCTTCAAACTGCTTTTTCATGATAAAAATGCATTTTTCAGCTAATAAACCCAGTTACAAAGTTTCTTAAAATCGCCTGTACTATTGATTTCTGCAAAAAAAATAAAAAATAAAAATTAAACGACAGGTACACTTTAAAATTGATGTAGTGTTATATTCATAGTGCAGAGCTGAAGCGGCGTGACACAGAGGTCTTGCACTGTATAGAGAACATTTGTGCTGCGTCCCCATAGGCCTTGCGGCAGATACATACAGGGCATCGGATCCTTGAGCACAGAAAGTAATGTAGAGGACACACATTCTGTATATAAGTAAATTTGTGTTGTTATTGGCAGATATGGGACATCAGGACCCTGGAGTGTGTCCACGTCCTGCAGACGTCTGGTGGAAGCGTTTACTCCATTGCTGTCACCAACCATCACATAGTGTGCGGGACGTACGAGAACCTCATCCACGTGAGTAGCAGTAGTCTCCTACATATACTGCATAAGAGCTAACAATGACATAGAGAAGAGGAGAACGACCTCCGACCCCCCACAACTCCAGCTTTTGTAGAATCACTTGTCTCCTACTGAAGCTGCACGTTGGAGATCGCTCTGCTGTTCCGCCATTGTTACACACTTGTTATATCCTATCCATGTTTCTTTTCCTATATAATTGGTTATTCTCCTCCACTCAGGTCTGGGACATTGAATCCAAGGAACAAGTTCGTACATTAACCGGGCACGTGGGGACAGTGTACGCTTTGGCCGTCATCTCCACCCCTGACCAAACCAAGGTTTTCAGTGCCTCATATGACAGGTCCTTACGGGTACGTGTGGCTCCTTTTATATAATGTGTGTGCTGATCTGTGGGGAGATGGGCGGCCGCTTTAACCCGCTTATCACACAAAACCAAATGATAACATCGAACTAGAGGAATACAAGCCCCAATGTTGGGGGAGTCTGACAGCCTCATAACACTGGCACAACCCCTAACCTCAATGTGTCAGTGATGGGGGAAGCCTAGATCTGATGCTTGAGCTGTGAGATGATATACGGCGAGTGTATTGTGTCTATAAAACAGGATCTTCTTCTTCTTCCATCAGGTCTGGAGTATGGATAACATGATTTGCACACAGACATTACTGAGACATCAGGGCAGTGTGACCGCATTGGCCGTATCCCGAGGACGTCTGTTTTCAGGGGCAGTAGACAGTACAGTGAAGGTAAGTTTTATCCTCGTACTCCTGCCTGACATCCACTAGGTGGCGCCATTACACAGACAGAAAGCTTGAATCTGCTTGAACCAAAATTGGAGAAAATGCCAAAGCCTGATATCCATGCATGGAGCTGGATCCCAGGAAGTCCCTTACCTGTGGAGTATTACTGTATAGCTCCTTGTCTTGTAGCTGATCGCAGGATGTGTGGGGAGACCTTCCAGAATATAGGACGTCTATTGATTTCTATTGATTTCAATGCAAGTGCTTTACCCCTCATAAAGAGAGATGCTCCGTATAGTATCCTCTGATAGATGGGGGTCTTCCCTTTACTGTGACCTTACATCAAATTCCCCAACCAATTGTATTCATTTAATTCATTTAGTATAGACCCTGTTGTTTCACCCCCTTAAAGGGGTACACCGGAGAGTAAAAAAGAAAAGGTTTTCATACATCACTTTCAAGTAATTTTGTTATTGTATAATTTTATATTTATCCACCATTTTATGTTGACTGGCAGCAGTAAGGGAGCGACATAGGCCTCTCTTCAGCCACCAAATTTCATGTTGGTAACTGCAGGGCTGTCCAAACCCTGGTCCCCGCTCAACTGCTGTCATTCAGAGCTGCTGCACACACAGTTTAGGTAATACAGAGCAGCACCCCCCATATCATCAGGGTTCTGTGTGTGTGTGTGGCAGCCTTGGGTCAGAGTGAGGGAGTGTGGACTAGGGCTTGTGCAGTCCTGCAGTTCCGGACGCAAACATTTGTGGCAGCAGAGGGGCTTTGTCGACCCCTTACTGCTGCTCCCTTCCTGGCATTTGGCTCCCAGTGGCTGGAGAAGTTGGTTGCAGCCCTAGGGAGTCCTGGAAAACATGGATACAGCCATAGGCCATAGGCTTTATATATGTTTTCTCAGCAGCCCTTGGGCCGCATCCAACTTTGTCAGCCGAGAGTTTGGAGTTTGGTTCAGTAAGTTCGCTCATTGCTACTTTGGGGTATTCTTTTAAAGGATTATTCCAATCGTATGACCAGGATATTCTATCACATGATCAGTGAGACCTCCATAGACTGAAGGAGGAGGGGCAGATTAGTTCAGCGCTGCGTTCTTCTCACAGTCTCCCTTGCACAGCAGCGCCCACCATCTTCTATTCATGAAGCTGCAACCCAGCCCCATTTAAGTGTACAAGGCCTTTCTGTACGACCTGGTGGTTGGGGGCACCGCTGTGCATGAACATACAGGGTTACAGCACTGCTCCCCCCCACATTCTCACGATCAGTAGTGGTCCCAGAGATCAGACTCCTACCCATCATAAATCTATCCCTATCACTTTACAGCAGCATGCGGCCCTCCAGCTGTTGCAAAACCACAATTCCGATTATACCTGGACAGTCAAAGCCATAGCAGACATGATAGGGATTGTAGATTTGCTCCAGTTGGAGGGCTGCAGGTTCTCCATCTCGACTTAAGAAGACCTTTTCTTTGTAAATTCTGTACAGTAAGTGACAACTACTCCCATTCTCCATTGCACTCATTCTTCCTGTCTCCTCAGGTCTGGACCTGCTAATTGAGGCTAAGCATCATCTGCCCGGACCACTGCCAAGTCTTCTCTGCCAGCCATCCATATATTGCCACGGACATGTCACTTTTGATATGATTACGGAACTTATTTGGGAGATGCTCAAGGCTCTGGACCCGGCTCTCCTTCAGCTGGATCCTTTCTGCTTGGACACAACAACCATGCAGAGTCCACCCCAGCCATTCCCTCTAAGCTGGGCAGGAAGGGACAGCGAGAAAGACAATATAGACTGCAGGACCATGGATGGATAGTCTGTAGTGACAAGGATTAAAACGTCTCCGTTGTGGGTTGCTCCAAAGGAGCGATGTCCGGTATATAGAGAGGCTTGGGAGCTGTGTTCAGTATGAAGCTGTTTCTTTCACATCCACCAGCCTGGCATCTACCCCCATCTGCCCAATGTGATATTACAATGTGATAAATGCTGCTGGCTCCATCTATGGGAACAGGACACAGTCCTTATACCTAGGGTTATATGCACTCTGCCAGTCTATACTTACTAGTCTGAGCCAGAACCACCATGTTATACACAGCTGCCATACTGTTCCCGTCTTTATCTTTTTAGGGATTACAGGTCTACTTACTGGTGAAGTCATCTTGGTTCATCTAGTCTACTACTACTGCCTAAAGGGGTTATCTAGGATTAGCAAAACATAGTTCATTTCATGCTCAGGCTGTGTGTGGTATTACAACTCGCCTCCATTCACTTCAATGGAACTGATCTGCAATACCACACACAACCAGAGGACCAGAGTGGCGCTGTTTCTGTAAGAGCACTACTAGTTTTTACAATCATGGACAACACTTAATTTGTGGCCATCCAGCCAATGCAAAACTACAGCTCCCATCATGCCCTAACAGCGTGGTTGTAGTTTTGCATCAGTTAAAGAGCCACAAGTTGGTAAACATTGCTCTAGCCCTCTGGTGTCATGCATCCAGCTGTTGCAAAACTACAAATCCCAGCATGACTTGGCAGCCAAAGCTTTGAGTATGGCTGTGCAGGCATTGATGGGAATTGTAGTTTTGCAACAGCTGAAGGTTGGACACATCTGATCTAGTCAGAGTACTTTCAGTGTAAATGGTTTATAAATAGTGAGGTTCCGGCACTCCAAAAATAGGACTGACCGTTTCGCGCATGCACGCTTAGTCATAGTCGGACTATGACTAAGCGCGCATGCGCGAAACGCGTCAGTCCACTTGTCCACACAGCATGACACGTTCAGCTGAATTTTAAAATGATTTTATAAATTTTGGATTTTTTAACCTATTTTTGGAGTGCCGGAACCTCACTATTTATAAACCATTTACCTGCCGACGGACAGCCACCGCCAGGAACCGTGCACCCTCCTGCATATGCCGAGACCCTAACGGACACACGGGGAGGTGAGCTGATTTCCACTACCTATTTTTTGTCTACTTTCAGTGTAAGGCCCCGTTCCCACTGAGCAAAACTAGCGGAATTCCGCGCCGCGGAATGCCGTTAGCCTCCCGCTCATAATGGGAGTCTATGGGAGGCGCGTGCTCCTGCCCTGTCCGCGCTGAAGAATGAACATGTTCAGTTTTCAGCGCGGACAGGGCAGGAGCGCGCGCCTCCCATAGACTCCCATTATGAGCGGGAGGCTAACGGCATTCCGCGGCGCACAATTCAGCCGCGGAATTCCGCTAGTTTTGCTCAGTGGAAACGGGGCCTAAGCGTTTTCTGGCCTCAGACCACTAGGTGGTGCCATTCTCCTCTTTCCAGCTTGTCTTTAGTACTTTTCACCACCAGGTGTCAGTGTTACCTTGCTTTCTGCTCTAGGTATAGTGCATATATGGCTGTGAATGCGAGCTTTATATGTATTATATGTGCAGAAAGTCTCTCCGCAGCAGTGTAGAGGCAGGGGAGCTCCACAGCACTCCATATTGACCGCAGGAGCTGATTCAGGGGTACAAAAGTGTGATAAGACCCCCATTAATAAATGTGATCTTACATAATACATTCTATATATCTGTTACTGATCAGTGATCTGTGACCTGTAGCTCTACAGAAATTGCAAAACCAGAACTCCCAACATACCTTGACAACCTGCAGCATCTTGGGAGTTGTAGTTTTGCAACAGCTGCAGACTCTAAATAATAACCCTCATCATCCAGCCCCTTGGGTCCTAAGCCCGATCTGGGAGAGCATCGCTTCTGTATGCAATGAAGGAAGTGACTACTGCTATGACCCCCCCCCACACACACACACACACACACTCCTTCCCCCCTTGGTAGTGTACTAAATCTACCCCAACCACCAGACACAAGTGAAATCGCTACAGTGCAACCTTTGACCTTTATGATCTGATGCTGGGACATTGATCCTATGCTGGAGTCTAGGTGCTGCTTAGGTCCATTGTGAATAATGGGGAGTCCAGTTCTTAGAAGACCCCACAAAGCTAGTGTGGTCTGTACAGTATATGCTATAGAAAAGTATTTAACCAGAGGTTTGACTATCCAGCTTTTGTAGAACTAGCTGGTGGCATGCTGGACCTTGTAGTCCCTCCGGTCTGTACCATTATCGGGCGGGTGGGGAGGCCCGTCCCTTCTTTTAGTCACTGATGTTTTTACGGTTTTGTATAAAATGTATTAGTGCACACGGTGTACTCTGTATAGGTGGTCCCACTAGTGATATATGCTGTGCACCCGCTCATCATTGTACATACTGTAGATTTTAATGATTATTTTAAATGGACGCTAGACAGGGTTGTATCATAACTCTGCTTCATCGCCTTCACTTCCCTGCAGGTTTTTAGAGGTCCTGGTATGAAAACTGTGGCCCTTACCACCAAATGGGAACAAATCTCCAGTCTTCTGATGATGTATCGGTCCTGGAAAAGCTGGGTGATCCTCAATATGGCGGCAAGCACAAGGGTTGTCACTCAGCTTTCCTAAACAACAATTGCTATTCAGGAGTTGGGAAAGCTGGGTGACAATTGCAGTGGGATCTGATTTGGTTTCCATATTGATTGTTACTCAAGGACCTCTAATCCCTGGTGATTTTATGATTTTGGTGGTAAGTGCTGACTCCATAACACTAATGTTCACACTCCTCCTTGTGTGCGGTAAGCACAGGGGTCTGGACAGGTGCCTCCTCCCACCCCGGTCCATCTTACTTCCCAGCGATGACCCTCCCGGTACGCCTCGCTCAGTGGTCCCCCGGCTTCACCTCACATCATGTGTCACTTTCCATAAGCAAAATAAAGTTTTCGAGCCCTTTTTTTCTACAGTTTTTAAATATTGTATTATAGGATCAGTGATTCTTCATTTCCAATAAAACTGAAATGAAGGTGGAGTCTGTGTTGTCTGTCTGGTTATGATGTCTGTGTCGCCCTCCTCCATTCTATACAGTGCATTCTCTGTTTTTCATATCTATAAGGGGCACCATCTGTCTTTCTGTGAGGTTCACGTCTATCCTGTCTTATTCCTGAGACCCTTGGCCATTGCCAGGTGAAGGGCATGTGAGCTGCACTCAGCACCCGATATGTCTTGTTCGCTTCATAGACTATAGTAAAGGGACTGACAGCCAGGGAGTGAAGTGCAGCTGCCATGTGTTTTTCCCATCTATATCTTGTGATCACAGTGGTTCCCAGCAGTGAGACTCAAAGGAATCTGTAGCAATCGGTGGATCCAAATATTCAGAACCCTCAAGTTTGGACATTTCTTCTTTAAAATATGTTTCCTCCAACATATACTGCAGTGTAAAGGCAGGAGGCCCACAACAAACTTGTCTGGGTAAGCCGTCCTAGGTGTAGCTGTTATATAACTTGTATATGGCATTTTCCACCAGTTTTATTTCTTCAGGATCCATTTCAATTCGGTTGACCGTCAACTAGTGGGTGGAGCCTAACCAATATGATGTCTTCCATACACTGCACAAAACAAAGAGGGGACTTTGTTCTCCTGTATCTCTATAGCAAACCCTCAGAAGCAGCAGCAGGGTGAAGGACACAGAGAAGAAATGGACATGGTACACTATGAATCCAGCGTTAACTTGTTTTTTTTGTTGTGGCAAAATGTGTCTCCATTTATTGTGCCGTGGTGGCATTGTTCTACTGCAGCTCAGCTCCTATTCACTTATGTTGCATTTACACACAGAGATTTATCTGGCAGATTTTTTAAGCCAAAGCCAGGAATGGACTATAAACAGAGAACAGGTTATACAGGAAAGACTGAGATTTATCCTCCTTTCAAATCTATTCCTGGATTTGGCTTCAAAAATCTGTCAGATACATCTGTCTGTGTAAACGCACCATTAAACAGGATCTAAAGTTACACATCAATGGTGAACGGAAGCGTCAAACAGCTGCCCAGATCTCTTGGTGCTGCCGATCAGTGACTGATGAGCTATCTGTGGATAGCTCACAAGTCTTCCCGGAAAAAAAACCCTTTAAGTTTTTCCTTCTATAAATTCATGTAACCTGATCACTCAGCTGATCTAGACTTTAGGAGAGAGGAGGAATAAAGGAGCTATAAAAGTGGAGCCTTCCCCCCCCCCTCCCTAGATATGATACTATTGCTTTATGCAAGGTTTGGTATCAGGTCACTGACCATTTATAGGTTCAATATAAAAAAACAACAAAACTAAATATTGGATATAAGGTACTTAGATGAAATAATTATGTGTAATCTATCTCCGGCATGACACCACTCACCTTTAAAATCAACAAAGTTCATATATCATTCCATCTGATAAGAGGAAACTGTTCCTTCGGTATATTGCATTTTAAAAGCCATACTACCTGTTTGTTATATAACTTTCATGTGTTCAGTACTAGAAGTATAAATCCATGTGGAGTAAGCAGCATAATATACATGGGTGCCGAGTGTCCATGTTTGGATAGATAAGCAGCCCCCACACAAATGAATCATAGATTTTTAGACCACAAGAAAATGGATGTTAGGGTAGGTTCACACTACGGAACCCAAGCAGATAATTTCCGCCGGATTCCGTAGCTCCTACCCGTTCACGGCCTCGTGCCTTTCTGCAGGCTCCATAGACACCATTCTATGGGCGGCCGATTCCGCTATTCGCCGAAAGACTTGACGTGTCAATTCTTCCGGCGGAATGTGGAATCCGCCCGTGTATAGAATGGTGTCTATGGAGCCGGCGGAAAGGCGCGCGGCTGTGAACGGGTAGAAGCTACGGAATCTGGCGGAAATTCTCTGCTTGGATTCCGTAGTGTGAACCTACCCTAAACCTTAAAAGGGTTATCCAGCACTGTAAAATTGAAGAAACCAGTAGGAATGAGTGAATATACAGTACTAACGCCTTTGGCTTGTCAGCCGGCTGTCTTAGAACTCTGTGCCACTCTGCTCCGGGTGCCTGGAAAAGCTACAGCCAGTCCTGGGAAACTTCTCCCAGTTTCCCAGGACTAGATCCTACTTTTCCAGGCACCCGAAAAGGAGCGGCATAGACTTCAAGGGCAATCGGCTGACAAGCCAAAGGCCAAGACTAGTGAGGCGCTTTGCTTATTTCTAATCACCAGGGTTTCGACTCCTGGCACCCCATGCCAACCAGCTGAGTGAAGGGGCCGCAGTTTTTGTACCAGCATTGGCTTACCTATTACTTACTTTGTCCCATTCACGTGAACAGGGTAATGCGGCACTATTAAAAGTATGGTAATGCAGGTACACATTGTTGAGTAATAATTTTTTTTTTTTTTTTGATCAGCTGTTCGCCAGGGTGATGTTGGCCTGTTAGGATTGTTGCCATCACATGCTGACTCAAGCTCCAATAGCCCTTGCTGCATTTGTTCCACATGTCGTCCATAAAATACATTACAATATAAATTCACACACAAACCAAAATAAAAAAAGAATTAACAAAAACAATTTTTATTTTCTCAGACGGATCGATACGGCGTCACAGGTCACAAAGAAAATGCAATAGTCATTAACCGTAAAAGCACAGCACTGTAGGGAAAGCACCAAGATGCATAGCTGTCACAGGACGGGTATACAGTACAGATCTCTTCCATAACTTAATCATAAAAATATATATATATACTATATATATATATGTTATATATGTATTATCATGTAGACCTTTCATGAATAGTTTAGGATTTTCTCGCTGCCTTCTTAATAAATACATTTCTTTTTTTTCTTTTTTAACACTTTACGTATTTGAATATTTCATTTAAAATTAGTAATTTTTATAGTTGTTCTGTGATTTCTTTTCCACCAGTGAAAGGGTTATTGTATTACATCTGCGGCAAAAGAAGAAAATAATAATACAAACAATTAAAAAAAAACATAGTCCCCGTGGAAGATGGCGGGGCGCCGACGATCGGCCACGTTATCACAATCTTATAATTCACACGTTCGCCCCCTTTTCCCCCATATCTGCCCGAATTTCTCAGTACACAAGACGGATTTACTATGGCACAGACTGAATGGTATAGGGCGGCGGTTGGGAACCTGCGGCATGCTGGGAGCAAATAACCCTCACCACGGATGCAGCAGTAGACTATAGGCTGCAGTTTATTATTGATACCCGGGGCAATGGAGAAAATGTCATATTGTGTGTACACAAAATACACGAATGGAGTCAAATACAGCACAAAATTCTGCCACAAAGTGATTCTTATAGCACAAAAAATTCGTACGTACCAATAAATAGTATTCAGTGCAAGGCTGGTGGGGTTGGGGGAAAATGCCTTTTTTTGTGGAGTAGTTTACAAAAAAAACATGGCGGTCAGATATTAAGTTAAAGTTTATTCTGAGGTGTGCTGTTTATTACTTGCGGATTGTGCCATTCTCCTCCCATAAACCTCTGCTGTTACATTAAAAAATTATGGGATTCAAAGAGGAACGATTGAGTCACATGGTCCAGGCCACGTTCCCACATAGTGATGTTCATGTCATGGGGCACAGAGCGCGCTGAGGATGAAGGTATGTCTCTTACCTTCATCCTTGGCGCAGTTCCCATGTTGTTTTAATGTAGTGCTCTGTCCAGTAAGGCCTGTTAAAGCACTACCCGGCTCCCACAGTGCCAATCCACTCCTTCTAATGATTATCAGTGGAGGGGGCACTACATTGAAACTGCACGGTAATGGCACAAAGGATGTAGGTAAGTGACATACCTTCATCCTCAGGGCACCATGCACAAGAGGGAACTATCAGCAGGTTAGATTCGTCTTCCTTTCTACATTGAAGTTCCTGGAATCCTCTCCTTCAGTTGGTAATGTGATCTCATGGTGACCCCCTGTAAATATATGTGTTTCTGTGCTGTCAACGGGGGTCAACCTCTTAGATACAAGAACCTCCTTCCATAGTAAGGAAGACTATTCAATACAAGCTCTTCACAGGGGGGAGACAGAAACCCCCATCACAGTTACTGGTGATTATTAAGCAGCTCATCTCACTCAGTTATAATGGATTTGGTGACAGTTCGGCCTCCCTGACTGCATAGGTGAATATGGAGATGAGGACTATTACTGGCTTTAGTTGCACAAGTGATGCTGTGCAGATGCTTCATGTGATTGATGACGAATTTGATAAGGAGAGTATGCAGTTAGGGTTAGGGATCTGAATGAAGCAGAGCTGGGATAAAACAGATGACACTGCAGGTATAGAAGTGGTAAGTTGTAAGTGATAAGTGCATTATATATATATATATATATATATATATATATATATGTCTTAAAATAAATTAATTTCATTTTCAATGAAAAAAAAGCTTAAAAATGCCATGTAATGTTCCAGAAAAAGCTGGTGTTCAGGAACATAAAGGAGGCCTTACAAGAATCCTACAAAATAACATTCCAAGTTACAAAATGTCATTCTGTAATATTAATCTGAAGGTTTCTTTTCTTCAAAAAACATAGATGACCCAGCCTCTTATGCCTATATTGTACTCACTGCAGTGTTGAGACAAATTATATTTATATTATATCACTATTTTGCACTATATAGGATTTTGTGTAATTTACTTTGGTAACATTTGGGTAACATTTGAATCCATTTGTGTATTCTGTGCCTACAAAATAAAATATTTTTATTACAAAAAAGAAAAAACAACATTTAGAAATGGCGTTCCAAATTAGTAGAATGTTTGTCTATTAGTGTAATTTTCTATTTGGGTATGAACCTATGTCTAGTAAATCCCAAAAAAGACGAAAACTGCTGTTGTCTATGCTGACAACAGAAATGTAGTCGTAGTCAGATCACTCTCTTATAAACTATATTACTGTCTCACTTAGGGAGTATCAGGAGTCTAAAATAAACTTTCAATATTGCACATAACAACTATTAACTAATTGCACAGCTTTCTTTTCTTATAGTGCTCGTGGAAAGCTGCGTTGTAATTGGTTGCTGTTGGCAACAAAGACAGACTCTTAAGTGTACTCCAGCTGCCCTTGTTGGCCTTTACAACCAGTCACAGACCATGTTTAATTTTCCTCATATAGAAGATGAAAGCAGAATTCTGATTGGTTGTTATATGCAACAGAGCTGTTTAATCACTTTTGGGCATCATTTTGAGCTGAATTTCTTTGGTCCCAAGTTCCCTCCCTCCCAAACCAGGATAATATCGACCAACGCCGTCCCCTCGCCCTTCAGCATAATATAATATGGAGGCAAGGCACAACCCAACAATTAAAAAAAATTCTATATATACATATAAATAATGGAACCAAAATATGCAAAAATATAAAAAAACATAAATCGGCAGATGTCCGAGGTTTGTGCTCTTTCTTATATTCCGTACATTTTCTCCATGGTTCAGGATAGTAGGATGGAGGGAAGGGCGTATTCCTTGGATGTTGTGGATTTCTAGGCACCGGATGTAGATTTTTTTATTTATTTTTTCCAAAAAAATAGACGCCACATTTGTGACTCCTCCCCCCATGAACCTCCTCTCCTGATATATATAAATTCTGTGCTTTCTCATTGGTTGCTGGCAGGTTCAGGGGTCGGACCTGGGAATTTGGGCTTTTCCATCGTCCTGTTTGCTTGGATCTTATGCTGCCAATGACAGTCAGTGGAACATGGAGGCGCCATTGTGGTTGTTCTGCTAATGCAGGATCCTCTATTCTGGGCCCCATGAATCCCCAAAAATACTTATTATTTTCTATAGATAACGGATCATTTTGTAAAATATTTTCTGTATAACGGAAGATAATTTTTTTTTTATTATTATCTGGGGGTTAATTTGTATTTGGTAAAATAGGATATAGATAAATATGGATGTAAAAATATACCTTGTGACCCCAAGTTATTCCCCTGAAGTCTATCCATCTGAGATATCAGGGTTAAAACGACGTCTCCATCTGACTTATAGGGGTAATACGCTGTAGATGTTATACCTCTCCCGGCCACGGGGGGGCAGAAGACAACAGAGAAATGTTCTAGGCAGGAATTGCTACTTTGTTGTGTATGAGGTGGATTGCATGCTCTGCTATTAAGCTCAGTGGATGATGTACCATACGTGGATGATGGGAGTAATGATTGGCTAGCAGGACAGGTTACTGCAATAGGGGCGCTTGTCGCTGACTACAGATGATGAGAGTTCAGGTAATGACCCAGTGTTTGCTTTGTGGTCCGGGTCTAGTCACTGGCACATTCTTTTATGGGGACTTTTGCAATGTCGCCAGCAATCTCCTTCTGACAGCCATCAATGATGGGGAGAAGACGTCTATATCCATTTCTCACACTGAATGGTAACCGCAATCTTAACAAGACGAAAACAAGAAATACAAAAATGGGAAGATTTCCGCATAAGTTATGGGTCTGACGTCCAGTAGGAGGCGTGCCGCTCCGCTGCTCAATGTGAACCCTTAGTGCTAACAACACAACGTAGTCCTCTCAGTCCAGGTTTTGACTGGGCTCTGTGCTGCAATGCATTCTGGAACTTTTCTCGATGCTAGGACTGCCAACGCCACAGCCGTTGCCGCCTCCCGGTTGACCTAGGCCTCCCCCTCCCTAAACTGCCCCTTAACTGAGCACAATCCTGAGGTATTCGGCTTTACTTGTTTGTGCTAAGGTTAGACGTATTCTGAGACCAGAAATTCGGAAGGGCCCTAGGAGGAGGCAGGTGGTCTGTACAGGACCCAGCAAGGGAAGCGGAGGCAGGGAGCCAGTCAGTCAGTATGACCTTGCTTCGAGGAGAGCACTGTAGCTTCATTCCAACATGGCGTCCAGCTGGTCTGCAAGGTCGTCAAACATGCTGCCTATGTCATCAAGGATGCTGACTGTACTCTTCTCCTCCAGGGATGAGCTTCTGGAGAAAGGAAGAAGAACAGAGCAGAACATGAGAAACTCAACTGGATGGTAAACATAACTCCAAATCACTCCGGCACTCACCATTGCAAAGCACTGGAAAAATATTATTGAGGAGGGGCGGGCTGGCGGAGTGGATTGGTGCAGTGTAGTCCCGCCCACAGTGCACCAAACCACCTAATTTACATATTAATTTAACTAAGTATTTCTAATACTAATATTGGAAGACTGTAACCATGTTTCTCTCTACAACCCCTTTAAGACTCTACCATCTGAAGGAGCTCCTGAGTATGTAGCCCCTGACTCACTCTTTCTGTGTATCCTCCTGCTTGATCTTCTCCTCCACAGCTTGCAGAGCGGCCGCCAGTGAAGCACTGGTCTCCTCCAACTTCTGCTGCGCAGCTTCGCTGCCCCCTCCTTCTATGGAAGAGCTGGTGATGGACAGTCTGGGGGGCTTCACGGGAACCTGTAAGGGGTGACCCGGAGTCAGGGGCTTAGCAGGGCTGGAACACAGAGACGGGGGAGTGCTGGAAGGTTTGATGTTGTTTGGTTGCTTGACAGGAGATGGGGCCGGAGTTGAGCTTGCACTAGAGGATTGAATGATCGCATGGGGTTTGGTGGGTTTAGGAGCGGTGGGGGGAGGAGTAGGTTTGGGGGAGACAGGTGGTGGCGTTCCCATTACCTTCTTTGCTTCTGAAATACAGAAAAAATACATGTTAGTGGATTGCCAGGATAATTTTAAAGGAAAACTCCACTTTTGACCATCACTAGTTCTCCAGCCCAAACTTAAATTTGCAGTGCATTCTGGGAGTTCATGCCTTGTTCATCCAATCTACTCAGAAGCAGAAGAGGTTTTCTATGGGGATTTGCTCCTGCTCTGGACAATTCCTGACATAGACAGAGGTGGCAGCAGAGAGCACTGTGTCAGACTAGAAAGAATACACCTCTTCCTGCAGAACATACTGCAGCTGATAAGTAGTGAAAGACTTTAGATTTTTTTCCGTTAAAGAAATTTACAAGTCTGTATAACTGTCTGACACTAGTTTATTTGAAAATAATTCTTTTATCCAGAGTACCCCTTTAACGTTACCTAATCTTCCTTACCAATAGCCCTGCCATAGAAACTCATTCTGCAGATAGCCAACACATAACAGCATGGCTGCCACTTAGGGTGGCTTAGAATTAGAGGTTAACTATTTTACAAGACCATAGACATACTGGTCTCTGCATAGTTCTGCACATTGTACAAATGTTCCCAAACATCTGATGTAATATGAGGCCACAAATGGAAAAGAACTCCTTGCGATCCTCAATATTCGAATGTCATATATCTGCCATTATGTCTAGGAGTATAAACTATTCCGACCACAAATTTCTCATCAGCCTGAGAGGGTTAATTCCAGCCAAGTGTAAGGTGTCACTGCACCTTGAAAACCTCATTCTAAACTTCTAGGGGAAAAGGTGCTGCATCAGAATACAAAAAAAAATTTGGTGAATATTTTCATGGGTGTGAATATGAGCTACCTTATATGCACATTTACACTAAGGCCCCGTCGCGGAATTCCGCTACCTTTCCTCAGTGGGAACGGGGCCTAAACCTGAACCTGTGAGATAAACCTGAACCTAGTGAGATAACCATTAGTATCAATTTACCTCCTCCAGGGCCCAAGATTTGAGTCTTCTTTGTGGGAGTAGAAGGCGCCTTTCCAGAAGGATGAATGATGGTGGGCTTTGGTGATACAGGAGGTTTAACACTGCGCTCTGGAGTATGCACTACATGTTCTGAGCTGTTCTGTCGCCCCATTGCACTTACACTCATCTCCGAAACAGGACGGCGTTTTACTGTGCCCATTCCATTCTGATACACAACCAATGGTTCTCCCCCTCCACCGTCCTTGTCTCTGGGCTTTGGCCGGCGCTTGACTGTGTCCGATTCTGTCAGTAAGAATTTCACATCTCCAGGATGCTGGCCCTGTCTGGCCTTCACCCTACGCTTAAGCGTTACACTGGACTCCACGGAAGACAGGTCGGCATGTCTACCTGGGTCTGTTGTTGGAGAGCCCACCTGCTCCGTCCTTGATGGCCGTGGCCTGTGTTTAACAGTTTGCTTGCGCTCTTCTGCAAAAGGGATTACCTCTGAAGGACTGCGGGGAGAGTCAGGAGGCCTTGCAGCCTCTTGGCGTTCTCTTCGTGCTGCAGCCACTAACCCGGTTACTGGTCCACTTATGGTCCTCCGACGATTAACTACCTCTCCGTCCAGTCCAATGGCCTCACGGTGCTTGACGCCAGCCACAGTCCCTGGAAGTCGATGAAGTTCAGGACTGCCAGGATGTGGCAAGAGGTGAGTGCAATAACCATCAGAGCCCCTTGGTCTCTGTCCCGATAGTGCCCTTGGTCCCCCACCAATGGATGATAACTCTAGCATAGCAGCAATGCTCTTCACACTTCCAGCGCTCCCAGTGTCTACTATGCCACCAAAATCACTAGCCCTCCTCTGTTCCCTATAGCCCTCTCCACTTGCATCCTCAGCAGATAACCCATCACCAAGGTTGGTCCCAGAGATGGCAGAACTAGAGCGTTTAGGAGGTGGTGGTGGGGGTCCTTTTTTCCTGGGACGCACTGCAAAGGACTGACTGCGATTAACGTTCTTGTCAACCCCAGATTGTGCTCTTACAGAGTGGCTCCTACCCACTCTTCTCTGTCCTGTGCCATATGGACCCCCATCAATAACCAAAAGCTCTTCTTTCTCTCCATCAGAACCTGCATATCGATTCAAACTATGTGCCCGCTTTTTAGGACGTCTCTCTCCCTCATGAGCATCTTCATCATCATCCTCTCCCTCACTACCTGCCGGTGGAAGGCATAAGACTGGAACTGACACTGGCAACACAGGAACTGCCTGTGCCATATGGGAAGGTAGTCCTTCACCTTCAATAGGCTGTGGAAGAACATAGGCAAAACCTCTATGTGTGGGAGACTGAGGCATGGAGCGGGGAGACATGGGTCGGTCAGACGGTGGAAGAAGCTGAGGAGTTGGCTTCACTTTGGCAGTAGCTTGTGGAGTATTAACTGCTTGCGGTGATGATGGGGTTCCCTTAGTTGGGGTTTGTGGTGGAGTATAACTCTGTCCTCCTGATGGAGGGAATGACTGTCGAGGCTTTCCCGGCACTGGTGGAACACTGGCCCGCTTTACTGAATGTCCTTGCTTAAGAGGCCTGGATTCTCGGGTCACTTCCTCTCTCTTAACTTCTTCTGTCAAGTATTCCTGGCTCTTAGACATAGCCGCACAAGGTCCTTTGCTTCCATCACCTAAGAGTTCCTGGGAACTGCTGATGTGCCTAGCTCGACCACTCAGGCTGCCTTCATGGTGAAGCCTCGCTCCAGAAGGTCCTCTATAAGATTCCCTGTGGTGTGATGCATGGTTCAATTGCTTTTCAGAGCCATCTGGAGTGTCACTACTCATGGCCGCTTGCAACTCATCACTTAGCTCACTGTCCTGGAAGGTCTTCATTTTTGGGGACTGACACTCGGCGCTGTCGGGCGGCGGAGAATCAATTGAATCCAGGTTCTTCTGCGGTGGTCGTCTTCTCATGCTGCCCGAGTCAAACTTACCATACTCAGACCTCTGGATCTCAGCCAGTTTCTTTACAGCCAGCATCAACTTTTTTTGGTGACCTTCAATAGAAAAACAGAGAAACAAATTGAGAAGGATACAGTATGTAATTCCGCAATGGAAGAAAGGATAGGCCAGTGTCGTAAAAGATAGAACAAGTCGACTAAAAATTTTACAGTGGATGACAAAAGACCACCCAACAGCAGAGACCAGTGATCTTAGGATATTCCCATGGGTATACAGGAACACTATAGACACTGAACGTTAAAGTTTTATGAAACTAGTTGAACTGGTGATTGGCATTACCCAGCTTAGTGATTCCAATTTCTTGTAGATCTTCCCATGTGATATCGGTAATAAAATCAATGTTCTCATAACCATTTTCCACCAGAATCTTGTAATACTGGCCAAGTCCAATCATCGATAGCCAAAGGGACAGATTTGCCTGAAAAGGAAAGAAAATAAGAAATTGAAACTACTATGGTACGCCAGGAAGAATTTAAGGGGTACGCCAGGTACGCTAGGACCTCTAGTTGTTAACTCACTGGTTTGTACTCGGGAAGCCATTCTCCAATATTGATGCTATTGATTTCAGAGAAGATCTTTTTCCTGTGCCCGGGTTTGGTGACCCCAATGGCTGTGAGATCCTGTGAAGAAAGAAGACTTGATGAAACCATCACCAACCAATGGAGTCATAAGGATCTAAACGGTATGGACATAAGATGGTTCCTAAGGGGTATGTATAGTGACTTCTGGATGTGATTGTATAGTGGTTGTCGGAGATGGCAGACACAATGTCACCATGGATGGATCAGCTAGTGGGCCCTAATGTCACTTCATACCTCGGGGGTCATCCGGCTGATGGTCGGGATGTCATATCCAGAATTGATAAAGTTGGGAGCGTACAGCTGGAGTTGAAACTTGCACAACCACTGGAAGACGGCTTCTGCGCTCTATGGATGTGGCGAGGATTGTATTAGAGGAGAAATATCACATTATAGAGAAAGTCACCTCCAGTATGCCCCATTACACCTTCTACATTGTCTGATATTACTGAACCATGAGAATATCGTCTCCTAAGGCAGGGATGGGAAAACTTTTGCCCTCCAGATGTTCCAAAACTACAATTTCCACCAAGCCCTTTGCTTTGCAGGCATGATGGGAATTCTAGTTTCGCAACAGATGGAAGGTTGCAGGTTCCCCATCCCTGTCCTCATGGCTCTTGGTATAACCCATTACCAACATATGCTCATATTCCCCAGCTGACAATGTGTAGTACTTCCTACAGTGTCAGGGCATACAACTTCTATGGGGTCCGTGGTGGAAAAAGGCCCAGCCCTTAAATGTGATCCCTGTGACATCTTACACACATACTACTACATTCTACTATAAACTTATCATTGCAATTGACACAGGGCAGGATCTGCATGGAAATGTGTGTCAAATCCAACATGAGTGAATGGGACCCTAGTGTGGCTATAGGCAGTGTCAGACTGGGATATCTGGGGCCCACCAGAGGAAATGATCCTGGGGGCCCACCCATGAAGAACCAATGAGAAATGTCAGTGTTAATGCAGGTTCTAACGCTGGGGGCCCACCGGAGGATTCTCCAGTCCTCTGGTGGGTCAGTCAGGCACTGGCTATAGGTACCTCGGATTTCTATGGACATCTCAGGTTTTATAGTTTTTGTCATCTTCATATTGTATTAATGCCGCCTCATGGCTTCTGGTCATATAACCTTTAAGCCCTACATTTGCTTATATGTCATGAAAAGCTCATGGTGTATCCACCAAACATATCTATAGGGCTCCATTCACCCGAGGGGATCCAAAAATTGTCCATTTGTCCTCCATTGGGCTGGCCTATGTCGCTATACCCTTTTTACTGTATAGAAAAGCAGTCGACTATGCTTTTCTATGCAAATGCATCCCGTAAAACATGCACGCATATTGTTAACATGAAAGCCAATGGGGGAGATTTATCAAACATGGTGTAAAGTGAAACTGGCTCAGTCGCCCCTAGCAACCAATCAGATTCCACTTTTTATTCCTCACAGACTCTTTGGAAAATGAAAGGTGGAATCTGATTGGTTGCTAGGGGCAACTGAGCCAGTTTCACTTTACACCATGTTTGATAAATCTCCCCCTATGTGTCTATATGGTCGGGCAATACTAAGACATGATGTAAGCAGAGGTTATAGGTAATACACGTATACTGTGCTGTACACATTCATTGACGGTGATGGCAGGCGGTAAACATCTGTTAGCGGGGGCGTGTGGCGATATACATCGCTCTAGAGGTCTGGGTTGTAATATATTACGCTCTACACGGCTGACATTCAGCTTCAGCCCATGAATGCCACGGGATTAAGAACAATCCGCCTCCATATATCAATCTCTTGTCAATGTGCCAGCTACGGCAGATACGGGGCATTTATCTTGATCAGTGAAGTGTGGCGCTGGGTTAGGTCTGGCTCTGAGCGCTCCGTTATGTAGTGGATTCGGGTGATTTCCTGCCGTGCCCTTTGCCGCTGTTCATTGTTATATGCATTTTAATTGGGAAATGCGGGGAAGGCATTGTTTTATTGACTCATTACTATTCGGGCTGTTGTGAGCTCCGCTGCGATGGGTCTGGTTAGAGTAAAGAAATGGACTGAGAAAGGGAAAGATTTGTCCATGAACAATATGTCACGAGGAAAACAAAAGTATGTTATAAAAAGAGATGAGTGAACCTCAAGCATGCTCGGGTCCGTCCAAACCCGAGTGGGCAGCATTTGATTACTGCTGGCTGCAGAAGTTGGATTATCGGCTGTATTTGGCCGATCCTGACCATTATGGACGATAATCGCTTTGTGTAATAGAAGATAACGATTATGCATGATATCGGCTGATCAGTGTCTTTCAACACGTTGAAAAATCAACAATGAGGATAGCAGCCATCTGCTGCCATCACTACCCCTAATAGGAGCAGCGGCAGCAGACCACTGCTATCTTCTATGGGCTGCCCGGAAGATCTAGCGATCACCCAGGCAGCCCCCCCTGCAGCTCCCCGCGCCCCCTCCCCCCGGGTCTCATACCTGCTCGCTGCCGACGCGTGTAATAGCGCCAGCAGAGAGCGGGAAACAAGGAGCAAGCAAGCGCTGACCTGACAGGGTTGGTGCTCTCTTGCTTCCACTTGTTGCCCCATGTAATAGGGGCTTAAGGCTTTCAGGAAAACATGGACACAACCATAAACCATAGGCTGTATCCATGTTTTCCAGGACTCCCTGCTGCAGCCAGCAGTGGGCAAATTCTTGGAGCCTGGAGTTGGGATCAGTCACCTGCCATAACCAAAGACAGAAGAAGTCCAGACGTTTCCAGACAGCTTCTCTTACACGTGACCATCAGTTATGGCAGGGAGATCAATGTATATATTGATTGAGGATAAGAATAACCTCGCTCAAGGTGAAACCTCTTACAGCCATACTCATGTGGCTGAAGCGGACATCTATCCACAATACAAGACCACGCAGATAGGGAGCGAACAGGTGCAGAACACCCGGGGGTAAAAGACTATACACTTTCTGACTAATCATTCAGCTTGTCCATAAAGCTGTCACAGATCTATCATCATTATGTACTGCAAGAGCAATGGCCTATTTTAAGGGATTCATGAGATTATAATAACATGGCTGTTTCCTTCCATAAACAGCGTCACCCTTGTCCATAGTTTGTTTCTAGTATTGCAGCTTCATCTCAGGCCTCTGGACAAATGTGGCTGTGTTTCTAGTTAAAAGCAGCCATTTTTTTTTTCAAAATAATGGTATACAACATGGCTGCCTTCTTCTAGAACAGTGCCACCTGTTTTTGTATTGCAGCTCAGCCTCAGGAACTTGGACAGATGTGGCTCTGTAGCCAGACAGTTTTCCTAATAATCTTATACTACCCCTTTAAAGGAAACCTGTCACCAAGACAATGCTATGTAATCTATCACCATCATGTTATAGAGCAGGAAGAGCTGAGCAGATTGATATATATGCTTAATCAAAGGGTATTTATTCAGGTGACACCTTCACCAATATATACAAATATTTACAAAAGAGTTCAGTTTTAAGCAATAATGCACGTTGTTGTGCCGTTCTTTCCCTATGTCGGGATTGTCCAGTACAGTCCAGAACCAGTAGTGGTCTATTTAAGCTGTAACCAGAAGCTACTCCACACCGTGATGGTAATGCCAGTAAATTACGGTGCGTTTACACAGGCAGATTTTGGAAGCCAAAGCCAGGAATGGATTTTAACAGAGGAGAAATTTCAGTCTTTCCTTTATGACCTGTTCCCTGTTTATAGTCTGTTCCTGGCTTTGGCTTCAAAAATCTTACAGGAAAATCTGTCTGTGTAAACGCACCATTACTCTATCTATTGAAACCGGACGAGTATGGCAGTAAGTCCAACCAGTCACGTATTGAGTGGTGTAAGTCCAGAAAGTCATAACATATGCCTCTCCCAACGCGTTTCAGTCACTAGTGATCGTGACCTCATCAGGGGCGTCGAGGCTATCAATAATTTTGACAGTGCAAGTCAATTCATTAAACACATATCAAGAGAGGACTGTTTGTAATATCAGGACACAGCAGTATGGCTACTCACTATACCGTGATCAGAGGCAGTAGGAGGGAAGGTCTTCAGTGGCAGTGGCTACAATAGACCAGTTATCCCTCTATGCTACTGTGTTTTAGTGAGTGCCCAAAATCCCTCCAGGTATATGGTTGTCCTGTGTCAGTGTGAAGTTATCCTCCCGCGGTCCTGCAGTGGCAGATAGATAGTGGCGTCTATCTGCCACTGCAGGACCGCGGGAGGATAACTTCACACTGACACAGGACAACCATATACCCGGAGGGATTTTGGGCACTCACTAAAACACAGTAGCATAGAGGGATAACTGGTCTATTGTAGCCACTGCCACTGAAGACCTTCCCTCCTACTGCCTCTGATCACGGTATAGTGAGTAGCAATACTGCTGTGTCCTGATATTACAAACAGTCCTCTCTTGATATGTGTTTAATGAATTGACTTGCACTGTCAAAATTATTGATAGCCTCGACGCCCCTGATGAGGTCACGATCACTAGTGACTGAAACACGTTGGGCGAGGCATATGTTATGACTTTCTGGACTTACACCACTCAATACGTGACTGGTTGGACTTACTGCCATACTCGTCCGGTTTCAATAGATAGAGTAATTTACTGGCATTACCATCACGGTGTGGAGTAGCTTCTGGTTACAGCTTAAATAGACCACTACTGGTTCTGGACTGTACTGGACAATCCCGACATAGGGAAAGAACGGCACAACAACGTGCATTATTGCTTAAAACTGAACTCTTTTGTAAATATTTGTATATATTGGTGAAGGTGTCACCTGAATAAATACCCTTTGATTAAGCATATCCTTTTTCTTGTTATTGTTAGTTATATTGCTAAGGATTATTTGGACTATTGAGTACCTAGTGTTACTGATAACACTAAACTATACAGATTGATATATATCTTTATGGGAAAAGATTCAGTATAACTTATAACATGTTGAGTAAAATCCTTGATCATCTGTGTTAAGGAGTCCAGTGGGCGGGGTCACTCAATGGATGGGACTCTTTAGCGTGGAAACATCAGAGATTTCAATGAATAAATTACAAGTTATATAGAATCTTTTCGCATAAAGATATATATCAATCTGCTCAGATCCTCCTGCTCTATAACATGATGTTAGTAGCTTAAGTAGCATTTTCATGGTGACGGTTTCCTTTAAATAGTGAGGTTATAAATACTACCTATTACTGCAACATGTGAACACAGCCTTATAGTTGTCTGCTCTATGTTACATTAACCACATTACCCCATCACCTACCTTTCCTTCCGTCATGGCTTCCATTTTCTTAGGGTGGTCTCCATACGACTGCTCAATGTAAGGACAGCTGGCGACGCTCTGGGGCCTTGCGGATCCTTCAAATAAATTAAAATTCATTTCAGATTCTCCGGCATGTGCAATAATATAATCATGGTACCCGCCGCCTCTAATCCCAGCTGAGGACGGCGAAGAATTGGCAGATAATTAACAATGAAAGCCTTTATGAGATAGAAGATTAACTAAGCAGAGATAGAATTCATAATGCAAACCGTATAGCCTGCAGAGGAGGGTTACACACAGCACGCTCAGCGCCCAGGAGCTGCCATTCACAGGTCACAAGGCAGGAACGGAATAGGATACATCATGGTGAAAGGGTACACAGCAATGCAGGGTGATAGATCAGAGGGGGGGCATGCGTCTACAAGGAGGGGTAACTGGGTACACTAGGGAGTACAGGAGGAGGTAGAATTATAGATACCAAGACCAGGATACAATACTAAAGTTAGTCAAAAATTAGGATTACATTGTGGTCAAGTGATCCCCAACCCGCTGCCCTCCAGAGGTTCCAAAACGATAACTCCCATCTTGCTCCATAATGGGATTTGACATTTTGCAACTGCTCTGAGAGAGCCATGGGGTGAGGAACGCTGCCATAGCTGCAGAGTTAATAAAAGGTTAAAGGATTACAAGCAATACAATCGCTTATCCCGATGCAGGTATTAGTTGTATGAATGCTATACCAGTATACACCCTTAAAGGGAACGGCCACTTCTTATCATCTTGTCGTTTTTAGGTCCATCATTCTGCACCAATGAGATTCTTACTACTATCATAGCAGTTCGAGCTCCATTACTCTGATTCAAAGCTCTGAATCTCTTGACTGCATGTCATTTAGAGGGGAAAAAAATTAAAGGTGTAACCTATTATCAAGGCTGCCATCTTACTTGAGCTTCTGCTGTGCTTTGTTAAAGGGGTACTCCAGTGAAAAGCTTTTTCCCAGTAATTAAGACACATTACAAAGTTATATAACTTTGAAGCATATTACAATCACCTATCTGACCCCCTTCCCTTTCTTTCCCTCCCCCTCAATCCCCCACCAGGAAGTGACGTAAACTCAGTCTTACCTAATGACTGTTGACCCCAGGCTGCTCTGTGGAAGCCATTTTGTGACATGACATCATCAAGAGGGAGGCGGGTCTAAGCCCTTTTAAGCCAGCCTCCCTTTGTCAGATGACTCAGGTTGTTTAGCTCTGATTGGCTGAACAAGTTGTAAGCCATCTAACAGTTTTACAGAGTCAGTTAGACATCACATTAGACAAAGTGCATCATGGGAAAGCCCAAACCAGGAAGTAAAGAGAAAATGAAGCCACCAACTGGAGCTTCAGGGACCTGCAAACAGTGTGAAATTCAAATGGAGACAGACTCCGGAGGGATAGTAAATGTAAAAACTGTTTATTTTTTTTTATCAGCGTCAGAGTACCGCTTTAAAGGGGTGATCCAGCGCTACAAAAACATGGCCACTTTCTTCCAGAGACAAAACGACTCTTGTCTGCAGTTGAGGTGTGGTTTGCAATTAAGCTCCATTCACGTCAATGGAAGAAAGTGGCCATGTTTTTGTAGCTGTGGATAAGCCTTTAACAGCATTTAGAGATATGCTTTACAGCAGCTACATGGATGTATGAAATAGATCAGAAAGGATTCTGCTGACCGCTATAACTTGTTTTCTAGGGAAAGGAGGAGAGCTGTGATCATCACCTATTGTGCATGACATGATCCTATCTTATCTATAAACTAGACTAACCTTTTATTATAATGCTGCATTTGGTGACAGTGAAAAGATTGATCAGCACCAACTGGGTAACATGGGAACAACAACAGCAGGACAGACACATAAACAATTTTTTTTTTCGACCATATTTTTTTTTTTTTTTGCAGCCATTGAATTATTTGCAGTCTATACAGAGGAATTGGAGCTTTATATCAGAAAAGGCAAGCTCTAATTGATATACAAGTAAGTTAACAAACTCATCAGTACATGATGGACAGTCACTATCCAAATAAATCCCCAGTAAATATAGGACCTGACTTTCATGTTATTAAAAAGAATGTTCAGCCACTATTTAGTTATATCTGCTTTTCGTAAAGTTGAGTGACAGCTGACATTGCTTTCTCAGAGTCCTCAGTGATTCATCTACATAGCAGTGGGGGAACGTGCAGTGTCCCATGACACAACTAGGCAGATTTACAGCTGAGGAGTCTAGAAAAAGCTGGGAGGAACTTGTAACAACCACCATTGTGATTCTCAAAAACAAATATAACTTGAAAGCCTGAAGTCTTATATTTAGTAGTGATTTTTTTTTTTATTGTTGTGGCCAATGTTTTGTTAGGATTTGTTAATAGACCTTAACTGAAAATGAACCAATGTATCTACAGAGAAATACTGAGTATGACCGTACACCATGATCTATAGGTTAACAAGGGCCACACAAAAAGAGAAGGTCTGTGTTATTTGGATTTTTGACTGGCCGGATAAGAGTAGATAAAAAAATGTAATGGAGCCCCTGCCTAGTAGCAGTAACATACAATGGGTGGATGTACACTGTCCATCCACCATAGATAATGGATATGACAGCATTAGAAAGTGTCAGGTCTTGCTGCTAGGGAAAACCTAGGTAGAGGCCCCAAGGTGGTGCAGACCCCTAAGCAGACGTGGCTTTTGCCTTCCCTTAAAAAAATGTCTGCTGATCCTTTCTTTTCTTTTACATACAATTTTATGAGATAAATATCTTGAGGTGAGGTAATCCATAATCTTTCATTCTGGACTCCTCGGCCCTAATAGTCAGACCCATTAATGTGTAGGCCCGCTCAGTATTGCTGTATTTTGCATTAGGTTTATTTTCTAGAAAATCCTGCTTCTCCGACTGGATTTTTTGTTGTAGCTCCACGCACCTGTGTGGCCCTCACAGGCGTCTCCTGGCTCCTGCCCCAATGCCTTCTGGGAAAGAACAGTGGCGAGCAGCTGAAATGGAACGGACGTGAGGACAAAACCAAAAGAAGAGGATGTAAAAGAGGGAAAAGTGAGATGGAGAAATATGGAACGTGGGGTCCCATCCTAACACCCACTATCCACCCTGCGGTACTATACATTATGGATTTTGTTGGCAAAATTACCAAATCTAAAATTGGTAAAATTTCGAAACATTGCAAAATAGTGGCCTGGTTGTATACTGTCAGTGGGAATACCGGACACCCTCTATGGCAGAAGTATACACAACAAATCCTAACTCCACCTCAAACACTGACACCCTAAAAGACTGGTCGGGCACAAACTCTACTCGTACCATGTGCTAACTCCGGAAGCTGAGATTTAAGATGCTCTTTGCAGGTTCCTGAGACTACAAATATGGAAGCTGTTACTGTGCTTCAGGATAGACATGGGTGGAATATAGCCCACAGTGAATGTCTTTACCCGTCTTATAGGTCAGGGACAGGTCAGGGGCAGGGACAGGGAACCTTTGACGCTTCAGCTGTTGCAAAACTACAATTCCCATCATGCCTGGACAGCCAAAGCTTCGCTTTGGCTGTCCGGGCATGATGGGAATTGTAGTTTTGCAACAACTGGAGGGCCGAAGGTTCCCTACCCTTGCTCTATAGTGTGAGGACCATGCAAATTGCGGCCTGACCATGAGTCTTTAGAACTGAACTGCCCACAGGATAGATCACTATGGTCGGACCAGGACTTGATGCAAACATGTTACTTTATTATGCTTGTGTGGTCAAATCTGAATTCATAGGTTTGGAGTAGAGTTAGATTTTTGCTTCTATTTAACCATAGTTGATACTACTATTATAAAACCCCCATCTATCCTATATAAAGGATCAGTGTGGGTACAATAACACTCGCATTATTAATATATGGCCAGAGCGAAAACCTACATCTAACCCCCATACGATGCCACCCACAGTCCCACTCTGTATACCTTGACCCCTTCTGCATTAGCAGGTATAGCATGGGCGCTGCCAGCACTCTGGCCGCTCCCAGAACTCCGACCACTGGTGGCGCTTCCTGTGCTGCCCATGCTGCTGCGATCACCACCTGACATGGGAGCAAGAACATACATGGATTAAACAGAATAGGAGTCCGGCACCTTCTCTTTAGTCTGTTAGATTTTGTGGATCCCCACGTTGATGGGTTGCTGGTGGGTACAGTTGATTACATTTCTGCTTTATGTTTATCGCAGCTAGCGTAAAACCATACAAAATCAGTACCCTGGGTGGATGCATATTCCAGCATGGTTGGCAGCTTTGCTGGCACACCCAGGGAGTGTAATGTCCCTGGCACGGCATGTAAAAGTGGCGGGTACTGAAGCAAAAATAAACTGTGATCTGATGGAAGACACACAGCGGAAAAAGTGAGGATGAATAATTCATGAGACGAACGGACTGAGGATGGGGGGCCATGGCGGCTGCTATCTGTGAAAAGGCCCCATGATGCTTCACAATAGCAGCCGCCCTTTAATCCATTTCACACCTCTAAGATCACGGCGTGCGCAGTGCGGAACAGCAGTCAGGCGGTGAAGTGGTTAAACACAGTGGGTACAATTATCACTTAAAGGAAAGGCATAACTTGGCAGGAGAGACTGAGAAATCTAGTGGGTGACAAGTTCTAAAAGCCAAGATGCTATATCAGACATAAGGCACATTTTATACACAAGATTATAAGTTAGAGGGGTTGTACAGGATAAGAAACGTGCCTGCTTTCTTCTTAAAACAGTGCCACACGTTTACACAGGTTGGGTGCGGTATTGCAGCCAAGCCCCATTCACTTCAATGGAGATAAGCTGTAATAGTTGTCACAACCGGTGGAGAGGTGTGAGAAAGCAGCCATGTCGGGTCCTAGACAAGTTACCAACTCATCCCTGGACTTATATAATGTATAGTTTACATTCTCATTCAGACAAATGTAAGAGTCAGCTCTGCCACGTTTAATTATGTCTAAGGCTATGTTCACATAGCATAAGAGACCGGCCGTTCTGTGACCCGGCTGAGTCACGGAAGGGCTGGTCTCTGAAAAGATCATACTAGCCGGTACTGCAGTACCGACCGGATGATCTTTCGGGCCACAGTGTTCTGATGCGGGCACATCCGTGTGCGCCTGCATCAGAACTTTACACTGCATGTTATGGAGCGAGCATCTGGATCCGCTCGCTCCATAGTGGGCACTGACATGGTTTTCTGCGGCCGATATTCAATGAATAGCGGCCGCAGAAAACTTACATGTCAGTTGTTTGCGGCGCCGCTCGGGATCCCGGCCGGAGTGTATATGCTTTGGCCGGGATCCCATAGACAGAAATGCAACGTATATTCTCGTAAAAATCACGTCCGTTGTACAACGGCCATGATTTTATGAAAGTATACGTTGTGTGAACATAGCCCGAATCCCAATACTCTTACAGTGACCCCATGAGAGCTGTGCAGCATGTCTTGTTGTCTCATGTGAGATCCCCATTTATCATGCCAGGGATTTGGTCAAAAGAGAATTGACCCGAGGTCTATACACAAATACAAAGAGATCGTCTCTGCAGAATAAAGTGGATGAACGTCCTTCACTCATAGTACGGGATCCATGGAGCGGACACAGATTCTATAAAATGTTCCCACTTACAAGATAAACACAAGTGACTAAGATCTCGCTGTCCCCCGGGGGAATGACCAGCTGGAAGTTATCTCCCTATTCATCAGCATAGAGTTCACAAGGAACGTCAATGACCTCCACATGTATGATGTACTGTGGGATAGATATCTAATAAAACTGCCAGCATACAAGAATCCTGACAATATAATGTTACTAGCTGTCTAAGGTAACTTATGTGTACAGAGTTGTAGGATATAGTTATCCTGGATATAGTCTTGTACATATAGTAGTTATATTCTTGTATATAGGGGACGGTATTATAGTAGTTATATTCTTGTATATAGGAGCAGTATTATAGTAGTTATATTCCTGTATATAGGAGCAGTATTATAGCAGTTATATTCTTGTATATAGGGGGCAGTATTATAGTAGTTATATTCCTGTATATAGGAGCAGTATTATAGTAGTAATATTCTTGTATATAGGAGCAGTATTATAGTAGTTATATTCCTGTATATAGGAGCAGTATTATAGCAGTTATATTCTTGTATATAGGGGGCAGTATTATAGTAGTTATATTCCTGTATCTAGGGGGCAGTATTATAGTAGTTATATTCCTGTATATAGCAGTATTATAGTAGTTATATTCTTGTATATAGGGGGCAGTATTATAGTAGTTATATTCCTGTATATAGGGGGCAGTATTATAGAATTTATATTCTTGTATATAGGATGCAGTATTATAGTAGTTATATGCACAAGCCAAAAAGACAGAAATGGCTGCACATCGCACCCATGGCTGACACGAAAGCTTATTCAGCTACATTTAAAACCAACATCAGAAGTTAGTATATAATTTGGCCAAACCATATTGCCTCATGTACCACATGCAGGTCTTCTGATACACATGAGTCCCTAACCAAAAAACATCACTGTGCCGGTCAGCGACCACAATCCCCGCAAAACGTGCGCAAGCAGAGAAGGGTTGCCACGGAATGGCCCTGCAACCCCGTTGTCACAGGACCAGACCCTAAAGGGCCCCCCCGGACCCCGCAGGCGCCGGGCATAGGGCAATGGGTGCGATGTGCAGCCATTTCTGTCTTTTTGGCTTGTGCATATTATAGTAGTTATATTCCTGTATATAGGATCTGTATTATAGTAGTTATATTCTTGTATATAGGGGGCAGTATTATAGTAGTTATATTCCTGTATATAGGAGCAGTATTATAGTAGTTATATTCTTGTATATAGGAGCAGTATTATAGTATAGCAGATACCGGCACGAGGTACATGGGGCAGTATGGCTTGATCAATTCATACACAAAACTCTGATGTGTTTTTTATCTAGCCTAGCGGCACTAGTATCAGCCATAGGTGTGAGGTGCAGCACTCTGTTTCTTCCCTGAACCGCATTTTGTTTCTCTCTTTTCTCCGTGTTTTGCACTCCTCCTGGTGAGACCCACATGACCGCAATTAGCAGGAGACACCTGAGTGCACATGGTTTTAATCCCTCCTGTTTTTTCCCATTCTGTTTGCTGCAGCTATGGTGAGTGTAATTCCTTATCCAGACTTGTGCTGCTTGGGGGCGACCTTCTCCGCCGGCGGTGCTGGCCGGGTTCTGGTGTGGTGTTTTTGGGTCTGGTCCTGTGGCATGGGGGTCGCAGGGCCGTCCCATGGCCCCCGTTCCCTGACTGTGCACGCCTGCGGGGTTGGTGGCCACT
This sequence comes from Dendropsophus ebraccatus, assembly GCF_027789765.1. Lineage (NCBI taxonomy): Eukaryota > Metazoa > Chordata > Amphibia > Anura > Hylidae > Dendropsophus > Dendropsophus ebraccatus. The sequence continues at coordinate 99,402,767 of NC_091462.1, read as the reverse complement.
GACTGGCACGGTGTGGACTTAGTGTAGGGACCCATGTGTATCAGATACCGGCACGAGGTACATGGGGCAGTATGGCTTGATCAATTCATACACAAAATTCTGATGTGTTTTTTATTTAGCCTAGCGGCACTAGTATCAGCCATAGGTGTGATGTGCAGCACTCTGTTTCTTCCCTGAACCGCATTATAGTAGTTATATTCCTGTATATAGGAGCAGTATTATAGTAGTTATATTCTTGTATATAGGAGCAGTATTATAGTAGTTATATTCTTGTATATAGGGGGCAGTATTATAGTAGGTATATTCTTGTATATAGGAGCAGTATTATAGTAGTTATATTCTTGTATATAGGAGCAGTATTATAGTAGTTATATTCCTGTATATATAGGGCAGTATTATAGTAGTTATATTCTTGTATATAGGAGCAGTATTATAGTATTTATATTCTTGTATATAGGAGCAGTATTATAGTAGTTATATTCTTGTATATAGGAGCAGTATTATAGTAGTTATATTCTTGTATATAGGAGCAGTATTATAGTAGTTATATTCTTGTATATAGGAGCAGTATTATAGTAGTTATATTCTTGTATATAGGAGCAGTAATATAGTAGTTATATTCTTGTATATAGGAGCAGTAATAAAGTAGTTATATTCTTGTATATAGGAGCAGTAATATAGTAGTTATATTCTTGTACATAGGAGGCAGTATTATAGTTTCTGCAGAGTCTGTCCTTAAAATTCTCTATGCTGCATCTACTTGTTAATTCTCTGATTCCAAGTTAAAAACATAAATTCATAGTATTAGTTAATAATAATAATAATAATAATAATAATAATAATAATAATAATAATAATAATAATGAAGTTATATCAATACACATGTAAAAACAGCATTCGGAGAAGGTGTCTATCAGGTACCTGCAAACGGTTTTCTCAATACCCAAATTTCCTCTGCTGGGGCCACAGAGGTGGAGCCGGGAGACATGTGAGATGGACTTGATTCTGATCCTCGAGAACCTTTGAAAGTAGAGCAAAAACAGTATATAAATATAAGTAGAGATATAAACATGTAACACACATCTCGCAGAGTTCATGGAATCCTGCAGAAGCCTCATAAGTAAAGAGATAGACAGAAGACTAAGATTTCTTACATTGTTATGATGGTTGCCACTTGCCTATGGTTTTTTTCCAGTACAGAGCTCCTCATCATTACATCCCACTAAAGCCATTATCTTTGCTCTCTTTGCAGTCACAATTGCGATTAGGATGTCATGTCCCAGACCACATCATTGATCGGCTCCATTTCTAAAGTCTTTCTCATAAGCTTTGCTCACAGACTTAAATACTCGCTGTCTGGACACAACAGTGACATTGCTAAAAACCAGAGGAAAAAGCAAGGGCATAGGGCAACCAAATACAGGTTGACCAAATGTGATCTGTTGGGGGGCTCATAGGTTAACACCACACTGGAATTTTACATCTTACCCGGCTGCGTTCACACTACGTATATTTCAGTCAGTATATTTCAGTCAGTATTGCAACCAAAACCAGGAGTGGATTAAAAACACAGAAAGGATCTGTTCACACAATGTTGAAATTGAGTGGATGGCCGCCATATAACGGTAAATAACTGCCATTATTTCAATATAACAGCCGTTGTTCTAAAATAACAGCAAATATTTGCCATTAAATGGCGGCCATCCACTCAATTTCACCATTGTGTGAACAGAGCCTTTCTGTGTTTTTAATTCACTCCTGGTTTTGGTTGCAATACTGACTAAAATATACTGACTGAAATATACGTAGTGTGAACGCAGCCTCAAACTTCATCTACAGTAAGTCATAAGTGTCAAACTCAGGCCCAGCTGTTACAAAACTACAATTCTCATCATGGGTGGACAGCCAAAGCTAAAGCTTTAGGTGTCCAGGCATGATGGGAATTGTAGTTTTGCAACAACTGATCACCCCTGATCTAAGTAATAAAACAAGTCAGTAGATGACTCCACCCCTGCTTAAAGTGTTCCCACCCATGCTCAGTGCATTCTCACCCTGAGTACCCCCTAATCCCTATGGCAAGAAACAGGGGTGTAACTAGAAATGGCTGGGCCCATAGCAAACTTTTTATTGGGCCCCTCCCGACTGACTACAAACCCATCATGTGTAGTCATAACCTTTAACATTTGACTGCAAGGGCTCATCAGGAGCACTTGGAGTTAAAGGGATATATGCAGCACGGAAATTTGATTGGTCACTAAGGGGTTAAAGATACCCATGAAGTAGTTACCAGGGAAAACCAAGGGTGCCAAACCGCTTAACAACAATTGAGTAACATCAGGGGCTAGGGGGCTAAATCATCCACTGGTCAGGACTTTGCCATGAAGTCATGAACGAGGAGGTCTATGACACTAAAGTGCTGTCTATTTGGTCACTTAACCCTATGTAAGACATTTAGGGGGAGATTGATGAAAGGGTGTAAATATACACCTGGTGTAAATTGCCCACAGCAACCAATCACAGCTCAGCTTTCAGCTCGTAGACTATAAGAGGAGCCGTCATTGGTAGCTGTGGGCAGTTTACACCAGGTGTATATTTACACCCTTTCATAAATCTCCCCCATAGTGTTTGCAGTTTTGTTGTTCCTCTTCGTGTTTAAAAGGCATGGCGCTTTCAGGTCTTATTGTTTGCAACGCCAATTGTACCTCGTAATGACACACTTCATTTTTCCATAAAATTTGCTGCGATACCGGAACAAAATAATCTGCGCGGTGACATTGAAAAAAATATTTATTTTTGAAACTTGGGGGTTCGTCTTTACGCCGTTCGCCCTGTCATAAAACTAAGATATTATCTATATTTCTCACATCAGTACGATTATAACAATATCCAGTTTATATACATTTTTCTTTATTTTACTACATAAAAAATAAATGTGTTTAAATTTGCCAAATTTTAACTCTTATAATGTTTTTATATTTTGGTCTATGGGGCTGTGTGAGGGCTCATTTTTTTGCGCAATGATCTGTAGTTTTTTTGTATGTTACGTGCATATATAATCACTTGATCACTTATTGTTCAATTTTTTTTCTGAACATTTTGAACTTTGGCTGTCTTTTACGCTTACGCAATGTAACGTGTGAGATCAGGAATGCGATAATTTATTAGTTTGGGTGATTGTGCATGCATATTTTGGTTTATTAAAAAAATAGGAAAAGGGGGTAATTAAAAATTTTATTATGGGATAGGTTTTTTCATATATCAAAAACCTTAGTGAGCCTTCTCTATACCGCCTTATGGGTGCCATGACATACAAGTTATATCATAGTGTCTTAGGCGGTTAACCAGTGTTCACTATTATGTACTCATGTGACATGTTTAAAGGGGATATCCAGGCTTAGAGAAACATGGTCACTTTCTACCAGAAAAAATACCACTTTTGTCCTCAGTTTGGGTATGGTTTTACAGTTCCATTGAGGTGAATAGAGCTGAACTGTATTGCCACACAGAACCTTAGGACAGGGATAGTGCTATTTTTGCTGGAAAGTAGCTGCCCTTTTTTCTAATACTTGATAAACCCTTGGTGTGACAAGAATCTATTTCACACTGATTCAAAAACTGTTATCAAGAAAATGAAAGATTTTTTGTTATAAACTGAACAAAAATATAACAAAACCAGAAAAGCAATAGAAAATGATAGAAGAAAAAAAACTAAACAATAAATAACCATAAACAGTACAAATATGGAGCACAAATACAAGCACAGAGATGGTGGCATGGACTACCTGGACCATAACAAAAATAGAAAAGCAATACAAATTGATAAAAGTAAAGAAAACTAAACAATAAATAACCATAAACAGTACAAATATGGAGCACAAATACAAGCACAGAGATGGTGGCATGGACTACCTGGACCATAATGCAGTTCCCTTGTAGGACTACAGGATCTTTGGTAACCAAACGTACTAAAAAGAATTGGATGAGAATGTGGTGGTGGCATCAGGCAATGGAGGGGGTGATGTAGGTCACCATTAGATACTGGCGCCCTTCGGACTGTGGGCTGTGGCCTGGGGTTGTCTATGTGACATGAGCCCAATGAACCTAAAGGTGAGACGGTAACAAAAAAAAAACAAAAAACATGGCGATAACAAAAAACGTTTTCAAAGAAATATGAAATAAAACAGCAACATAAGCATAAAAAAAGAATAAAAAAAAATCACACCACATTACAAAGAAGCAACGCATCACTGATTAATACGGCCAGATGGTAGATAATGAAAATATAGTCTTATGTCAGTAATCCCAACCTACTATATACAGAATTGTAATGGGTTTCTGTTCCCCAGTGCATTATGGTAGTTTAAATATAATTTTTTTTCTTTTAAGTTGTTAGGTCACATGTCTGCAAGAAGGGGTGGGGCTAAACTGCTGTCTGTTTCTAAGGACAGCAGTTTAAGGGGAAAGGTCAGTTGCCCATAGCAACCAGATTGCTATTTAATTTAAAATTATATCTGATTGGTTGCTTTGGGAAACTGCTCCATGTGTTCTTTGCTCTAGTTTTGATACATGTCCCCCCCCCCCCCAACGCAACGTCTACAGTCAGGGGGTTCACTGTCTTGTTTGTTCTCATCTGGATAAGCCACATCATATAATTCAATAAGCCGCCATTGTTCGGCATTATTTCTTCCCATCCGGATGGCGCCAATCTAATCTGGTCACATTCAATCCCGCCTCGGGTTTAATAGAACTGAACTTTGGATTTGGAAGTAAAAATAATTACGCTGTGAAATAATGAGGCTGCGGATCTCAATTAAAGGGACGGTGCAATGTAATTAAAGTGTTTACACAGAAGAAGCCGAATCCGCTAATGGAAGCCGATTGTTAATGAAGGACGCACTTAAATATTGATAAAATGTAACAGTGTCGCCGTAATTATTACGTTCCGAGTCGTTTTATGAGAATTAACCTAGGAAACCGGAGAACTGTGACAAGTAAACAGATACAGATTAAGTACTATTCCATAAAGAGAGGCTTTGCCTGTTCGCTTGCTGATGGCTTCAACCAAGTTGGCCGGGAAATAGCCCACTCTGTCATTGCCCGTCCTGTTGTCATGGATGCAACCTTTCCACCGACCATCAGGATGCTGCTCCAAAACCTGCCCATGGGGGAAGAGAGAGTCACAGTGAGAACATGAAGATGATGGAGGAAGGAAAGGGAAATTACAGGTTGGGATGGGTAATCGGGTTAGGGTGGTGGGGCTCCCTCATGGTGCCTTCACCTTGACGTGGTGAGGGAGCTTGCGTACCTTGGTGGTCTATTGAGCTAAGCTGGTGGGAGTAATACTTCTGGCGGGGTCACCTGTTCCAGATAGGTCAATGGCGAGAGGCCAGACAACGATCAGCAACGATGAGCTGATATGAACGATGTTGTCTGACTGTCGTCTGTCGTTGTCTTTCAATATGTTGAAAGACAAGCGAGAGGGGAGCGAGGAGCAAGTGAGCGCTGACGTGACATTCAATAGGGCCTTAAGAATCCTGTCCACCAGTAAGCTCTGCCTGTATTCCTGCTAAGCCTCACCCCTTCAGTAACCTACATTTGCATTAAGGGGTTTTAAACTATATTGCTCTTCTGGTTGTCACCCCAGCCTGGACCAGTAATGATAAGTAGCCTCCTTTTCTTCCAAGGCCAGACCTGCAGCAACCATAAGGTTGTGGAGCCTTCTGGGGATAAAGAGTATGGGGCTGGCTGGATACAGGACTCCAATCTGCCCGAATTGCCAGTTGGGCAGTCCAGCCTTGATGCCGTGTAACAGAGTAATACCACCCAGATGCTTAATGCACACTACATCAGCACTTTTTTAGAAACATTTGTCACACTCACCGTAATCACATCTCCCATTTTGATGTTAAGACTGGTCAGATCATAATTATTGCAGTAATCCTTTAGTGCCCTGACCTGCAGAGCTGCTGAGGCATCTGGGAAATAAGGCAGAGAAATAGAATTATTAGCAACAAGGTATTTACCATAGAATCCTGGCCTATCCTAGATGTACCATTAGCAGTAATAGGGTCTGATATATGGTCGGCCAAGCTATTTACAATCAGACAAGTGCATACCCCATTTCTGCTGAATAGTGTGAACCAGGACTCCCCTCTCCACAAGAACTGCATTTTGGGAAAACAATGGGCATCCCCAAAGATCAAGAAAAGAGGGCAGAGTGGGAAACAATCATCTATCACTTCTGTCCTAATAGCATCCGATAGATGGCCCCCAAACTCTGCAGTAGGAGAAGGAGCAAAAAAGTGCACTTTATATGCAAACTGGCCATCACCCATGGGAGATACTATTAGATCTGTGTGAGATACTACTTCACAGACCATTGGTCACTACTTTGGTGGGTGGCATCCATTGGGGGCTATTGCTAACACTAGTTTAGCTCGGTGAAACACGGTGAGTTCTTTACCTCGTAACATCTGTTTAATCTCTTTGCTGGCCTGAGTGCCTGTAAACTGGTTGACGATGTCCAGGGCGGACTGGTTATAGGTGTTCCGCACATGAGCATTGATCCCACTCTGCAAAGAAAACCAGACTGTATTGGGCAGATGCAGCAGTGGGGAGCTTCTGCAGGGTCTCATAGGAAGCAAGAAGTGTTGATAAGTGAGGAGCGGAAGCCCTCAGAATGGCAGATTCGGAGGATTAGGATAGGTGTCCATCACTTATTTTTCTATTTCAAACCACCCCCAGCCATATATTAAAAAAAAGTAAACCCTTACTAGAGATGGGCGAATCTTAAGCACGCTCAAGTTCATCCGAACCCGTGCGTGCAGCATTTGATTACCAGTGACTGAAGACATTGAAGGCAGCCCTAGGGAGTCCTGGAAAATATGGATACAGCCTATGACCATAGGCTGTCTCCATTTTTTCCAGGCAGCCTTAGGGCTACATCCAACTTCTTCAGCCACGCTCGAGTTTCGCTCATCTTTAGTGACCACAACTCATTGAACCAGGACACTCGTAAGCCCTGTTCTCTGGGGTCCCATCAGTTGAACCCCCAGTTATCATATATCCTGTGGACAGGCTATAGATGTCATTGGTTGGACAACCCTTTTAATGGTGCTGGGCTGCAAAACAAAAAACAGCCACAGGACAGGAGTAGCGCTGTTTCAGGATTTTAAAAAATGATCTGATGGACAACCCCTTTAAGGTTTCACAATGTATAGCAGTTACCAATGACAGCATGGTCTGTCTGAATTGTGGGAAAAAAATAAGATATGGGGAACTTAGGGTTAAAGAAGAGAGAAGAAAACTACAGGGACCCTGTACCCTATAGCTGCCCCTTTTATCTGACGTGGTCCCTCAGGGTTTATCTTTGATATGCTGAGATTTAGCCGAGCCCCTAAGGACTCCTGGACCCCGGGGAGCAGCACATCAAATAGATGTAACAACTCTCTCTACACCATCTAAGCCTCCGGGGCATTTACAGAGGAGCCGCTTCTGTCTTACATATTAATGTCCAATAAGACTACAGTAATAATAATATCTAGAAGATTAACCCACTATGCTCCAAGGTGCAATGTATTTTTTTAATTACAGAAAAATTCCAATTGTCTGGCTGGTGTTCTGGACTAGTGGAGTTGAAGTGGGGTGGGTCCTGATAGTCCAGAAAATCTGTGATGATCATCCTCTAGATTCCAGATTAGTGTAATATTCTACAAATCTGATGTTAATGGTGGACTATAATAATCCATCACAATACGCAGCCATATGTTATATCCAGATACCTACATCCAGAAGGAGTCGTACCACCTCTGTTTTCCCACACAGGGCCGCCTCATGTAGAGCCGTTCCAGATTTGGTTTGCCGATTGATATCAATCCCGGCTTGTAAGAGGAGCCTGAAAAGAAGCCGAAAAGTAAATTGCTACTACTAGCACTTTATAGAAAAGTTATGGGGTAGTGAACCCCCAAATCAGAAAAGGATTCAGAAACGTACAAACACAATGTAAATGTGTGTATAAAGCCTTCGGTGGTCTGCAATCTGTGGCCCTCCAACTGTTGCGGACTACAAGCAGAGGGATGCTGGGAGTTGTAGTTTTTACAATCCTATTCCTGAATAATAGGTCTTATCGCTCTAGGCCTCCTGCATAGGTCTGTGTGTACCTACATAGCGCATGATCCACAACTGTGGGTGTCCCATAGATGCATAAACTTGGGGGTGCTCCACTGTAAATCATTGCTGCATTGGATTCTCCCCGAGCAGGTATTCCATACCCCCCATACACACTTCTTCCTGTGTCCTATTCTATAAACACAGAGCTGTGAAGTGCTGCCCCATGTATATATATGGCTCCGGTGTTGTCAGAATCTGGCAGTTTCTTGGCTGTTTTCTCACTTTTGTTATAAGTATGAAGCGGGCAGTGCGGGTACCAACAGCGCCAATATATCAAGGTTACTGGCTGTCTACATCAGCAATATAAGAAGCAGCATTATTACCGCCGCTCGTGTCGGAGAAATATTGTCTGGAAATTAAAAAAAATGTTCTGGGTTTTATTAGCAAATATTTCTATAACTGAGGCTAGAAATGCTGAAACGCATGTGACAGTATCCTCTATCTCCTTCCACGTAGAGTACAGGACTCTAAGGATTCTAGAGCTAATACCAGGGGGACTGGATCAGTGGCGTAGCTACCATGAAGGCAGGGAAGGCAGTTGCTATGGGGCCCCGCACTGCAGGGGGCCTGGGGGCCCGCCTGGCCTGTCTCCCCTGTCTTCAAGGTAGCTACGCTACTGATGGTTAAGCACCCTGCCAGAGACGCAGAAGGGAGCGTCTGCAATCCCCTCTGAAACACCTCCGCACCTCCCCCTGACACAGGCTCAGAGCGTCCTGCACCAGTGTCCCCCTCTCCACAAGTGGAACAGTCCCGATGTGTTCCGCTAAGCCCCGCCCCCATCGCGGCAAGCCCCGCCCCCAACGCCCACCGCGGGTGGGATATTCGCTCATCGCACATGGCTTGAGGAGGAGACACAGCAGGAAGATGGTAACTATCACTGCCAGCTGGAAGTCACCAGCTTCCCTGGCATCCTGTATAATGGGGGTCACTCAGCTTCCCTGGCATCCTGTATAATGGGGGTCACCAGCTTCCCTGGCATCCTGTATAATGGGGGTCACCAGCTTCCCTGGCATCCTGTATAATGGGGGTCACTCAGCTTCCCTGGCATCCTGTATAATGGGATCTCTCAGCTTCCCTGGCATCCTGTATAATGGGGTCACTCAGCTTTCCTGGCATCCTGTATAATGGGGTCAGTCAGTCTCCCTGGTATCCTGTATAATGGGGTCAGTCAGCCTCCCTGGTATCCTGTATAATGGGGTCACTCAGCTTTCCTGGCATCCTGTATAATGGGGTCAGTCAGTCTCCCTGGTATCCTGTATAATGGGGTCAGTCAGTCTCCCTGGTATCCTGTATAATGGGGTCAGTCAGCCTCCCTGGTATCCTGTATAATGGGGTCACTCAGCTTTCCTGGCATCCTGTATAATGGGGTCAGTCAGTCTCCCTGGTATCCTGTATAATGGGGTCAGTCAGTCTCCCTGGTATCCTGTATAATGGGGTCAGTCAGCCTCCCTGGTATCCTGTATAATGGGGTCACTCAGCTTTCCTGGCATCCTGTATAATGGGGTCAGTCAGTCTCCCTGGTATCCTGTATAATGGGGTCAGTCAGCCTCCCTGGTATCCTGTATAATGGGGTCAGTCAGCCTCCCTGGTATCCTGTATAATGGGGTCACTCAGCCTTCCTCACATCCTGTATAATGGGGTCACTCAGCCTTCCTGGCATCCTGTATAATGGGGTCATCCCACTTCCCTAGCATCTTGTATAGTAGTCAGTATAATGGAGGTCACCCCCTGGACTCAGAGCTGCCCCAACCAGCAGGGACTCCAAACGGCCTGCTACCACTCACCCCCCCCCCCCCCCCCCCCCCCCCCCCCCCCCACCACCCCAGGGCACAGTGTCTCAGAGTTGCCAAATGCAGGGGGACAGCTCCATATCGCTGGTACAGGTAATATGTTGGGGGGCCCCATACACTTTTTTGCTATGGGGCCCCATGAATCCTAGTTACGCCCCTGATCAGTGGACATCCACATCATCCTGTACCCCAAGTGTCAGTGTCATTATCCTGTACCCTAAGTGTCAGTGTCATTATCCTGTACCCCAAGTGTCATTATCCTGTACCCCAAGTGTCAGTGTGTCACTATCCCGTACCCCAAGTGTCAGTGTGTCAGTATCCTGTACCCCAAGTGTCATTATCCTGTACACCAAGTGTCAGTGTGTCATTATTCTGTACCCCAAGTGTCAGTGTGGTGTGTCATTATCCTGTACCCCAAGTGTCAGTGTGTCACTATCCTGTACCCCAAGTGTCAGTGTCAGTATCCTGTACCCCAAGTGTCAGTGTGGTGTGTCATTATCCTGTACCCCAAGTGTCAGTGTGTCATTATCTTGTACCCCAAGTGTCAGAGTGTCATTCCTGTACCCCGCTGCGGTGATACTAGCCTAGTGGTAAAATACATACACACACCTTACCTTATAATATCTATGTGACCGTTCTTGGCTGCTAAGTGCAGGGGGCTGGTCCCGTTGGGGTCCGTACTGTCTCCAGGCTTTGGCTCTAACAGTGCTGCACACATGTTACTGTTTAATAACAGCTGAACGACCTGCAAATGATAGAGGTGGATCCCTGCTGTTAGATAATGAATAATTCAATGCCAGGACAAAGTGATTTGGCACCAGTGTCAGATATCCCAACGCCCTCCCCATCTGATCCTCTGCAGATGGCTCAGTTATGGCACAATCCTATACAAATCACTTGTCAGGATGGTTTTAGTTTTTCGTGTGGTTTCTAGTGACCGATGTTCCCTGATAGAAAGAGCCGAAGATGGTTCTGACACTGCACCAAATAAACCAGTACTCCTCCTATTCAAAACGGGACCCAGAAAAATATCCTAAAATATCCAATCCTGCCCTAGAGTAGCCTACAATCTGGGGAACAGCAATCAGGTACACTAGTGGCCACACGCGGTACTACTACTGCAAATAGTTATGGTACTGACAAGTATTGGGAAGAAGGTAGAATTCACACACAGCAGATTCATCTGAATGGTGTTGTCTAACATTTATAATTTGTATGATTAACCGCAAGGGGATAAAACGATTTCTCTAAAACTTACCCCGACTCTTCCGAACTCACAAGCCAAGTCCAGAGGAGTTTTTCCAGAGATATCCATGATACAGGGGTTAGACTGGTGCTGTAGTAACATTTCAGACTGGGAATCAAAGGAGGAAAATAAATGGGGTGAGACAACAAAACAGTTCTGTAAGGAGTGTGATAACTAGGCGGCTTTGCTGCTGGGATCTCAGGTAATCAGCTGTTATTTATAGATTTAGGGGAAAACCTGTATTAAATTAGGCCACGCCCCAATAGCCCCAGCGGATTCTCTAAGAAGCGCATGTCTTTTAGTGAAACCGGCCTGACCTGGCCTGTCTTTTGGCGGGCGCAGAAATCTACACCTAGATTTTATGCTATGATTGACACCTGCGAGCAAGCGTAAATCAGGGTTAGGAGGAGACCAAGCCTCCTTCTGGTCTTGCCGTGGAACCCCCCATCAGGTGAGCGGGGGATACGGCAGGTGCACACCAGGGAGAAGGGGCGAATCTGCACCTTCTTTGTAGCGTACACCTCGGCTGCAGCCTTCATAAATCTCATAGAAAGTGTTGAGTTTTTCAGCAGCGCCTCCAGAGGAGAACTGAGGTATTACAAGGTTCTTACTGAAATCAATAGTTGGTCTGGTCTAATCTGGAGATGCTGACAGCGCGAGCATGAGGAGGAATAGTAAGTCTTAGGTGTAAATTTATTCAGACATTTTCAGGAGGAATAACAGAGGACAATGCCCTGTTTTAAGAAAAGATACTCCAGATCTATTTTTCATTGTATCCCCATACTGATTTATCCACATAGGGAAATCTTCCTGTAACAGACCTAGTTATATACTCGGGTATTTATAGCACACTCCACAGCGGAGTATCACAAAAGGAAATAGGTGATTTCATATTTCATAAAAGCGCAGGCTACCTCATGTGAACCCTGCAAGGATAGAAGGGAGACGGCTTTCTCTTCTTTGCACGTTCATACAACATCATTAATATTAAGTTACATTAACTATTCCCTTTCATGCGTGTCAAAGCGATGGCGCCGTGATCCTGATTTATTTTTATCCTGGGAGATCAAACTGGGAAGAGAAATGATTTAAAGGACAACTCTATGCAAAGCCTAAAATTCAGGGGTGACTATAGTTAAAGGGGTGGGCCACTTTATAGTGAAATAGTTCAGTGAACTGTACTCACTGTATACATAGAAGCTCCCTGTGTACTTCATAAAGCTAATATCAGACTTCCCTCCTCCAGGCTGTGCTGTCCTGCTCTGTGGTGAGTCTGTCCATAAGATGGCCCACATAAAGAAACATGGGACCATGCCCCGCCCCCAGTGTCCTTCATAGACATATACAGACTCAGTGGTGGACACAGGGGGTGTGGTCACATGTTCCTCCATGTCAGCCATCTTATGGACAGACTCACCACAGAGCAGGACAGCACAGCCTGGAGGAGGAGAGTCTGATTTTAGCTCTATGAGGTACACAGGGAGCTGCTGTCAGTATACACAGTGAGTACAGTTACTAATACTATACACTGAACAATTGTACTATAAAGTGGCCAACCCCTTTAACCTGAATATACCTAAGCCCCCCACCATGCTACACTCAGAGGGGTCTAGGAGGCTAAGATAGTCTGAAATGATTCTGGATGAAGTTACACCTCCACACTAAATGAATGTCTCTCTATGGCATCTAGGATAGAGATATCATTGCAAAACAAATGATTGATATAAGAAACAAGGGTTTGCAGCCAGTGCTACCACCTTGGACGTTCCAGCAGATAATACTATAGTCGATACTTACCACATCGTAGTGTCCATGCTGAGCCGCCTGATGCAATGGGATTTGCCCTTCGTCTGACTGTATATTCACCGCAGACCCTGATTTGAGAAGCAGCTTCATAGGTTCTTTCTTTCCTTGCCAAGCCGCATAATGGAGCGGACGCATCCCTGTATGAAAACCCAACAATGGTCATTGCCATAGACTAAATATGAAGACAGCCCAGTGAAGGTGGACTTCTGGGGCAATATCCATACCTGTAACCTCGCTATATATGCTGTACATACCCCCTACATTCATAATAGTCTAGAGAGGTCAATATGAGTCAGGTAATTTGCCCCTTTGCGGTTATCAATCCTCATATTTGGAATATCAGGAATACATAGCCTTTGCACTTGGTATTAGAAGTGTGATGTATGGAAAATTACTATATATCTTATAGAGAGGAACTACTTTTACTATCTAGATTTTCTCCAGGGATCTGAGTCATGTTCAACAGCTCCCTTTAGCTGTGGCCACAAATGTTCACAAGCATGGGCACAACCTGCGGCTTCTCAACAGATAACAAGCAAGAAGGTAAACGGTAGGGCACTCACCATAAAACGTGACTTTTATTTCAATCCATTAAAATCATTCCGGTACAATCAGACGGCTTAGACGCCAGCACCATGTGGTAAACGTGACAGCTGTTTCACGTGCGTCAGCACGCTTCTACAGGTCTGGAGAAGCGTGCTGACGCACGTGAAACAGCTATCATGTTTACCACATGGTGCTGGCGTCTAAGCCGTCCAATTGTACCGGAATGATTTTATTAGAATGAAAATAAAGTCACATTTTATGGTGATTGCCCTACCGTTTACCTTCTTGCTTATTGTCATATCACTGGAATCTTTACTATTACGGAGAGAGAGCACCCCATTTAATGACTACTGGCAGTGTATCAGCGGGTTATATGAATAAGACTCAGTTCACATTGTGATAGTGCCGATCCCTTTCTTTATATATCAGCACTGTTCTCAACAGATAGCAGTACTACCCTACTTATACTCTTGACATGGAAGGACACCATTTTTAATTTAGGAAGTACATTAAGTTGTCATGGTCACTGCATCCTACGCCCTCTCCTTCTCCAGTTCTATTACCGCCATATCTGACTTTACTCGATACCTGACAATAGTTGCGTCCTCATCGTTGACTCTTCCTCTCACCTTTGTTATCTTTAATGTCCACAGCAGCCTGCGCTTCCAGCAGCAGAGAGATTAGCTCCGTATTCCCTATGAGGGCAGCGTGATGCAGAGCCGAGAACCTGCAAGAGACAACAACGCTCACACCATTAGTTCTGTTCTACCTGCAGCCTCCCCAGCTGCGCTCATCATGATAAGAAACGCCTGGAAGCCTATTTACTACCCCCCATCGGTTTTCTATGACTTCTTGGACCCCCCTCTTCCTATTGCGTTTGTATAGGTTATGGATGACGGTTTTGTCCGCTGCTGAATACGTTTTAGTAGAGATCAGAAGGGCGCCATGCTGAGCTATTGATCTATACTAAAAACCCATTACGGAGCGGTTTATGAATCACTGCTTTTACCTTTCGCCATCATTCATACTCATATTTGCCACAGAGGGTAATAAAAGTGGAAAGTCAGGAATGTATGTACAGCACTTGGTATCTGAAGGGTCTGGTGGTGACAAACGGTAAGGAATAAACAACATCTGCAGGTTAGAAGCATCTAGTAGTTTATATCCACAGGCTTATTTTGGGATTTTGAGCATTGGAGGCGGGACTACGACCGCCAGAGCACCGAATCGCCTCTGGCCAGCACGCCCCCTCCTATTGAATATCAACAGAGCAGGCAGACCGGAATGGTGTTCTGGGGGAGGGAGTAACTTATAAATACACAGAAACGGTGCCGAGGATGATGGTAAGAGATCTACCCTCCTCCTCAGCGCCCTGTGCCCATAAGGGAGATAAAGGGAAACTATCAGCAGCAGTGGCGTAGCTACCATAGAGGCAGGGTGGGCAGCTTCTAGAGGGCCCGTAGGCGCTGAGGAGGAAGGTAGATCTCTTACCATCATCCTCTGCACCGTTTCCGTGTATTTATAAGTTACTACCTGCCCCAGAGCACCAATCCGGTCTGCCTGCTATGTTGATATTCATTAGGAGCGGCGGGCCAGCCAGGGGCAAATCGGTGCTCTAGGGGTCGTAGTCCCGCCCCCAATGCTCAAAATCGCAAAATAAGCCGGGGATGCACAGGGAAGATAAGAGCCTCCTGTGTCCTTCTGCTTAACCCCTTATGTACTGCAGTGTGTAAGTGACCCAATGTTTACTTACATGCTGGAACATGCAGAAGACAAAGAGATCTCTGCTTAACTGCTCTGATAACCTCTGACCTATGTTCTCCGGCTGCTGCAATCAAGTAGAAAAATGTGCAGAGCTCCATGCAGAATTCAGGGAATATCAGTGCACCAGCAGTAAAGCAGAGATCTCCTTGTCTTCTGAACTTCTCACTTATACACAGCAGTACATAAGGGGTTAAGCAAAAGGTAGTCTGCTTCTGCACCTATGTTTTTAATCATAAGGGCTCCTAATAGGCCCTTTTAGTTAAAAACAAAGGATTGACAGAGCAAGGACCTGTACTGCTCTGCCAGTCACTCTTGTGGCTGCAGGCCGGATTCTGCCTCTGGGGGGGGGGCCTTGCAAATTTTTGCTATGGGGCCCCGAGAAGCTTAGCTACGCCCCTGATCAGCAGGTTGGACGAATCTCACCTACTGATAGTTTCCCTTTAAGCTCAACTCCAAGAATGGATCATTTGTGTAGCTGGCTGTTGATAGTGAAATGGCGGCCTTTTAGTTTTTCCTTTCTTCAAAAAGTATGATTTTCCCCGGGGTGGTGCTGCAGGAGGATTGAACATTTGCTACTGGGATTCCAGTTTATCACATTGAGATCCAGAAATTGGCCAATGTTATCAAGGGATTTATGAAGAAAAATACTGTCAACTTCTCATCCTGGCAGTGTAACCCCTTAGATGCTGCAGTCAATAGCAGCCATAGCATCTAAGTGGTTTACAGTGGGAGGAGGCTCCATGGCAGCTGCAGGCTGCTATGTTTATACACCTTTTAGGCCCTGCCAGGGGCAAGACCTAATGAGATGCCTCTCAATTAGACAGTAAAGGGGTATTCCACTCAAACATGACTTTTCATATGTTGCTGCCCATGGTGAGACTAACAATTTATTCTATTCTTGGAATATTATCTATGCAGTCTGCTTCTCCCAGTTCTGAGCTGCTGATTTCTGCTAAAGACACAAAAATCTGTGTGTGAGCCTTTCTCTCTGTCTCCACCTCCCCCCTTCCTTCCTTCTGAGACAGCTGATGTAAAGAAGTCCCTGGCAGGCTTCAGCTGCAACAATGTAGTTTCTTTGTAATGCTGGGAGGGTTAATCTGAGGTCAAGTTGCTGATGAATTTACTGTGATTAACCTTCCCAGCTGTAACGCCTGGAGTAGTGGATCCACTGGACCGTCACTAGCAATGGCACTAACCTCACCAGGGAGCGGAGTCTAAGGGGCCGCTGGTTTTCACCAGAGCCCGCCGCAAGGCGGGATGGACTTGCTGCGGCAGGCGACCCCCAGGTCGCTACCCCTGGCTTGGTTGCTAGTGACGGCAGGCGTGGCAGGAGCAGTAGGCAGGAGATGGTGCTGGCAGAGGTCTGTAGGCGTAACCGCAGGTGACAGGCTGAATACAGGAGCAATAGTGTAACAGAGGAGCAGGAACCAGGAACGAGGACTAGGGACCAGGTAGCGGGCAGGAATCAGGAACAAGGACTAGGGACCAGGTAGCGGACAGGAATCAGGAACAAGGACTAGGGACAAGGTAGCGGACAGGAATCAGGAACAACAGGGAGCTGGGCCAAACGCTATGGGAAGCATGTAGAGGCTCCAACACCTGTAGTGGGGCAGGGCTGGAATTTATAGGAAGTGATTAGTGCAACTTCCAATTAGGGGCGGACTGGCCCTTTAAATCCGAGACAGCCGGCGCGCTCCTTTCACAGCGGGTGAAAGGAGCGGGGCGAGGTAAGGCGCCCCCCGGGGCCGAACTCGTAGCAGCGCCGGGTCCCTGCACATGGACCCCGGCAGCTGCATGGAGAGGTCGCGGCGGCGGCCCGGAGCACGGGACGCCGCCGCGGCCGTGACAGTACCCCCCCCCCTTTGGCCTCCCCCTCTTTCTTGCCTGCAGATTGAGGCAAATCAGTGATGAAGTCCATCCCTATGTGGCGAGGGGATGTGGATTTGCGGATGAAACCCTTCTGTAAGTTCTCCCGGATGTAAGAGGACATGGCCTCAGTCTCGGGAAAGGAGAGAGGGTACACCCGACCTTGTGGAGGAGAAGTTCCAGGAAGGAGGTCTATGGGATAATCGTACGCCCGATGAGGTGGTAGAGAGTCTGCCTCCGTGGCAGAGAAGGCATCAGGCAAGTCTTGGTGTTCCGCCGGTAGGCCGGATACAGGCTTGGCAGGGTCGGGTGACAACATAGAGTACTTGGGCTGAGGTGACCTCAGACACTGGTTGGAACAGTCCTGACCCCAACTAAGAATCTCCCCGGTTCTCCAGTCCAGCTTAGGTGCATGTAATCGCAGCCAAGGGAGTCCCAGGAGGATGGTGGAAGAAGAATGGCGCAGAACGTAAAAGGAGATCTTTTCCTGATGTGAAGTGCCCACCTGGAGGACTAGAGGTGCGGTCTGGTAGTGCACATGGTCGTAAGAATCTCGCCCGTGACCGAGGAGATAGTCAGGGGTCTGGCTAGTTGGGTCACGGGTAGCCGCCATCTTTGGACCAATGTAGCTGCAATAAAACTGCCTGCTGACCCAGAATCGAGAAGGGCAGTAGTCTGGTGAGTTTGTCCTGAGGGTGTCTGGATGGAGACTGGCACAGACAAACTTGGAGAGGTGGCATTCACACTTAGGGAGACCTCTCCCACCGGACCTAGGTGC
Source organism: Dendropsophus ebraccatus (assembly GCF_027789765.1). Lineage (NCBI taxonomy): Eukaryota > Metazoa > Chordata > Amphibia > Anura > Hylidae > Dendropsophus > Dendropsophus ebraccatus. The sequence goes on along the minus strand of NC_091462.1, from coordinate 99,384,802 downwards.
TGGCGTTTCCCGGACGCTTGAGGACGTTGGGGACATCTCAGCCGAAAGTGATCCGAACCACCGCAGTAGAGGCAGAGATTCAGCTCCAGTCGACGGGCCCTCTCATCAGTCGTCAGGCGGGCTCGTTCCACCTGCATAGGAACTTATGGAGACGACTGGGGCATAGGAGCAACGGGATTCTGGAACACCGGTGCCAGCCGGGGATGGCGACGGGGCAGACTCAGACGCCGTTCTTGCCGGACCTCCTCCTCTCTCTCGGAAAACCTGGTGTAGACTCTGGTAGCCAGTAGAATGAGTTCGTTCAAGGAGGTAGGAAGGTCTCGGGCAGCGAGCACATCTTTCACTCGACTGGACAGGCCCTTTTTAAAGGTGGCAATTAGGGCGGCCTCATTCCAGTCTAGTTCTGCGGCCAGGGTGCGGAACTGGATGGCGTAATCACCAACGGAGGATGGTCCTTGAGATAGATTGAGGAGAGCAGTCTCAGCCGAAGACGCACGGGCAGGTTCCTCAAAGACAGAGCGGAACTCAGTCAGGAAGATTCGGAGATTAGCAGCAACAGGGTCATCACGGTCCCACAGCGGTGTGGCCCAAGCCAGAGCTCTACCTTCCAATAGGCTGATGATGAAAGCCACTTTAGAGCGCTCGGTGGCAAACTGACTGCTTAGAAGTTCAATATGCATAGTGCATTGGGTCAGGAATCCTCTGCACAACTTGGGGTCACCTCCATATTTACTTGGGAGAGCCAGTCGTAGTTTTGAAGAGGCTGCAGGAGGTGATGACTGCTGAGCTGAGGTATGCTGCTGTACGGCTGCAGTCAGTTGTTGGATCAGCTGTGACTGTTGCTGGATCTGTTGAGCCTGTAGGGCGACCACTCGGGCTACTTCACGGATATCAGGCACCTCGCCGGGATCCATGGTTGGAGCCTACTGTAACGCCTGGAGTAGTGGATCCACTGGACCGTCACTAGCGATGGCACTAACCTCACCAGGGAGCGGAGTCTAAGGGGCCGCTGGTTTTCACCAGAGCCCGACGCAAGGCGGGACGGGCTTGCTGCGGCAGGCGACCCCCAGGTCGCTACCCCTGGCTTGGTTGCTAGTGACGGCAGGCGAGGCGTGGCAGGAGCAGTAGGCAGGAGATAGTGCTGGCAGAGGTCTGTAGGCGTAACCGCAGGTGACAGACTGAACACAGGAGCAATAGTGTAACAGAGGAGCAGGAACCAGGAACGAGGACTAGGGACCAGGTAGCGGGCAGGAATCAGGAACAAGGACTAGGGACCAGGTAGCGGACAGGAACAAGGACTAGGGACCAGATAGCGGACAGGAATCAGGAACAACAGGGAGCTGGGCCAAACGCTATGGGAAGCATGTAGAGGCTCCAACACCTGTAGTGGGGCAGGGCTGGAATTTATAGGAAGTGATTAGTGCAACTTCCAATTAGGACTGGCCCTTTAAATCTGAGACAGCCGGCACGCGCGCGCGCGCCCTAGGGGGCGGGGACGCGCGCGCCGGCTGGCACAGCGGGTGAAAGGAGCGGGGCGAGGTAAGGCGCCCCCCCAGGGCCGAACTCGTAGCAGCGCCGGGTCCCTGCACATGGACCCCGGCAGCTGCATGGAGAAGTCGCGGTGGCGGCCCGGAGCACGGGGCGACGACGCGCCCGTGACACCAGCACTACAAAAAAAGTACAATGTTACAGATACTGGCTTGTTTACATCAGCTGTCTCAGAAGGGAGGGGGGAGGAGGGGGAGAGGGAGAGAAAAGCTCACACACAGATTTTGTGTCTTCCGCAGAAAGCAGCAGCTGAGAACTTAGAGAAGGAGCTTGAATAGATAATAACAAGTATGGGATAAATTGTTAGTCTCACCATGGGCAGCAACATATCAAAAGTTATGTTTGAGTAGAATGCCCCTATAACAGATGAAACACACCAGTATTCTAGATAGGAATATCCCTTTAATTATTACAAACTAAGCTAAACCAGGCTTGCACCTATGAGGGGTGTATTGCCACCTATGCGGGGTGTGTTGCCAATCCTGCCAGTCCATCTCAGCTCTATCACATAAATACGGAAACAAAATCCTGCGCACATCCCAGGCTTTGGATTACCCTTATGCCTAAGAGAATGAGAGGCTACAACCCAGCACAATAGCCAAGACAGGGCGATCATTAGCTCCTAATGTCTCAGCGTTACCTGCCGCTGCTGTGCTGATGCTGATTACACCATCAGGGTGGATGTTAGTAAATTCAGCGCCACGGTCCAGTAAAGTTGTACGGGTTATTGAAGCAGAAAATCAGTATGGAGATTTCCCCTCTGCACATCCTGGCTGATACTGCTGCACAGTCAGTGCCAGGCAATGCAGGGTGTTGTCAAGGAATGACGCGCTCCTCTGCCAGGGGGTACAGTGCTCTATGTAGAGCAGCCAGGAGCCACTGCCAATAGAGACACGCACAATATCGAAAGCCTTGTCACAGCCATGTACTGTACACACTATGCATAATGTAGAACAATTACTGCCTGGAACTGTACAAAGAGCTGATATATATATATATATATATATATATATATATATATATATATATATGCGCGCTATACTGTATAATATAGGCCACATACTGTTATATGAGGCTGATCCTGGCTGGCAGTAAATGTTCAATTATCCTGCAGCGCCACCTCAGGGGAAACAAAGTATTACATAGCTCCTACTAAAATCAATGAGCTGTCTATGTAATGTGTGGACAAAGTCCAGAATGAAAGACGCTCCTTATAGCTGGCCCTGTCTATTTGATAGACAAAAGAAATATATATATATTTGTCATACTCTTCTCCATGCCAAATATGTCCGTCTTCATGGAGGAAGAATGCTCTTCTGTAATATAATATATTTACACACAGCCTGTAGAAGCAGAATAGTGAGTGCAGCTCTGGAGTATAATACAGGATGTAACTCAGGATCAGTACAGGATAAGTAATGTAATGTATGTACCCAGAGACCCCACCAGCAGAATAGTGAGTGCAGCTCTGGAGTATAATACAGGATGTAACTCTGTATCAGTACAAGATAAGTAATGTATGTACACAGTGACCCCACCAGCAGAATAGTGAGTGCAGCTCTGGAGTATACTCAGGATCAGTACAGGATAAGTAAGTCATTCACTGCTGCCCTCTGATGGTTATACTCCTGTGAACATAATCCCTGGGGGATTTGAGGGATTCCTTTCATAGCTATCACTGAACAAATGTAAGTAAAGGAGATCACTAAACAGGGCCGCACAGATGGGAAAGATTTTGCGCATATATAATGATTTCTTTTAGATTATATATTAAGAAATAAAACAGATAATATAAAAGTGTTTGTGATAAAATAAAAGCAAGCTCCTATGCCGCCTGTCAGAGCGCCATATGCTAATCAGGTAATTAGGATTCTGGCAGAAGCAGAACGCAGTGACTTATGTGCCACAATCTGAGACGTTCTCCAATTAGCTGCCCAGATGTGCCAGCCTTAATCAAAAGCAGCTCATGAGGACACGAGCCACTAGGTGGCGCCCCATAACACACCGGGCACACATCACAGGAGTCTGGGCCTTGTTAGACGCCTGCAATGCAGCTCCCACTGGGAGACGGAGCGTAACTGATCTGACATTCCCTCATGTAGGGTTAACACTGATGTACTGTTTAAATACTCGGGTTTATGTCAGTGTGCCTGACATCATACCTACTGTAATATGGATATAAACTCCTTAGAGTAATATTTGTATAAATGTTAAACGTCAAAGCTTTCACTTTTGTGTAATGTACAGTATGTATGCCCAGACTCCACCAGCAGAATAGTGAGTGCAGCTGTGGAGTATAACATAGGATGTAACTCAGGATCAGTACAGGATAAGTAATATAATGTATGTACCCAGTGACCCCACCAGCAGAATAGTGAGTGCAGCTCTGGAGTATAATACAGGATGTAACTCAGAATCAGTACAGGATAAGTAATGTAATGTATGTACACAGTGACCCCACCAGCAGAATAGTGAGTGCAGCTCTGAAGTATAATACAGGATGGTACTTTCAAATCTATGCTATAAACATCATGGTATTATATTTATCTTGCCTGATATCTATGTATTTTAAGTTACATGCATTGTACATGTTCATATGATTTAAGATAACAATGTCTTTTTGACTCAATAATTTTTTATGATTACATTATTGTAGCATAGTAATGAGTAATTTTGTCCTTATTCATGTGTTATTGTTCATTGTGCTTATGCTGCCATTAATGTGGTCACAGCCAATGTATTAGTTCTTTAAACAGGCCTTCACACACCTGTAGTATACACCTGTGAAGGTGACTACTTAAGGAGGGTGGTTATGGTGGAGGTCTAGGTGAGCAAGAGCGCGCATGCGCTTGAAACATGTCTGATTTCTGTGGGGTCACTGCACTCCGGTGTTCTCTTGTATATGCTGCATATTGCAAAACAAAACAATCTTCTCTGCAAAAGTGCTGGACAGTGGCGCAGCTACCATAGAGGCAGGGTAGGCAGCTGCTATGGGGCCCGTGGGTGAGGGGGGCCCAGGGATGCACAGGAAACATAAGAGCCTCCTGTTTCCTTCTACTTAACCCCTTATGTACTGTAGTGTGTAAGTGACCCAGTGTTTACTTACATGCTGCAACACATAAAATTGGCCCTATTCGGCCGATTATCGCTCTGTGAAATAGAGACAACGATCAGCCGATGATCGTGTCATCGGCTGATCATTTATTTAGGTTCAAACCTAAAATCATCGGGTACCTACCGCACATCGCTGCATGGAATAGCGATGCGTGGCAGGTGACCGGTGGTTCTACAAACACTATACATTATCTACACATGTTGCAGGACTTCTCCTGCGCTCCTTCTTCCTCCCGGTCCCACGTGCATCAGCTTCGGTGCGGCCTCTGTTAGCTGTCTGTGTTAGCAGGACCACCGCGGCCAGTGATTGGCTGAGCGGTCTGTCAGCTCAGACAGGCCGCACCGAAGCTGCTGCGCGCTGGACCGGGAGGAAGAAGGAGAGCAGGAAGGCCCTGCAACATGTTTAGGTAAAGTATGGTGTTTAACAAGGGCTGCAAGGACATCGGTAAGGATGTCCCTGCAGCCCTTGCTAAACAATTATCAAGCCGTGTAATAGGCCCAGTATCGGCGCTCGTTTACATTATTAATCGGGCTCCCAGGCCGTGGAATAGGACCCTAAGAGTAGCAGTCTTTACTGTAGCGCTACCATTCTATTCCTTAGCCAGGACACAAAGGATATACAACACCCTCCTCCTCCTCTTCGCCTTCAGGCAGTCACACTGTAAATGAACCCTAACCACTATAACAAATGTATACAAAGCTAAATCAGTACATTTATCAGATACACGTAATGTTCGTGAACCGCGTCTGCCATGAGAATTTACAGTCACGCCTTCACGCCTCTTTATTTTGTAGCAACCAAAATTGTCAATTCAAAGAAACGTTATATTAATTGCCAATGACAAATCCTTAATGCGGAGGCCGGGCCGCTGTCAGGCACCGGGCTGATCTTATAACATGGCAGATATTACTAGTGATGGAGGCGGCAAGTGGATTTAGAGGCTCCTTGTGATTATTTACATTCACCAGGGGCTAAACCAGCTCCAAATAACCCTTCAAGGTTTCCTAGCTGAAGACTTTCATTCCCTTATAGACCTTTCAGGATCTAATTATTCCTGTGCAGTGTGGTCCGCTATCCCCGGCCTCATTAACACCTCTTCTTCTGGAGCTGCGCTCTCATGCATTTCTGTAAGTGTTGACAATCCGAAATAAAACACGGCCTAATTTATTTCTGGTTATTCTTAACGTGGCATTATTGCCATGTACGTGGTTATATAGATATATTAATGGTGTAGATTTTTTTACCATTGTTATTTATGCTTGCTTTATGGAGCTGTCCTCTTTAGATAGCTAGGAAGATGGCGAAGCTCTAGTTATAACTTTCAGTTTTGCAGTAGGTTGTAAAATGAGATTCTTATCTACAGTGTGTAGATGTAACATAGACATCTAGTGGCCAATATGAAAACTGCAAGGTCCAGTCATTGTTTAGTTCACATTTTTCTATGATGCATACAAGAGTTAAAGGGGTTTACCAGCGGTACAAAAACATGGCCACTTTCCCCCTACTCTTGTCTCCAGTTTGGGTGGGGTTTCAAACTCAGTTCCATTGAAGTAAATGGAGCTTAACTGCAAACCACACCTGAACTGGAGCCAAGAGAGGGGGAAAAGTGGCCATGTTTTTGTAGCGCTGGATAACCCCTTTAAAGGGTACCTATCACTTTATCAACGCGGCAGGATACACTAAGAAAATGGCAACAGGTAGGCCGGCATCAGCACAGGGCTTCCCTGGGCAAGTGTCAGGGCCCACAGTGCCTCTAGGGGCTTAGTGAGGGAGGGGGTCCTGCGCTCTAATGTTCAGCCTGTCCACTGTAGTGTAGGGTGAGCAGGCCAAACATAAGAGGACACAGGAGAAAGGAGCAGGACCTGCACAGAGAGAGGAAAGTGTGAAAGACCTGATCACATGACCCAAAAATCCTCAACCTTAAAGCGTAGAGAGCATCCTAACAGAGAGGAAGCGGGAGAAGACTGAGCAGTAAGTGCTGTGTGTTAGTGTCTGAGTGTGTCAGCGTCAGTCAGTCAGTGTCTGTGTCAGTCTGTCAGTGTCAGTCAGTGTCTCTGCCAATAATGTGTGATTGTGTATGTTATTGGTGTCTCATGTGATTGTGCATAGTGTTTGGATGATGGGTACATAGTGGATGGATGAGGGGCCTGCTGAGGCTCTGTTGCCCGAGGGCCCGAAAAAAATCTAGATCCGGCCCTGAGGTAGGCTGTCTCTGCTGATATGAGTGAGGTATGGGAACTCCTGGAAGCGCCATAGACTGCATTGTAATGCGCTTACAATGGCTGCCACCTCTGGGTGTTCTGGTACCTTGCTCGTGTAGAAGAAACAGCCTACCTGTCTGCATTTTCTCAGTTTATCCTGTCACGCGGATAGCAAAAGATAGCTTAAAGATAGCTACTAGAGATGAGCGAATACAATTCGATCGAGTAGATATTCGATCGAATATTGCGGTATTCGAAAGATTCAAATTCAATCGAGTAGTGAGGCGAATACGCGGGAAACATTCGAAAGCCCTCCCATCGCAGTTGGCGTTTTTTTTTTTTATCCAATGACCATGCAGGGAGGCTGTGAGGGACCCTGGGAGTACGCACGCAGTGCGAAAACAGTGTCTACCTTCATTGGATAGCTGAACCACATGACCTTGAATCTTAAATACTTGGCTCCCGACTCTTAACCGCAGATGTGCTTTCAACCTAGTCAGGGAAAGATCTTGCAGCAGGGAGAGATTGGTTTTAGTAGCGTTTTGGTTAGGCAGGATTACTATGCAGTGTCCCAGAACAGAGTATTTGTCCATAACTTTATGTCTTCACCTTTATTATAGTCAGTTCTATTCTGGAAGGATAATCTCACTGCAAACTTTGGTATTATGTCACCCCCCTCTCAGTATTCAGGTCTGTTGTTTCACTTATTTCTCATGTATATTCATTTACCAGTGCCTAATGGTGTGATGATGCAATGGCTTGGTGAGTCACGTGACATTACTCCGTTATACTCAAGTTATATCCAAGTCTGCCTTATTCCTGGTTGCATCCAGAGACACTGTTGCTATTGGTTACCACCGTTGTTATAAACGCAATAAACGCACAACTACCGTTGTTTCTGGACCCTGGCATTGGTCTAGTTATTGGTTCCTTGACTAGGGACAACGAGGAATTGTCCGGGCCCCGCATTGTCAGGTTCCCGTGGGTCAGTCAGCTCCCCTCATGCCTATACCGTGACCTAACATCTGGCAACTGGCTACCCAGGTCCTACCACCTACTACTTCCCTCATCGGGTTAGCCCCAGCGCAATTACAGAACCCAAAAGTCCTTTTCAGGGCTAAGATCAAGCGAAAAAGTCAAATGTTATACATATTGTTCCAGTAGCCCACTAAAGGGCACTTGATATATACTGTTTCAGTAGCCCAGTAAAAGGCATGTGATACATATTGGTCTAGTAGCCCAGAAAAAGGAAATTCCTTGCCTATTGCTCAGTGTGAACCTTACATAGTTATTATGACTATTGACGATTTTGTACAGTTAATTGTTTATTATTATTCTGCTTCCTACATAGACCTGTCCCCTTTATACAACCATGAAAATGGCCCAGACCTTACTGTAACAGTTTTATTGTAGGTTGTAAAGTAAGATTCTGTTCTACAGTGTGTACACCTGTGACATAGACATCTAGTGGCCAATATGAAAAACCTTTTTCTGTCACATAGATAGTTAAAGCGAAAATTTTTATTAAAGTATTGTATTGCCCCCCAGAAGTTATACAAATCCCAATATAGACTTATTACGGGAAATGCTTATAAAGTGTTTTTTTCCTGCTCCTACTACTGCATCAAGGCTTCACTTCCTGGATAAAATGGTGATGTTACTTCCTGGATAACATGATGATGTCACTTCCTGGATAAAATGGTGATGTCACGACCCGACTCCCAGAGCTGTGCGGGCTGTGGCTGCTGGAGAGGATGATGGCAGGGGGACACTAAGGGACACAGGGCACTGGAGGGACACTGAGCATCCCTCTGCCATCATCCTCTCCGGCAGCCACAGCCCGCACAGCTCTGGGAGTCGGGTCGTGACATCATCATGTTATCCAGGAAATTACATCACGATGTTATCCAGGAAGTGACATCACCATTTTATCCAGGAAGTGACATCATCATGTTATCCAGGAAGTGACATCACCATGTTATCCAGGAAGTGAAGCCTTGATGCAGTAGTAAGTGCAGGGAAAATAAGCAGTTTATAAGCATTTCCCGTAATAAGTATATATTGGTGATTTGTAAAACTTTGGGGGGGAAGGGGCAATACAATACTTTAATAAAAAATGTTGCCGGACTTCTCCCTTAAACTGTTATTATTTCATTGTTTTTTTAATTGCTTTTTAATGTAGACATCTAGTGGATAATGGGAAAACGACAATATTAGCATTCAGTTTTTTCACCATTTTCTAGGTACACAGAAAAAGTCAACATATTATTGTGTTTTTTTTCCCCCTCATCGTTATTGACCCTTATTATTTCCAGATATTTCATTATTTTATGTGACTGCCCTCTTTATACACCCATGAAGACAGTCCAGCCCAAGTTAAAGTTTTACTGCAGGTGGTAAAATGAGATGCTTTTCTTTTCAGTGTGTATACACAGACAACTAGTGGCCAATATGAAAACTGCAATATATATATTTTTTTTTAATCAGAATTTTGATTGAAGTTATAAGTTGGAATAGCTTCAGAAAGGTAGTCCAACTATATAGTAACATATTCACAATAAGTATGTTGAGTTTAACCAGTCTACGAGGGACAACATTCAGTCCATTTACCAAATGTATATTTTTGCATGCGCCTCAGAAGTGTAGTCTGTTATACTTTTGCATTCCTGACAAGAGAAGCATATATTCAGGAGATGGACCAAACATAGTCACCTTCAGTCCATAAAACTCAATGGAGCCAAAGTGATAAGTAATAATACTAACATGTGACAGAAAGGTGATATACATGGGCCCATAAGGTTAATGCCATGCTTCTAAAGGAGAGCCCCCCCCACACACACACCTATAATATCATATGAGGTAAAGATGTTTAACAAACTTGGATATATAAAAAATGGGTTCTTGAAATATAAGAAGACATAGCATGGCCTGCTATGGATGATATATCATTAAAAGCAGAAATTGTGCAGAATCATAATATCCATGTACAGTGGTACCTTGGTTTAAGAGTAACTTGGTTTAAGAGCTCACAGTTTTTCAAAATTGTGACTTGGTTTAAGAGCATTGCTTTGGTTTAAGAGCTCCCTGTACTGAGTGGGAGCGCGAGTGGAGGAGGAGCATGGTCTTTATAGCATAGTCTACAGCACTGTACTCTGACCCAGGAAGTCTCCCCCACCTTCCAAATCATAGCAGATTCACTTCAGGCTGGGGCTCACATCAGGGGACAGGACTGTGGAGATAATCTCTCCATAGCTGTAACCCCTCTCTCCCCGGACAGAGAGTGCTGCATGTATGTGCCCACATCTGTCCTGCTCATTCCTTCATGCTCCCTGCAGTCTCTATCAGCCCTTGTGTTTCCCATCCTCTCCATTACTGTACAGTAACTTATAATATCACAGATTCTGCTGTGTCTGAACGTTTGTTTCATTTGTTTTACATGTTATTCAGAATAATAAATAATTTTTTGGGGGGTGTGGAACCAATTGTCTACATTTTAGTGACTTCTAATGGGAAAATTTGCTTTGGTTTAAGAGTGGATTTGGATTACAAGCACGGTCCCGGAACGAATTATGCCCGTAATCCAAGGCACCACTGTACATCCATAAATTTGCTGTATGTCGTAAAATGAGATGCTTTCTGTGCTGTGTGTGAAAGCAGAGACATCTAGTGGCCTATATAAATACTGCAATGAATAAAAATGTGCAACAATAAAAATGCCCCTAGCAAAATACATATATAACAGCAATTATAAACAACAAGAGCATTTCTTTTACCCTTATGCGTATAGCTAACATTGCTTACAGTAAAAGTTGACACTTCATCGCACTGGGATTTATTGTGCACTTAGGATATTATCTTTGGTAGGCTTTGTATGCGCTGTTATACGTGTGAAAACACGTTTTGCAGTGGTAACCTGTGATTTTCTGTGCGGGTTCTCCCTATGGACTGTGCTTCTTATGGAGGAAGAGAATGGTTTTGCCCTTTAAGATCTCGCCCTTGTTAAATAAGTGAAAAGCTTTGCTGGACGTATATCCCTGAGACGTTGGTGTAAATAACAGCAGCTTTTGTCTGTAGGATATCAGGTCTGAGACATCAGTATACGCAGGGCGTACGGCACATTAGTGATGGACACTTTCCATCGGAAACCGCTTGACCAGGTAAATCAAAATTAAATGTACAAGATCTAATTGATTTTCTCTGGGTGAATCCTCCTCAATGGATGTAGACGAGAGGCAGGGAAGATTCTTCTAGAAATCTATATGGACAGAATCATTGGACCCTGGGCCCATTAGAAGAATGTTTATAGAGCATAAGATCTCTGCTGGCAGTCAGTGAATGCACATCAATCAACAAATGTATACAATGTCTGCCGTGTACGAGGAGAAAGAGCAAGTTACTCACCCATCCGTGTCTTGGAAATTTACATTCACTCTTTTGGCGGATCCAAGGAGCTCTGAGACAAGGAAAGAGAAAGGAAATCATTGAGGATTGATATATGATTTATGAAACATGTGTTTTTAGGCTGAATATGGCAGCAACAAAACAGACAAGGCATGCCACAGGGCAGGGATGGAGAACCCTCGTCCCTCCAGCTGTTGCAAAACTACGATTCTTATCATGCCTGGACAGTCAAAGCAAAGCATGACATGATGGGAATTGTAGTTTGGCAACAGCTGGAGAGATGAAGGTTCCGCATCCCTGCCATAAACCATATACTATGCAGACAACTGCTAAGGCATCTTTGTGGAAATAATCCTTCAGTTCCATAAGTGGCCAGCAGGGGCTCCCTCACAACCTCCATACAATCCTGATAGGCTTGCTGAGCTATTGCCCCAGGGTGGAGGCACCTTGACACTAAGTGACATATTAGCCATTCGTTGTGATAGCTGTATGTGTAACCAAAGTTCTATGTGACACAGGGAAGATTTTTGTTTTTTACCTTGACCCCTATTTATTTCTAATGTACATAGATAACATTATATTACTATACACAGGCCGTAGAATACCACTTACATGGTCCATGTAATACTCATATACATACATAATACCGCCTGAGGTTACGTTCACACAACATATAGTTTCATTAAACATCAGCCACTGTTTCAGGTTTGCAACAACGGCCGTTGTTTAACTCACAGCGGCTGATCAATTTAATTACTATGGAATCCCGGCTGGAGTGTATACACACTGTATACACTTCGGACACTCTGGCCGCGCAAAAAACTGACATGCACGTTGACTGTGCAGATAATGTAAAGTGCGGCTCCGGCCGCACTTTACATTGTCTGCTATGGTTAATTGGAACGCGGGCACACTCGAATGTGCCCGTATTCCAATAAAAAAAGTGATGTTCATCTGGCTGGTACGTCACAGACAGCGGCCATTCTGTGAAATGGCGTCTGAATGTGGCCTTATACTGCAATACAATACTTCAACATGTAGCCTACACAATACCATTGTACAGAGAACACTGCCATACACAGTCCACATTACATGGCAGAACATTAGACGGCAGCCCACATAATACTACCATACGCAGCCCACATAATACTGCCATACACAGCACATATAATACTGCCATACGCAGCCCACATAATACTGCCATATACAGCCACATAATACCCCCATACACAGCCCACATAATACCCCCATACAGAGCCCACATAATAACGCCATACGCAGCCCACATAATACTGCCATACACAGCCCACATAATACCCCCATACACAGCCCACATAATACCGCCATACACAGCCCACATAATACCGCCATACGCAGCCCACATAATACTGCCATACACAGCTCACATAATACTGCCATACACAGCCACATAATACTTGGAGCAGTTCCGACATATTATCTGAGGACTAAGGGTCCTATTCCACCGGACCCGATGTAAACGAGCGCCGATCTGCTAGATTGGCTCTCGTTTACTGGGCCTATTCCACAGCCCCGATGATCGTGAAACAAGGGCTGCAGGGACATCGTTACCGATGTCCTTGCAGCCCTTGCTTCATACATTACCTGTCCGGGCGCAGGTCTTCTTCTCCCGGTCCCGCGAGCCGCAGCAGCTTCGGAGCGGGGCTGTCTGAACTGACAGACCGCTCAGCCAATCACTGGCCGTGGTGGGCTCCGGCCAGTGATTGGCTTAGCGGTCTGTCAGTTCAGACAGCCCCGCTCCGAAGCCGCCGGTGCTGCCGCGTGGGAGTGGGAGAAGAAGACCTGCGTCCAGACAGGTAATGTATGGTTCTGCTGAAATCGTCGGTCACCGCCACGCACCGCTATTCCACCGTAGCAATGCGCTAGTGGCGAACGACGATTTTAGGTCTGAACCTACATGAACGATCAGCCGATGACACGATTGTTGCTTTTAGCCAGTATTGTTGCTGATTTAATGGAGGTTTATTTTACGTTGCGACTGGATCAGAAACACTTCCTTGAAGTAGTAAAGCAAACGGATAGCGGTGAGTTAGGTGAATCCTATCAGCAGGAGCAGCAGAGCCGGCGCAGCGATTACCTGAAACCCGTCCCATCAAATCTAACTTCACTATCAGAGAGTGAATCAGGAAGCAACATGTCTGACATGATTGCTTCTCAGCCTGCATAGACGGTGATACAATACAGCCCGAATCCTTCCATGTTATAAAAGTCTCCTTATTAGTCACACTCATTCAGGGAGGTGACAGGTAAATCGTCCTTTTATCCCATATTCACTTTACTAGCGTACAGCCATTAATAGAAAGACTCCGGTTAGAAGTGACAAGATGTGACGCACGCGGCTCATTCACTGCGTGCGCCCGCGGTATAAAGACCCGGCAGCTGATGGATTACGCTGCCGAGAAATTTTCCTCTATTACTCAAGCGCTTTATTACACAAAAAGCATTTCAATGGGGGCCCGCTGCCCCTGACTGGCTGTCGCTTCTTCTTTGTAGTCTGGATCAGCCATCTTAGGATCAGAAATTACACTTACCAGCGAAAAACCGGAAACACTTTCTTATTGTTACTGAACTCCAATCTGTAGCCTTTCAGCTCTTTAAAGGGTTAATTCACCCCCCAAAAAAATCTTTCAAATCAACTGGTGCTAGAAAGTGCAAGAAATTTGTAATTTACTTCTCGAGTCTTTCAAGGCTTATCATCTGCTTTATGTCCTGCAGGAAGTGGTGTATTCTCTCCACTCTGACACAGTGCTCTCTACTGCCACCTCTGTCCATGTCAGGAACTGTCCAGAGTAGTAACAAATCCCCATAGAAAATCTCTCCTGCTTTTCAGTCTGGAAAGAATACACCACTTACTGCAGGACATACAGCAGCTGATAAGTACTGGAAGACTTGAGATTTTTTTTTAAAGAAGTAAATTAAAATTCTCTGGCACTTTCTGGAACCAGTTGATTTGAAAGAATTTTTTTTGGGGGGAAACACCCCTTTAAAACTACAACTTGGGCATGCTGGGTGTTGTACTTTTGCAACGGATGGAGAGCCACAGGTTGGAGGCCAATGGTGTACACCAACATCCTAGGTACATTATTATGGCGGGAACATTTCTTAAATCTTCATCACAACAATTCTAAGGTGAACTTTTTTATAAATTGCTTTTAGCTCAGTTGAATTGAAAATGCAGCGTCCCACTACGCAGGTTCCCTGTGTCTTAACTGCACTGTAGGACATGTAACTCCACCAACATCTTATAGGGAATGTGTCATCAGAAAATGACCTACTGTTCAAATAATGTTTTTATGCTAAACATATTTTTTGGTAACTTTTTTTTTAATTTTAAAATTTTCTATCTATATTATAAAATAATCCTGATATCTTGCAGTTTTCATTTTCACCACTGGGGCTAAAATTAAGCTGAGACTTCCTGTTATGTCTGTGATGATAAGAGAAGGCTGCTGTAAAGTGATCTGTACAGCATTGCAGCGTCATGTGACACCAGTAGGTAGATAGCATCAATACAAGACAATAGCAGCTCCCTGTGGAATGACCTCTTCAAAGGTCACAGAGCGCGCTCAGTTATGTTTCACATTCATCTCAAGGGGACAGTTTGTCTATTTTTGTCTACGTCCATGGGGCTTGCCATAAAGCATGTCACTAAAACAGCTCAGGAAAGATGGCAGCCCCCATAACAATAGATAAAAATTGGAATAAAAAAAAATTACAGTCAGAAAACAGAAACACATTAAAATAAAAGAACAGTTTTTAGTATCTGACTCTAATCTAGGTGGCTGCTGCAGGCAGATAGAATCAGGGCCGTATTTGCCGCTAGGCACCCGTGGTCCGATTCCTAGGGCGGCACCCTGTAGGGGGCGGCACCTTCAGAGGAAGGAGAAGAAAAAGAAATAGTAAAAAAAAAAATCCCCCATGATCGTCAGTGGGAGTGGGCGGGGCCATGATTGAGGGGGCGGAGGCACGATCACGGTCGGGAGAGGGTGTGGAGCGCTCCTTGCTTCAGTGATGGAGCTGGCAGCGCAGCTCACAACTTCCCTGCTCCACTACTCAAGCAAGGAGCTGTAAGAGCTGCCCCCTGCTGCCCTGGATGAGAAGATGGAGCGCCCCCTCCTGCCTGGCCTGAAGGAGACCACCACCACCACCACCTGGCATCACCTGGGTAAGGAAAATGGGGGGGGGGGGGGAGAGCGGGTGTAAGGGGGCGGGGCCAAAGATGTGGGGCGGGGCCTCATGGGGCTAAGGGCATCCACTAGGCCATGAGCAGAATCTGGGTGGGATCTTTATACAGTATCCCCTCTCCCCTGCACCATGGCCTAGTAAGCAGTATGGTGAGGGGATCCTGTACACCCCCCCCTCACCCATGTACTGTTCAGGGCCTCTGTATAGGCACCAGGCCCTGAACAGTACATAGGTGAGGGGGGGGGGGGCATGGGGTGTACAGGATCCCCTACCTCTTCTCTGTATACTCAGGTCACAAAACTGACATAATGGGAGTCTATGGGAGGCTCGGCTGCTGCTCTCACAGCGTCTCCTCTCACATGTTCATTCTTCAGCGCGCAGAGGGCAGCAGCCCGAGCCTCCTATAGACTCCCATTATGTCAGGGAGGCTGGCGGCATTCCGCAGCGGACAATTCTGCTAGTTTTGCTACATGTGAACGAAGCCTTACAGCATCTTGTAGTCAGTATGATGGAGGTCGCCCAGCTTTCCCAGCATCTTTTAGTCAGTATAATGGATGTTACACAGCTTTCCTTGCATTGTATACTCAGTATAATGGAGGTCACCCAGTTTTCCAGCACCTTGTATAGTAGCCACTGCTAATCAAATGCCGAACGTTCGCGTTCGGATGGACCCGAACCCAAACCCGGTTCGCTCATTTCTAGTAGTCAGTATAATGGCGGTCACCCAGCTTTGCCAGCATCTTGTAGTTAGTATGATGGAGGTCACCCAGCTTTCCTAGCATCTTATACTCAGTATGATGTGGTCACCCAGCTTTCCAGCATCTTGTAGTCAATATAATGGAGGTCACCCAGCTTTCCCAGCATCTTGTATAGTAGTCAGTATAATGGAGGTGACCCAGCTTTCCAGCATCTTGTATAGTAGTCAGTAGTCAGTATAATGGAGGTCACCCAGCTTTCCCAGCATCTTGTAGTCAGTATGATGGAGGTCACCCAGCTTTCCCAGCATCTTGTAGTCAGTATTATGGAGGTCCTCCAGCTTTCCTTGCATCTTTTACTCAGTATGATGGAAATCACTCAGCTTTCCCAATATCTTATACTCAGTATGATGGAGGTCACCCAGCTTTCCCAGGGGTATTGGCACTTCAGTTTAAGCAGAGGCTGGGGAGCTGAAGAGTAGGCGCAGTTGGGAACCTGGGATACCACTCTCTATACTGGGGTAATATACTGGGGACACTAATACTGGTGTATGTAATGCTCCCTCTGTATTGTCCTAATTGTAAGGTCTATACAATAAGGACAATATAGGGACAATTCTGCAACCCCCCCCCCCCCCCCAAAAAAAAAAAAAACACCCTCAATTTTTGTTTTTTGTTTTTTTTTTTGGGGGGGGGGGGGGGTCAGCACTCAAAGGTGCCTAGGGCAGCATGTACTCCAAATACAGGCCTGGATAGAATATAGTGTTCTGCTTGTTCTGCTTACACTCTTTCAGGCATACACAGTGCTGACATCAGGTAAGGGTATATAGGATTTGGCGTATGTATGTACTGTATATATAGGTGTCGTTTCCCTTTGGTGTGACCCCACATGCTTAGATACTCAGTTCGTCCTCTGTATTTCTGCATTTGACAGATGTTCCCTTCATTGTGTTCCGCCATGATAAGATAAACAATATATGTGGATGCTGGTGGTGGTGGAGGGCGATCATCGTCCTCCCACCAGCTTTCCACACCAGCCGCTTCTTTCTATTTTACTTGCAATTAACAAGGCAAATTAGTACATTAGTGAATCTGTCAGTGCCTGACACATGGGACGCCGGCTCCACGTAGAGAAACCGTACAAAACGGGGACACTCGTCTTCTCCAGCAATGATGGTGCAGGAAGCAGCTGTCTGCCATGCTGAATAATAGGGCCCAGCATGGAAAAAATAAAGCCACCCAGTAAACATGATGGAAAGATGACTTAGCGTTACGATAGTATACATATATATGCCAGCTACAGAGCCCCCTATACAGCCATAGTCACAGAGCCCCCCCTATACTGTGCCAGCTACAGAGCCCCCTATACAGCCATAGTCACAGAGCCCCCTATACAGTGTTAGTTACAGAGCACCCCCATACAGTGATAGTCACAGAGCCCCCCTATACAGTGATAGTCACAGAGCCCCCCTATACAGTGATAGTCACAGAGCCCCCCTATACAGTGATAGTCACAGAGCACCCCCATACAGTGATAGTCACAGAGCCCCCCTATACAGTGATAGTCACAGAGCCCCCTATACAGTGATAGTCACAGAGCCCCCTATACAGTGTTAGTCACAGAGCACCCCCATACAGTGATAGTCACAGAGCCCCCCTATACAGCCATAGTCACAGAGCCCCCTATACAGTGTTAGTCACAGAGCACCCCCATACAGTGATAGTCACAGAGCCCCCCTATACAGTGATAGTCACAGAGCCCCCCTATACAGTGATAGTCACAGAGCACCCCCATACAGTGATAGTCACAGAGCCCCCCTATACAGTGATAGTCACAGAGCCCCCCTATACAGTGATAGTCACAGAGCCCCCTATACAGTCATAGTCACAGAGCCCCCCCATACAGTGTTAGTCACAGAGTCACCTATAGAGCGATAGTCACAGAGCCCCCTATACAGTGTTAGTCACAGAGCCCCCCCATACAGTGATAGTCACAGAGCCCCCTATACAGTGTTAGTCACAGAGCCTCCCCAATACAGTGATAGTCACAGAGCCCCCTATACATTGTTAGTCACAGAGCCCCCTATACAGTGTTAGTCACAGAGCCCCCTATACAGTGATAGTCACAGAGCCCCCTATACAGTGATAGTCACAGAGCACCCCCATACAGTGTTAGTCACAGAGTCACCTATAGAGCGATAGTCACAGAGCTCTCTATAAAATGTCAGTCAGAGAGCTCCTATACAACGCCCGGAAGAGAACCCCCTATACACAATGTCAGAAACAGAGCCCCAAAATGGCCTCCATATTAGTTGTCACACAGCCTTCCCAGATCACCACCAGGAAATATTGAGCATTTCCTTATATCAGAGGAGACCCCGGCCTCCACAAATATCAGCCACCCAGCTTTTCAGGAAACAGACATGGCTGACGTGAGA
The DNA here is from genome assembly GCF_027789765.1 of Dendropsophus ebraccatus. NCBI lineage: Eukaryota > Metazoa > Chordata > Amphibia > Anura > Hylidae > Dendropsophus > Dendropsophus ebraccatus. The sequence goes on along the minus strand of NC_091462.1, from coordinate 99,366,180 downwards.
GGACGCCTCAAGGGCTTTGTGATGGATTTTGCTATATATGATGATGAGCGGGATAAATGAATAGTATAAGCGCCATTATAATTTATGCAGAGAGGGGATTGGAACAATGTGTCATTATTTCATTAGCGGCTCGTGTCGTTCCCACGTGCCACACGGAAGACGAGGGAGGTATGCGCCATTGAGAGCCCATGAAGACATTGTGAGGGTTGTTGCTATGGTAACCCATCCGATGGGTCGTAAATGGAAGGTGATGTCAAGTGCTGGAGAGGTCAGTCTTTCAGCGCCAATGAAAGGAAGGTGATAATGGAAGCGAAGAGAGTTGTCATTACTGCTTAGCCCAAGGCCAGTCCTAAGTATTTGGCCCCCCATGTTCCTTCTAATGAAATAACAGATATAACACCATATTGCTTAAAGGGGAATTCCACTTAGTGACAGCACTGGTAATGATCTCTATGCTGGAGCCTTTAGCACGTCTCAAAACATGGCTGACCCTGATCTATTCCTGTGACAAGATCTCTTATAAAGATGCCTGCTATATAGCGGAACATAAGTAATGCATCACCCAGTGACAAAGCATCATGGGCCTAAACTAAGGATATGCTCAGAACAGTGAGTGCAGCTCTGCAGTATGATACAGCAGTGCTTCTCAAACTTTTTCAGTTAGGGCCTCACAAACCAAACCAGTGTTGCTCGGGCCTCACCATTGGTGGATGTTGAAGCCAGAAGTGAAAACAAGTTAAAAGATTATCAGGGAGCAGAGGGCAGGGAGGTGGGGGCTGGAAGCAGAGGGCAGGGATGTGGGGGCAGGGAGCAGAGGGCAGGGATGTGGGGGCAGGGAGCAGAGGGCAGGGATGTGGGGGCAGGGAGCAGAGGACAGGGAGGTGGGGGCAGGGAGCAGAGGGCTGGGAGGTGGAGGCAGGAAGCAGAGGACAGGGAGGTGGGGGCAGGGAGCAGAGGGCAGGGAGGTGGGGGCAGGGAGCAGAGGACAGGGAGGTGGGGGTAGGGAGCAGAGGGCAGGGAGGTGGAGGCAGGAAGCAGAGGGCAGGGAGGTGGAGGCAGGAAGCAGAGGGCAGGGAGGTGGAAGCAGGAAGCAGAGGGCAGGGTGGTGGAGGCAGGAAGCAGAGGGCAGGGAGGTGGAGGCAGGAAGCAGAGGGCAGGGATGTGGGGGCAGGGAGCAGAGGACAGGGAGGTGGGGGCAGGGAGCAGAGGGCAGGGAGGTGGAGGCAGGAAGCAGAGGGCAGGGAGGTGGAGGCAGGAAGCAGAGGGCAGGGAGGTGGAGGCAGGGAGGTGGAGGCAGGAAGCAGAGGGCAGGGATGTGGGGGCAGGCAGGAGAGAGGGCAGGGAGGTGGGGGCAGGAAGCAGAGGGCAGGGAGCAGAGGGCAGGGAGGTGGGTTCAGGAAGTGCGCTGGGCCACTCCGCTGAAGGTAGTAGTACTGGTGGTGGTAGTACTGGGTAGGAACCCGGCTAGCCACTTGCCTTATGGTAGTCACGGTATGGGCACCAGGGACAGCAGCTATAGACCGGGAACCTGACCAAGCGGAGGCCGAGCAATTCTTTGTTGGGCACCAATAATTAAACCAATGCCAGGGTTCAGAAACAACGGTAGTTGTGCATTTATTGAAACGCTGGTAACTAGTGGCAACAGTCTCTCCGGATGCAACCGGGTATAAGGCAGACTTGGATAAGGCAAAGCAATGGGTGATGCTGCAATAAGCTGTGATGGTAGCGTACTGAATGATGGGAGTAGTAGTACTGAGGATAAGATACTGGGCGGAATGAAGCTGAGACAAATACTTGCTATGGATGATGATGGGAGATGATGAGAGGAATGACTAAAGAATCGGCACCCAGATCTTGGATTGAGATGAGAATCTTTAGGACTTGAGAAGGAAGACACAGCCAGGCCCGACTGGACCGGAACACTTCTAGTAACGCTGGAGCAGCAGAGCACACGTGTTTCTCTCCTGACAGTGGAGAGAGAGGACACACACAACCTGTCCCCTTGAAGGTGGAAGACAGGACTGACACACAACCTGTCCCCTTGAAGGTAGAAGACAGGACGGAGGTAGAGAGGAAGTCACATGGTATCCCCAGCCAAAGCTCGATGGCTATTGGGGTTAACATGGCAGCAGGGGCATTGCATCATCACACCATTAGGCATACTGGACTGAATATACATGAGAAATGAGTGAAACAGTAGACCTGAATACTGAGGGGATGACAGGATAGACAGTTTGCAGTGGACCACAGTTTCCAGAACAGAGGCAATAAAATACTGACTGACAGATATAAGAATACACTTTTGAGAAAAACTCTATTCTGGAGAAACTCTATTCTGGGACACTGCTGAAGCAGAGGGCAGGGATGTGGAGGCAGGAAGCAGAGGGCAGGGAGGTGGAGGCAGGCAGCAGAGGGCAGGGATGTGGAGGCAGGCAGCAGAGGAGAGGGAGGTGGGGGCAGGAAGCAGAGGGCAGGGATGTGGGTGGAGGAAGCAGAGGGCAGGGATGTGGGGGCAGGGAGCAGAGGGCAGGGAGGTGGGGTCAGGAAGCAGAGGGCAGGGAGGTGGAGGCAGGAAGCAGAGGGCAGGGAGGTGGGGGCAGGAAGCAGAGGGCAGGGAGATGGAGGCAGGAAGCAGAGGGCAGGGATGTGGGGGCAGGGAGCAGAGGGCAGGGAGGTGGGGGCAGGAAGGTGAAGGCAGGAAGCAGAGGGCAGGGAGGTGGGGGCAGGAAGCAGAGGGCAGGGAGGTGGGGGCAGGAAGCAGGGAGGTGGGGGCAGGAAGCAGAGGGCAGGGAGGTGGGGGCAGGAAGCAGAGGGCAGGGAGGTGGGGCAGACAGCAGAGGGCAGGGATGTGGGGGCAAACAGCAGAGGGCAGGGATGTGGGGGTAAGAAACAGGGATGTGGGGGCAGAGGGCAGGGATGTGTGAGGTGTGTGCACTGTCTGCTCTCACTTACTGCCAGACCTGTGGACACCCAAAGCTTGAGGCTTGTCAGAGCAGAGGGGAGGGGGGATTTGTTAAGGGAGCTTATTTAAGGTGGAACAGACAGCCTGAAACTTGGCCACCAGAAAGATTAACCTTTGCTGCTGGCCGAGGTTCAGGCTACCTGTTCTACTTTAAATAGGCTCCCTTAACAAATCCCCCCCTCCCCTCAGCTTAAGAAAGCTCCTAGCTGTCAGGCGGGTCACAGGTTGGTGAGGCGCGGGAACAGACTCTGACCGATGCCCGCTCGCCCGCAAACTCGCCTGCACGCCCGCCCGCACCACCGGCTCACTACCTCCTTCCGTCCGCGGTGCCGTTCCTATGCATATACATGTATGCACACTCAGGCCGGTCAGGAAGCTCACCCACCGGCCAGAGAGTGTGCATACATAAATATGCATAGAAAAGGCGCCGCGGACGGATGGAGGCGGTAAGCTGGCGGTGCAAGCGGGCAGACAGGCATCAGTCAGAGCCTGTTCCCGCCCCTCACCAACCTGTGACCCGCGCCTCACACTTTCAGAAGGGCTGTGATACGGGATGTAACTCAGGATCAGTACAGGATCAGTAATGTAATGTATGTACACAGTGACCCCACCAGCAGAATAGTGAGTGCAGCTCTGGTGTATAATACAGGATGTAACTCAGGATCAGTACAGGATAAGTAATGTAATGTATGTACACAATGACCCCACTAGCAGAATAGTGATTGCAGCTCTGGAGTATAATACACAGTGTAAATCAGGATCAGTACAGGATAAGTAATATCAAAGGAGCATAACAAAATCTGACAGAACTTGCCAGGCAAACTATCCCTTTAAGAAACATTCCTACGTATAATCTGCAGTTGATAATAATTAGGCCAGAGTTATAATTGGGTTTTTTACACAAATTGAACAAATCAGTGATGCAGCAATGTTAAAAAGAATCTGAAATGTTCTGTGCGGGATCTACTCCAGAATGTGAGCTACACGTCAGGCTGAGAACGGCCTCCTGCAGGTGACAGGCGGTACAGAGGTGCGTCTGTATGCTGAACACGAGCCATCCCCAATCACTACAAAGAGAGTGTGCATCTAGGCGGCAGAATGATAGAATCCCTGCAGAGCCGGAGCAGCACTCCCACCAGGCACAGTCACAACGCTTTCCGACACGGCCCTGGACCTCAATTTAACCTCATTGCCATTCCACCGGCTGGATGACCGCTGCTTGTTTCACAGGGCGATGGAGGCAATCATTATTAGCTGGGTGTTTCTATAAAACATCTGTTAATGGGAATATGGGGAAAATTTAAATAAAATAAAAATCCTTAAAGGGATTGTTCAAGATAAAGTTTTGTTTTTTTTTTCACTAGAAACAGCACCACACCTGTCTATGGGTTGTGTCTGGTATTGCGGCTCAGCTATATTGATGTGAATAGGGCGAATCAGACTTCTATATTAAAGTCAACAGATAAAATATGGAAAAATCTGAACCAAACCAAAGGGTGCGCCAAGAGCTTGGGACCGCCCTCAGCGCACCAAATAAGATAATTTGCATATCGCATTTTAGCCCATATATCCAGGCCAGAGCAGCAAATTAGAATAATTACAATGCCAATGTGTTCAGCTGTTACACCGTGCCAAAAAATCAGTATGTGATATGGTGTTGAGAGATTCCCTTTAAGAGGCTACTCCAGTGAAATATTTTTATTTTCAAATCAACTGGAGTCAAAAAAGTTATACAGATATGTAAATCACTTCTGTTTGAAAATCTTAAAGTGACACTGTCACCGCCTTTTTGCATTCTGACTTTTTTACACAGGTGTAAAGGGTAAATTTAGCAGTTTTCTACCATATTTTACATCATACGTCATGGTGCTTGTTCAAGTAAAAAGTGATCATTTATCGTCTGCAGATTGTGCTCTTTAGCCCCGCCCACAGTGCCACCGTAGGTCCCTCCCCTCAGTGATGTCATTGATAAATAGGCCCCGCCTCTTCGCCTATCATTAAAACAGGCTGGCCTAAAGGTCTATGCCCCACCCCCTCTAGGTCGGCCCATACCTATGGGCGTCGAGGAGGCGGGGCCTATGAGCCAATGATGTCACAGAGGGGCGGGGCTACATGGTGCAGTTACCGTGACGCCCCATCCACTTAGCACAATCTGCAGATGATAAAAGATCACTTTTTACTAGAACAAGCACCATGACGTATGATGTAAAATAAGGTATGAAAACTGCAAAATTTACCCTTTACATCTGTGTAGAGAAGTCAGAATGCAAAAAGGGGGTGACAGTGTCACTTTAAGTCTTCCAGTACTTATCAGCTTCTGTATGTCCTGCAGAAGTGGTGTTTTCTCTCCAGTCTGACCCAGTGTCCAGAGCAGGAGAAGTTTTTAGTGGGGTCAGACTGGACAGAATACACCACTTCCATTTGAGATTGAGATTCCATTTTCTCACCTGTTTTATGCAAAAAAAGGGATGGATTTGTGTGCATCCGTTTAGATCTGTTTTATCATTGACTTCCATTAAAAATGACCACATTTTTGTGTATGCTATAAAAAACAGATGCGTTTTTGATCCCTTTTTTTTTTTTTTTATAATGGAAGTCAATAGAAAAATTGATCAAAACTGATGCACACAGAAGGATCCATTTTTCATCAGTTTTTTTGTTGTTGCATAAAACGGATGGAAAAACGCATTGCAAAAACAGTGTGAACCCGGCCTTACTTTCTGACACAAGTTGATTTGAAAAGAAACTAGACTACCCCTTTAATGTATGCAGTAAGCTCCTCAGCTCCACCTAGTGGTGACTTCAGGTAGACACAATATTATCATACTATAATCTATGTCTAGGCAGGGGCCCTAACTAATATATAGATATTTTATTCAGTGCAAAATAAATTTTTCTTTGCACGAACCTTATCGTCGATGAAAATCTTCTGTCAAGTAATGATTTTTACATTTCCTATAGGCATGCAGCAGCGGCGCATATAACAGCTCTATGGGTGGTGAGTGTGCCCAGCATTCCAGGGGTTAACAATATGCCAATTTGCAATGCATTATTTAAAAACCAAGCTAAATAACTTTGCATTGTTACAGAAGGCACAGGAGGAATTTTTCTATTACCCGGAACAAGCTTCTCCGTTCTTGGATTACACGCAGGCTATGGCACCGCCAGACAGACAGGAATACATTAAGCCCTGACAGTATTTAATGTGGTGGTCGGAGCGCCTGTCTACAAATCGTTTTATTCCTTGCTGCCGATGGCGCACAAAGGGAGACGGTTGGCCCAATGAATCTGGAGGTAGACAGGCATTAACATGGAGCGATAAGCGGGCGCGCCATACCAGAGCCTTGAGAATGGCTGCCAGCTCCTCCTGCCCGACTCCTCCATTCTCCTTTATTCACAGTGAAAGAAGTCAGACAGGAACATTTATATTATTCCTGGTAAATTCCTGTTTTAGCTTTGGCTGCAGCTCGGTGGGAGGATAAGTGAGACGTTAGGCGTCGCGCCTCTCGCTGTAGCACGGGGATCATTCGTATATACTTACAGGCTTGCATATGTTCAGCGGGATAAGGATTATATCTTGAGAATTAAATTAGCTAAGAGATTAGTGCCGGCTAATAAAAGTATCTCCGGATGTATCGGCAGAAATTCCTGGCATGTGCCAGGCGTAGTGCGCGCCCACGTATGTGACCATTCACATTTCCATATGACACATGAATATGGTAATCAGCCCCATGCATTGCTCGCCTCTGTCGTAAGGCCGCGAGATTGCAGAATTGCATCAGCTATTCTTCAATCAATGGGAGTTGGGAGCGAAACGCGTCGGAAGGGCTCATCATGGCGGTTTATTTAGGAAAGCTGATGAGTATACACAGATAATTGGGCTACAGAGGGTTTAGTGGAGAAATCTAGCTACAGTATGAAGGATCTCTGTTAGGGTACGATCCCAAAAGGTGGTTACTGCAGGCGGATGTGGCGATCAATGGCCTCACAATTTACTGGCAAAACTACTATATTACCAGAACAATAGTGCACCCATTGACCACTGTGTGTTTTGGCCGAACGTTGTCACTGCACCTTATGGATTCATACAGGTTGTTGCCTATTAAAGGGGTATTCCCAGCTGACTAATGGTGCGTTTACACAGACAGATTTATCTGACAGATTTCTGAAGCCAAAGCTAGGAATGGATTGGAAAGTCATTCCTTTATGACCTGATCCCTGTTTATAGTCTATTCCTGGCCTTGGCTTCAAAAATCTGTCAGATAAATCTGTCTGTGTAAACGCACCATAAGGGCCCTATTACTCCGTGTAATAGAGACAACCAGCTGATGACAATGATCATTGGCTGATCGTTGGTTTAGGTTTCGACCTAAAATTGTTGTGCGCCGACCGTGCATCGCTACGTGTAATAGCGATACGCGGCTGATGATTGCCCAAACACCTGATACCTTACCTCTTCCCGCTCCCGGTCTTCTCTCTTGTGCTCCGCAGCTTCCCAGTCCCGGTGGCTGCAGCGTCTGAGCGAGGACAGGTAAGGTATCAGGTATTTGGGCAAGTGCTGCATGGACATCGCTAACGATGTCCATGCAGCCCCTACTGCCTGATTATCAGGCCATGTATTAGGTCCAGTAAACGAGCACCGATCTAGCAGATCATTTACTAAAATATAAGGGGTCCAACCACTGGGGCCCTCTGTGATCTTGAGAACGGAGAGGCAGGTTGCACATGCAGACCACTGCTCCATATGGGTGACCTGCTGCTCCATTCTAACAGGAGACTGGGATCCCTGTTCTTGAGATTACGGGGAACCCCACTGCTAGCCACAACCCCAAACCCTGCTGTCAGCTAGTTGTCCCTAGTTTTTTCGCTCTCTTATCTAACTTCATCAGATGGCTATGTTACATAGTATTAAAGGGGTATTCTGCATTCAGTTTATTGGAGTGAACTAAAGAAACACTAGGCATGCTTAAACTTTGCAATATATGAGTTCTTAAAGGGGTATGATGTTTTACGCAATAGGAATGTGACATGTTTAAGGGGTTCTCCAGATTAGAAAACCCATTTTCTAATACTTTATTTGGGAATTCTGAGCTGATAGGGGGGTGGGGGTAGATTACAAAGAGTGTCTCTCAGTCTGGAGGACCTGTCCTGTCCTGCAGTACACCGACAAACCCATTGATTTGTGTACTGTGTAATGCTTCATTTGCCCTGTGGTGGCGCTGCAGGAAAATTCTGCACTTACTACCAGTTTACTCCATGGCACCTTTAATATTATGGGTTTGTCTGAGTAAATTAAGAAATAGGCATAGATATTTATAGGTAATTTAACCCTATAAGCGGAAGCAATTTTACCAATTATTGAAATTTACAGTGCAGTTTCTCTATATTAAAGGGATTCGAACATTAGGCAAACATGGCTTTTTTTCCAGAAACAGCGCCACAACTGTGAATAGATTATTTCTGGTATTACAACTCAGTTCCATTGAAGTGAATAGGGCTGAGCTATTATACCTCACAAATGCCAAGGACAGGTGCATAGTTACCAACATTTTCAAAGACAAAAGCTAGACATTTAAGCCCCATCCCTATTACTCTGGGACGTCCCCACAAATTCATACTACATGCTGTCATTATTAATGCTCTATAAATTCCTTAAAGGGGTACTCCAGTGGAAAAAAAATGTCTTTAGATCAACTGGTGCCAGAAAGTTATATAGACTTATAACTTACTTCTATCTAAAAATCTGGTCTTCCAGTACTTATCAGCTGCTGTATGTTCTGCAGGAAGTGGTGTATTCTTTCCAGTCTGACACAGTGCTCTCTGCTGCCACCTCTGTCCATGTCAGGAACTATTCAGAGCAGGGGATGTTTTCTATGGGGATTTGCTGCTGCGCTGGATAGTTCCTGACAGAGGTGGCAGCAGAGAGCACTGTGTCAGACTGGAAAGAATACACCACTTCCTGCGGGACATACAGCAGCTGATAAGTACTAGAAGACTAGTAAATTACAAATCTATATAACTTTCTGACACCAGTTAATCAGATTTTTTTTTTAAGGATTACTCGTAATACCATTATATAGGAAGATTCTTGCTCTATAGACTGTTCCCAGCAGCCCTGCAGGCGTATCTAGGGGTGCCTCATGTTTTGTAAGGGAAGCAATGCCATAATACTGGCCATATGACTCCATAATACAGTACAATATATACATTGAGCAAGGCAAAAAATAGAAGCAATATTTTAGATTACCAGAAGATGGCGATATACAGTTTGAAAATTTTACTATATAGCAACAGCTGATATTTCAAATATTTATTTTTCCATATAGAGAGAAAAAAATTCAAAAAATTAACTTTTTCATTAGTAAATTAATGGGGGAAACATACGTCCCTCTAGCCATGCCTCCGACCATAACCAGGTGAAAAAAGTGTTGCCCAAACAGTGTACATTACACTCACCGGCCACTTTATTAGGTACACCATGCTAGTAACGGGTTGGACCCCCTTTTGCCTTCAGAACTGCCTCAATTCTTCGTGGCATAGATACAACAAGGTGCTGGAAGCTTCCTCAGAGATTTTGGTCCATATTGACATGATGGTATCACACAGATTTGTCGGCTGCACATCCATGATGCGAATCTCCCGATCCACCACATCCCAAAGATGCTCTATTGGATTGAGATCTGGTGACTGTGGAGGCCATTTGAGTACAGTGACCTCATTGTCATGTTCAAGAAACCAGTCGGAGATGATTCTAGCTTTATGACATGGCGCATTATCCTGCTGAAAGTAGCCATCAGATGTTGGGTACATTGTGGTCATAAAGGGATGGACATGGTCAGCAACAATACTCAGGTAGGCTGTGGCGTTGCAACCATGCTCAATTGGTACTAAGGGGCCCAAAGAGTGCCAAGAAAATATTCCCCACACCATGACACCACCACCAGCCTGAACCGTTGATACAAGGCAGGATGGATCCATATTTCATGTTGTTGACGCCAAATTCTGACCCTACCATCCGAATGTCGCAGCAGAAATCGAGACTCATCAGACCAGGCAACGTTTTTCCAATCTTCTACTGTCCAATTTCGATGAGCTTGTGCAAATTGTAGCCTCAGTTTCCTGTTCTTAGCTGAAAGGAGTGGCACCCGGTGTGGTCTGCTGCTGCTGTAGCCCATCTGCCTCAAAGTTGGAGGTACTGTGCGTTCAGAGATGCTCTTCTGCCTACCTTGGTTGTAACGGTTGGCTATTTGAGTCACTGTTGCCTTTCTATCAGCTCGAACCAGTCTGCCCATTCTCCTCTGACCTCTGGCATCAACAAGGCATTTTCGCCCACAGAACTGCCGCTCACTGGATGTTTTTTCTTTTTCGGACCATTCTCTGTAAACCCTAGAGATGGTTGTGCGTGAAAATCCCAGTAGATCAGCAGTTTCTGAAATACTCAGACCAGCCCTTCTGGCACCAACAACCATGCCACGTTCAAAGGCACCAAATCACCTTTCTTCCCCATACTGATGCTCGGTTTGAACTGCAGGAGATTGTCTTGACCATGCCTACATGCCTAAATGCACTGAGTTGCCGCCATGTGATTGGCTGATTAGAAATTAAGTGGTAACGTGCAGTTGGACAGGTGTACCTAATAAAGTGGCCGGTGAGTGTATATGGCGTCTACCTGACCTGTCCAGAGGACAACTATGTGATGAATAGTACGTCCCCCACCCCAGTGTGTCGAATTAACGGCCAGTGATAGCTGAAAAAAACCTCAGTCACAGATCACCGTCACATATAAGTAAACGTCCGATACTCCAGGTGTACTTTGTAATGGCATGTTTTAATCCACCATAAAATGAATGACGGAACCCCCAAAATATCATTTATAGGGTGAAATTGGCGTAAAAAATGTTATTCCACAAATTTGGGGGGGGTTCCCTGTTTACGTAATGCACTTTACGGTAAAACTGACATTTTATCTTTATTCTATAGGTCAGTCTGAATACAGGGATATGCATGTTTACATAGCTTTTCTAATGTTTTACACTTTTTATTAACAAATGGCCCTATTGTGACTCTTATAACGCTTTTATTTTTTCACCTACGGGGTCGTATGGGGCGTCATTTTTTGCGCCACAATCTTTAGTTTTTATTAGTATCCCATTTCAGTAGATGGGACATATTGATCAGTTTTTATAATTTTTTTAAATATATAAAATGTAATTAAAAAAAATGTGCAATCCTTGCATTTTTTTACTACTTTTTGTTCACGTCGTTCACCGTACGGGAATAATTATTTGAATAGATCGGACGATTACGCACGTATATTATATGTTAATTTATTTATTTTTTTATTTGTTTATGTGTATTATTTATAAAATGGGAAGGGGGGTGATTTCAACATTTATTGGGGGAGGGGCTATGGTGTGTTTTTAAAAACATTTATTAATTAATTTATTTACTTTTTTACACTTTTGAAGTCCCCTTAGGGGATTTTTACATTGATGCATTGAATTTCTAACACTGATCACTGCTATGCCATAGCATAGCAGGGATCAGTGTTATCTGCGATCTTCTGATCGAGCCTGCCTGTGGCCTGTGGCCTGTGGCAGAATAGTGAAGATCAGACTCCATGGAGGTAAGCTACATAACCCGACAGTCAGACCATGCGATCGGGACCCCCGCAGACACGATGCGGGAGTCCCGATCGGTAAGTGACAGGAAATGCTCCTGTCACTTACACTAAAACACAGCATTTAATTGGTTAATGGTGGGCTGCAGCGCGATTGTGGCGGCCCGCCATTGAGGGTGAGCGTGATGGTCCTCACCCACTATGAAGCATGCTGAGCTCGCTTCATAGCGCCCCCCAGCAGGGCGTACATTTACGCCCTTTTGTGTTAAGGCCTATGCCTGGGGGGGGGGGGAGTCAGGGCCGTTTCTAGAGGCGGGCGGGCCGAGCGGCCGCACGGGGCGCCGACAGCTAGGGGGCGCTGGTGGCACCCCCCAGACTCCACTTAGCTGCGCGCACCCCCGGCCGGCCGCCCGCCCGCCTGCTAGCTCGCTCGCCCCATCACCTGCTCCTCTGAAGAATCACCTCGCGTAGCTCCGCCCCCGGACCACCTGGACCTCCGCCTCCGGACCGGCCGTAGCTCCGCCCCCGGACTGCCTGGACCTCCGTCTCTGGACCGCCCGTAGCTCCGCCCCCGGACCTCCCGTAGCTCCGCCCCCGGACCGCGCCGACCCAGCCGAGCACTCTGCACCTGCAGACATCTCCCTCCAGCAGCGCAATTACGTCATTTCACTGCGTTTGCTGGAGAGAGATGTGTGCTCCTCGCAGGCTGGAGAAGATGAGAAGAGGAGAGAGGGACCTCTATGCAAGAATAAGGTGAGTATAATGTTTTGTTTTGTGTGTGTGGCAATGCAGGGGGAGCAGAGGGGATTATTACTATTTGGGGGGGGGGGGGGCAGCACAGGGAGGGGAGGGGTATGACAATGGGGACAGCAGAGGGGGGATTATTACAATGGGGGCCGCACAGTGGGGATTACAGGGGGTGGTCACCCAGCTTTCCCAGTATCCTGTATGTCAGTGTGTAATGGAGGTCACACAGCTTTCCCAGTATCCTGTATGTCAGTGTGATGGAGGTCATCCAGCTCTCCCAGTATCCTGTATGTAAGTGTAATGAAGGTCACACAGCTTTCCCAGTATCCTGTATGTCAGTGTGATGGAGATCACCCAGCTTTCCCAGCATCCTGTATGTCAGTGTGTAATGGAGGTCACACAGCTTTCCCAGTATCCTGTATGTCAATGTGATGGAGGTCACACAGCTTTCCCAGCATCCTGTATGTCAGTGTAATGGAGGTCACACAGCTCTCCCAGCATCCTGTATGTCAGTGTGATGGAGGTCATCCAGCTCTCCCAGTATCCTGTATGTCAGTGTATAATGGAGGTCACCCAGCTCTCCCAGTATCCTGTATGTCAGTGTAATGGAGGTCACACAGCTTTCCCAGCATCCTGTATGTCAGTGTGATGGAGGTCATCAAGCTCTCCCAGCATCCTGTATGTCAGTGTGATGGAGGTCACCCAGCTTTCCCAGTATCCTGTATGTCAGTGTAATGGAGGTCACACAGCTTTCCCAGTATCCTGTATGTCAGTGTAATGGAGGTCATCAAGCTCTCCCAGCATCCTGTATGTCAGTGTGATGGAGGTCACACAGCTTTCCCAGTATCCTGTATGTCAGTGTAATGAAGGTCACACAGCTTTCCCAGCATCCTGTATGTCAGTGTGTAATGGAGGTCACACAGCTTTCCCAGCATCCTGTATGTCAGTGTGATGGAGGTCACACAGCTTTCCCAGTATCCTGTATGTCAGTGTAATGAAGGTCACACAGCTTTCCCAGCATCCTGTATGTCAGTGTGTAATGGAGGTCACACAGCTTTCCCAGCATCCTGTATGTCAGTGTAATGGAGGTCATCCAGCTCTCCCAGTATCCTGTATGTCAGTGTAATGGAGGTCATATCTTGCAGACTTTACTGCACCAAGCAGCAGAATTACTACAGTTTAGGAGCCTATAGGAGGGAAAAGGGAAGGAAGTTGCTGGATAAGTGCGGAGCCTGAGATGTTTGTCTGGAGACGAATTGTAGCTGCAAGAAATCATCATGGTGGTCCGGTTGGAGAGGAAAAGGAAAATGGTGCCGCAGATCGAAGAAAACAGCACCTGTGAGTCCCTGTATGGTGATTTTGTATTCGGTTGAACATTATCTCTTAGGGGTGCAACACCGATCTATGCCATAATACACACACTGCTTCTTCCTAATAACCCGAATCCTGATAAAAGCCCCCCTTCCTTCTCCAGGGCTGAATTGTGTGATGTTGAGGGGGGGGCGCTTTTATCAAGATTCGCCCTGTTTCCAAAATGATCTAGAAACTGCCCTGGGGGGAGTAAATGTACGCCCCTGGTTGTTAAGGGGTTAAAACATACCTGTCACACAAAAACAATTTAACCTGTCCAAGGACCATATCAAAAGTTTTGATGGATCAGGGTCTGAGTGTTCCATATTCTTTATGGGTCTATGGGACCTGATATTTTTCATCCAACCAATCAGATTGCTTCCTTCATTTCAAATTTTAAATGGGAAACATGAAAGCTGCAATCTGATTGGCTGCTGGGCTTAATAGCTATAGAAAAGGAGCCGGATACAGAAGGTTTAAGGTTATGGCGGCGGTGAGGACAAGGAAGCATGGCGCTGTCTGGCCAATGTGTAAGGCTACTGAGAGTGACAAAAGAGAAGTAAATAATGATAGAGAAGAAAGTTAAGTTGCGAGCGACTTCCTTTCATCTGCGTGACACGAGAGCGGCTTAACTGTGGATCCTGCGGCTGCGACGTGTTATCTGATGTGGCTACGGACGTCTATAGAGTCTACCTTACGAGGAGCCGGCAGTTGCTAGGATACCGGCAGCCCTCCTTCCCTCCGCAAACCAATATAAAGGAAAGGCACAGAGATGTGAAGGAGCCAGGGCCTCCTGCGAGCCTTACATCTTACCTATAATGTGACGCAGGCGGACAGCAAAGACGTGTACTGGACTTAATCCGAAAAGCTTAGTCATAGTCGAAGGGAAAATTCTGCTTCCTATAGACTTGGATTTACACATCATCAATGGTTTTAAGATCTCTGCTTGCTGTCAAGGATTGGAAACCTGTTCATGCAATTGGGTTTTCTCACTGAAATATTATATAATGTTATTTAAAAAGAAAATGTAATTTTTAAAAAATGTTTACATTAAGTGGAGACATGGCCTCTGCTGCCACCAGTGGCTGTGTCGGGAACTGCAGGGCTGCTCAGGCCCTTGTCCCAGCACAGTCACACACATATCACTAGCACTGCTGTATGCAGATACTGAGCCTCCTGTGATGCCGATATAATACATGTTAGCATTAGAATAGACATTACACTTGGGGAAGCTGGTCTGTGTCAGTAGCACAGCAGACGCTCTACACCATGGGTGCCAAAATCAGGCCCTCCAGCTGTTATAAAACTACAATTCCCATCATGCCTGGACAGCCAAAGCTAAAGCTAAATTGTATTTTTGTAACAGCTGGAGGGCCTGAGTTTGACACCTATGCTCTACACTGTGCCATGGCTGCAGCGCTACTGACACAGACAGCTTCCCCAAGTGTAATATCTAATATCTAATATTCTAATGTTTAAATTTGTATTATCAGCGCTTTGTATTATCAGCGCTAGTGATTTTACAGGGATTTTGGTGCAGAATACATGCTACAATCTGCATGAAAATGCTGTGGTGTGAATAAAGCCTCATCCACACTACTGTAGAGGAATCTGAAATGGATCAAATATGGATATGTTGCTGGGAGTCGAATGCCGAGCGTTCAGGTTCCAGTGGACTTTCTGCAAATTCGCTCGACACTAGTTACCAATGTTTTGTCAATAATGGAAAATGGATCTTCTACTAATCCTGTATGAAGAAGTGTGACTTACAACAGCTGAGAGTTTGTTACATTGTATCCAGTCTATGATCTAAACACATAGGGGGAGATTTATCAAAGGGTGTAAAATTTAGACTGGTGCAAACTGCCCACAGCAACCAATCACAGCTCCTCATTCCTTTCACCAGAGC
The DNA here is from genome assembly GCF_027789765.1 of Dendropsophus ebraccatus. Lineage (NCBI taxonomy): Eukaryota > Metazoa > Chordata > Amphibia > Anura > Hylidae > Dendropsophus > Dendropsophus ebraccatus. The sequence goes on along the minus strand of NC_091462.1, from coordinate 99,350,592 downwards.
TGGAAGCTGAGCTGTGATTGGTTGCTGTGGCCAGTTTGCACCAGTCTGCACCCTTTGATAAATTTCCCCCATAGGCTGCATAAATCTTTCTAGTTGAGTTAGTTTGCTACAATGTATCAGTGCAGGTAACGCCGGCCCTGCATTTTAGATTAAAGGTGATCAAATAAGCTGGCTATGTAATGTGTATGGGGACCTTCCAATTCTCACCAGTAGCAGTATCCGGTGTTCTCGGGGAGATAAGCCACTGCCAAAGGTGTCCGTCAGATGCTTTTTCCCATTTCCTGATTGCCTATACACAACATGGATAGATAACTGCCAATCAGCAGCTGGTGGGGGGAGTTTTCTGCTTCTCATGAATATCCAGGATTACTGGGCCCATGCACATAATGGAGAGGACTACTTATTGTCCATGTTATTCAGGAGAATATCTCTGGATTAGCTGCACAGAACAATGTAAGTGATACATCATTCTGTTCAGCTTCTCTGTCACTACTTAATGCTACTCTTAGGACAGCATAAACCTGCTGACGGAGGGTTATCTAGGATTAGAAAAACATGGCTGCTTTCTTCCAGAAACAGCATGACTATTGTCTCAAGTTTGATGGGGTTTTGCTAATAAGCTCCATTCACTTCAATTGAACTGAGTTGCAAAACCCCACCCAAACTGGAGCTGTTTCTGGGAGAGAGCGGCCATGTTTTTCTAATCCTGGATAACCCCTTCAAAGTCCACACTCCATAAAGCTTTGCCCTAAACTTAACCATAAACCGCACAAAAAGCTGCTGTGTAACTCAAGGGTTAACTCCAGTTCTTGCTATCAGGGGCTGAGCTGTGAATAGTAAATTCTAGAGACTGTCACTCTGTGATAGACTCCTCTACTACGCACCGTGTATCTTAATAACACCTCCTCTTCTCCGCACTGCCGCTGGCAAATGTGATTAGTCAGCCAAATGGCCTGCATCTCTCCATAACCCGACATAACCCCTTCCTATACCAGGGGGCACCATGCTGCCGAGCAAGCACTGACCCCCCACCCCCCAACAGCGGCCTGACCTGATTAAGAATACGGTACCCAACCACCCCCATCTCAGTCAGTCTCATGTGTTCCATGACAAATAGCCGCTCAATGCAGAATCTGCAGGTTTCTCATCTCTATCTCAAGTGTTTCTCATCTCTAAGGTAGGCCCAGGTGCTAGCGGTCGTTCCTTCTTTACAACCTCCTTATGTTAGAATGGTCCGCCAGCAAGTGTACAGATAACCTCCAGTGCTGCCACAGGGAAACTGAAGCACTGACCTTGTAAGGCAGAGGTCACACTGTGTTTACAGCATATACACTGTGAAAGCTATAACATATCTTATCCTCCAATTCACCCAATGGGGGACAGAAGACCACTATAATTTACAGTGCTTTATATGGAGACATCAAATACATTGAAAACCCTCCAGATATATACAGTTCCTTTGATATACACTGGTGAATAGACCCTGATGCAATGGTTTCCCATGTTGGCCTCTCCAGCTATGAGACTACGACTTTATTCAAAACCTATTAGGCTCCATAGGCCCCATACATTCATTTCATGCTTAGTGTGAATATATCCTATACAAAGAACACCTTGGCAATACCTGATGCCCTAATTATCTTACCTGTAAAATACTAAGGAAATCCTCAAAACATGACCTGTTGGTGGGCCACGACGACTGGAATTGAGACGCACTGCTATACAGTATTTGTATCAGCACCATGTAATACTAGGTTTCTCTAGCAGTGGCCACTGTAGGAAAGCTTTACCGCCACTCCTGATCATAACAGACGATCACTGGGATTTCGACATTAGATGTGATAGCCCTTTTAATATACAGTTGTGACTGCACCAGACTCCTATATTCAACACTCCCCATCAGAGCGGTGACAAAGGGCCTGTACTCCAAGGGTATCCTCTTGTCCTCAAATGGAAAAAAAAAGGAATGAGTGAGCCCTGTATGCTGTTATATTATTACATTACTGTACATTATAATAAGTTACTTGGAGTGCAGCAGGGTTAGTACCAAGGTAATGTGTCTGATGGGCCGATTAGTGGCTGCGGTTACATTATGGCTAGCGTCGCAGAGAGGAGATAGAGAAGACAATTGGATTAGCCATGAATGCGACCTATCTTCCCCAGACATTGACATATAGGGTCACAGTTACGCAGGACTGCGGTGAGCATTACCTCTGCAGTTTATTCTTCTACTGCGATGCTCATTCTCATTAATCCTTGTAGTAAGGTCGGCATCTGCTTATTTTTTTATAATCTAGTCCACACACAGTTCATGGGGCAACCATCTAATGCAGGAGGTTTATCAGAGTAAGGGATTATCAGGGGAACTTACTCTTATGCTACCAAGGGTGTACTTACTATAGAGGCAGCCGAGGTGGTTATTACAGGACATGTGACTCCCAGTTGACTTACCAATTCAGAGAATACATTGACTTATAGGGCCACTTAATATGGTGGTTTTGGTGGTTTCCTTACAGGAGCCCCCCTTGGCTGGGTCCTTCCCGGAGGGATATCTGACTAGTCCAGAGAATGGCATTGTCATCAAAGGGTAAAGAAGTGGTCCATACTAGGGGGCAAATGAATACTAGGACCTTCAATCTTGGCTGGAAACGCCTGTCTCATAGGAACCCATTTGATCATTGGTATGGGACCCTCTCCCTTCTGTCTACACTAACTACACAGACCCTATACTATAAAAAGTCCATAAAACAGCGGCATTGCGTGGGGGAGCACTACCTGAAAACACTTCAAAGACCTGATGTAAGGAAGTGTACAAGAGTACTTATGATTAAAGCGACTCTGTACCCACAATCTGTCCCCCCCCCCAAACCACTTGTACCTTCGGATAGCTGCTTTTAATCCAAGATCTGTCCTGGGGTCCGTTCGGCAGGTGATGCAGTTATTGTCCTAAAAAACAACTTTTAAACTTGCAGCCCTGTGTCAAACGGCCATGGCCTAGAGTATCTGTGCCCTAACTTTTCACCACCTCTCCGTCCCTCCTCCCCACCCTCATCATCATTAGGAATGCCCCTAGAACATTTTCTCCTGTCTGAACACAGCACAGGTGCTTAACAACCTCTCTGTCCCTCCTCCCCGCCCTCCCCATCATTAGGAATGCTCCAGGCAGATTGTCTCTTATTCATCAGCTGTGAGAACACGGCACATGGGCTGGCACATGAACATGTTCATTCTTCAGCGCGGACAGGGCAGGAGTGCGCACCTCCCATAGACTCCCATTATGAGCGGGAGGCTAACGGCATTCCGCGGCGGACAATTCCGCTATTTTTGCTCAGTGGGAACGGGGCCTTACACCTCCCTTACTGTCTATGAAGATGTCCAGTAATCCTTGGCGCCTTAATGGATGGCTCTGGTGTTGTTTGAGTTATGTTAGAACTTGGCACCGTCTTTTGGATCCTTCTGGCATCTTTGATCGCCAGTCTGAAGCTGGCATGGACTCTATCAGCCCATACTTAGAAACCACAAATGTTCAGTTATTAATACGGTGAGATGCTGCAGAGACTGGGCAGAAAATTGTCTCTGAATCCTAAATAAACAAGGGAAGAGGAAATCATGAATTCTCTGCTTTGTAATGCAGCGGGCCGATCTCCCCTGCAGCACAGTTTCTGTTCAGGGATCTGTGTTACTATACTTGGTAAATATTCTTCTTAGTGTTCTGTCCCTAGGGCGCTGTACATGTATTTTTGGAGATTGCATGTGTGCTGTTTGCTAAGATCTAAAAGCAGCGGCATCAAGTGAATACCAGGATTTACAACAGAATCGGTTTTCCTGCCATCCTCATGGTCAGTCTCTAGTAAATGAGGGTCTATCGAGACATGGGGGCACGGAGATGCTACCTAAGCAAAGTACAAAACAGTCCATTGGGAACAGGTGTTTAGCTATAGTATTTCAAGGGGAACTCATTTTTCTATCAAATCAACTTGTGTCAGAAAGTTATACAGATTTGTATAACAGGTGCAGGCTCTTTTCCTTCACTTTTCTTCCTATCATCTCTTCGTTCTCACCCACTCATAGCCCCACCAATCACACACTAGCTGAGGTACCCCTATAAAAAGGAGCTAGTTCCTGGTGAGGAAACACAGAAAGCACAGTTCCTGCTGCAGTAAAGCCAGGGTCTGGCTTAGACCAGGGCTCTTGTCAGGAACCATAAGAGATTTATCCTTTTCTATGTTGGAGACTACAGTCACTATGCAATGCTAGAACCCTAGAAGAGAGTAACGTCCTCTGAGGAAAACCTTGTCCACACCAGAGACACCTTCAACAAGACACAGGGCAGTAATTCTGAAGTTAGGTACTGACCCCAGTAGGACAAACAGCGTGCACTAAGCTGAAGTATCCTCATGTAATAAATGGCTATTCTGGGAAGGCTTGGAAAGTCTGCTCAATCCAGTTACAAAGTCCTGGCACCTCGTACTACCCTACTAGGACAGGAATCGAAAGTATAGGGCAAAAGGTGTTCAGATCCCAGTCTCTATACATGAGTACAAGTATCTTTTTCTTCTGTTCTCCACTACATTATCTCGGCAGGGTACATTGCTACATTGGACAGGGCTCTCAAGATGTTCCTCTACTCTACCCTGTTCATACAACTCTTTACCACTACCTCCAGCCTGGACCTGCATTCCCCAAAGTGTTCTTAACCTGTATTGCACTGAAGTTCTTACAAGTAAACCAAGTTATCCTGTTTAAGCTATTGGACTCTGGTCTCTTAATGTTGCACCTACATCTTTTCACACTTGGGTTAATCAAACCTCAAGTGCAGTGCCCGTTTGTCCGGGGTAGGGTCCCAAAACCACTCCTGGCAACCGTGACAAGTGCCCAAGTGACCCTACACCCACGCAACAGCCACAACACCGTATAGCCACCTCAGCATGTGGCATAACCATAGCCTAAAGTTGTATTTGGTCACTGTATGATGCTATAATCTAGTTACTGTATGGTGATATTCAGCCATTGTGTCATACTATAATTCATTTACTGTATAGTCGTATTTTTCTGCCACTGTGTGGTGGTATTATTTATTTACTGTATGGTGGTGAGTTTTTGATGGTATTGTATTGTTGCTTTATGCTGTCCTTGGTTACTGTAGAGCTGTATTATTAATTCACTATATGATAACATAATTCAGCTATTGTATAGTACAATTTTAGAGTTACTACATGGCAGTATAACTCATTCACTGTATGCTATAAATCAGTATATTAGTATTAGTCAGTCACTGTATGATGGTATAACTTAGTCACAGTATATCGGTATATTGATATAGTTCCATTACTGTGCGGTCACAGTATAGGGTATCATTTTATCACTTTATCATGGTATAATACAGATACTGTATGGTAGTGCTATGTAGTCACTGCATGGCGGTGGCATTGTAAGTCGATATTGTTCAGTCACCATTTTATGCTAATATCCAGTCACTGTGTGATGCTATGATTCAGTTATAGCACCAATTATTCAGTATAGTAGTACAATTTAGCACAGTATTGTGGTATTATTCAATCACTGTAATGTGATATATTGTATATACTGTATGATGTATTGAGGTATTATTTGATCGCTGTAATGTGATATATTGTATATACTGCATGATGGTATTGTGGTATTGTTATTCAGTCTCTGTAAGCTGTTCTTGGTCAGTCACTATATATTGAATGTTCTCGAACACTATGTGGCGGTATTATTTGGTTTCTATATGATTGTATTTGTCACTCTATGGCGCTGTTATGTGTTTACTGGCTGGCACCTTTATATAGGCTCTGTATACTGGTATCATTTATACATCCTGAGTAAGAAAATATATTTCTCCATTTTTCTCACTCCAAAAACTCCAGGCCCTGATGGGATCATCCTGGGTAATTTATCCATATACCACCCCATAGAGGCATCTAGTTGGTTGCTATGGGTAACACTTGAATATTGCACCAACTCAATTGCATAGAAGCTGGAGTATCTGATAACCTGGCAGCGTGGGTGGAATCTGGTTCGGCATATGTTTCATATGGAGATGAGGCACCCACTTGCCCACAGCTCCACCACCCTGATATCCCTTACAGATATGACAGAGAAAAGAGCATCTGGCAGAGCAGTAGGGGGCCTTATTATTTATGTCTCCACCATCAGTTCTATTTGTACTTAGCACTGAGACATTTAATATACATGTATTTGACGCCAGGCGTAATTCACTCAGTTTCTCCGCTTTTATAAATCCCCCCACCTTGATTTATTTACATCATTAAATCAATGTAACCTACACTGTGCAAATTGCTCAAATATCAAGTCTTCCAGTACATTTCAGCTGCTGTATGTCCTGCAGGAAGTAGTGTATTATTTCCAGTCTGACACAGTGTTCTCTGCTGCCACCTCTGTCCGTGTCAGGAACTGTCCAGAGCAGGAGAGGTTTTCTATGGGGATTTGCTTCTGCTCTGGACAGTTCCTGACATGGACAGAGGTGGCAGCAGAAAACACTATGTCAGATTAGAAAGAATACACCACTTCCTGCAGGACATACAGTGGCAGATAAGTACTGAAAGACTGAAGATTTTTAAACAGAAGTCATTTACAAATCTGTATGACTTTCTGACACCAGTTGATTTAAAAATTATGTTTTCCCTTCGGACTACCCCTTTAAAGAGACTCTGTGAGTAGGTTTATGGTGTCCTATCTCAGGGTAACATAAAGTAGTGACAGAGAAGCTGAACAGAATGATGCATCATAAGTAGTCCTCTCCATTATGTGCATGAGCCCAGTAGTCTTGGATATTCATGAGAAGCAGAAAACTCCGCCCACCAGCTTCTGATTGGCAGTTATCTATCCATGCTGTGTATAGGCAGTGAACTGTCAATCAGCAGCTAAAGGGCGGGAAGAGGGGTGTGGCAAGAATCCTATTCTCCTACATATTAGGAGAACGGCTGAACTGAATGATGTAAGTAATACACCGATCTGTTCAGCATTTCTGTCACTAGTTTATGCTGCCCTCATTTAAGGCGACATAAACCTAGTGACAGATTCCCTTTAAAGCACAATCGTCTGTAAAAATTTGCTCTAGCTCTTTAGCTTTGGCTGTCCAGGCATGATGGGAGTTGTAGTTTTGTAACAGCTGGAGGCCCAAGGTTCCCTACCCCTGCTCTAGAGAGTGATTGGTGGACTCCAACCTGGGCAGGGAAGGAAAATAGTGGAAGCTCCCAAGATCCTCAAGATGGTGGGGGCCCCTCACGATAATCTGATCCTGAAGCAGTGCCCCCTTGGGCCCTGCACCCGTCATAACACAGTATAATAGTTTTGCATAGACTGTTCCTTTAAATTCGGACTATTTCCTAGCCCACTGTAAATATCCTAGTTATATAACCACTGGCGGCACGTTCTGCCTGTAAACTCCTGCCAGCTAGCACAAACACAAAGATGTTTCCCTACAGTAAAAGTTCCTCTCCTCCTCATTACTTCTCGTTTCTTAAGGCGATGTGAAGACTGCGCCTGTACAGGGAGACATTGACACAGTTCCCGCAGCCAATGAATGCTGCATTAACCGCCCGCTTCCACCTACAGGATATCCATTGGAAAACAAACACTGAGACGGGATTCGGGTTACCATGGTGATTTGCGCCGGACAAATATTTCCTTGAGTTCTATGGACAGTTCCCAAAGTTCTCCGGTAAAAAAACTTTCTCCACATTACTCATTTTTCTATGAAAACATCCAGACTGGGATACGAAGCGGCGTTCTCCCTGTCACCTCCAGCGCCTGGATGTGTGATTTCTGCACTGATGTCTGTTTACGTTGAAGGATTTGTAGCCGGGGAATAGTAACAACAGTAACCGTATGTTCTCGTCTTATGTAAGCATGTCAGCGTACTACAGTTTCTACGGCGGGAACCGGCATTAAACAATATTATTTAAAGGGGAACTCTCAGGAGTTTTGCCGGAATTTAAAGGGAACCTGTCATCACTTTCATGTTACCTGAACCATGAGTCATCTGGGCGGTCCCTGCTGGCTTCTTCCAGCCCCACTGGCCTTGATTGATAGATCTCTTTTTATACTTAACAAAAAAAGATCTATCAATCAAGGCTACTTGGGTGGAGAGATGCGACTGAGGACATCCCTGGTGACGCATGGTTCCGGCAGCATGAAAGGGATGACAGGTTCCCTTTAGGGTATGTTCACACCTTCCAGATTTTGACTTGACAAATTTTGGCAGCAACGTTAATTAACGATCCAGGATGACAAAGGCGCAGGAGCTGCGCCTGTGTCATCCGTGGCAGGTCCTGACTATCAGTGATAGGCGGGGACCCGCCGCAACTCTCAGCACAGGAGCCGCGCTCCGATGCTGAGAGTTAACCCTATAGATACTGCGGTCAGCATGACTGCAGCATCTATACGGCTCCTGACAGAGAATTCTCCCTCTACAGAGGGAAAAGTCTCTGCCTGTGTCCATCAGGGCTCTGCGAAGTGATCACAAATCACAAATTTAAAGTGACTCTGTACCCACAATCTGTCCACCCCAAACCGATTGTACCTTCGGACAGCTGCTTTTAATCCAAGATCTGTCCTGGGGTCCGTTCGGCAGGTGATGCAGTTATTGTCCTAAAAAACAACTTTTAAACTTGCAGTCCTGTGTCAAATTGGCGTGGCCTAGAGTATCTGTTCCCTAACCTTGCTCCACCTTTCTGTCCCTCCTCCCCGCCCTCTTCATCATTAGAAATACCACTGAGAGGATTTTTCCTATTCCTCTGCAGTGAACACTGCACAGGTGCCTTAACGATCCAGCCCATGTGCCGTGCTGACAAAGGTGAGGAATAGGAGAAAATCTGCCAGGAGCATTCCTAATGATGAAGAGGGTGGTGAGGAGGGATGGAGGGGTGGTACAAAGTTAGGGCACAGATACTCTAAGCCCTGGGCGTTGGGCACGGGGCTGCAAGTTTAAAAGTTGTTTTTTAGGACAATAACTGCATCACCTGCCGAACGGACCCCAGGACAGATCTTGGATTAAAAGCAGCTATCTGACGGTACAAGTGGTTTGGGGGGGTCAGATTGTGGGTACAGAGTCGCTTTAACATACATGTACCCACTTGGCCAAGCATGTGTTTTCTCAAAAGGGAAATAAGCCACTGCCAGACCGTAAAACAAATGGGTAATATGTTGACATCCAGCATCATGGATCCTTATATTACTCCAAATCATGTGTGAGGCGAGAGTTGGGAGACCTCCAGACACTTATCATGTTCATTTTTAATCACAAGGATATGTCAGCAAGGATACGTTGGTACAAGTGCTTCGCTGCCTTCCAGGACCTGTTCAGGGCTTCAGGTCTGGTAATGAAAATTCAAGTGACCACGGCCATCTGTCTACTCTGTTCGGACGGGAAAATTTTAGGAATCTGTGGAGCTGCAAGCAACAGAAGGATCTGCTGGAAGCCAGCTGGGGCCTAGCCTGTGCTCCTTGAAGAAAAGTTACTCTAACCCCTAACTGGCTGAGTAGAAGAGAGAACCTTACTGACCCAGGAGACCTCATGGTGTACCCGTGTTCTCGTCTATAAAGTTGTAGATTATTCCCATATAGAGTCTGGATATTTGTGGAAACTACATGTGGTAGAATAGTACATTCCTAGTATATTGCTTAAAGGAGAAGCCCAGGCTCTGAATTTTTTCCCCCCTAAGAGCAGGGGAGTAGGGGGCCCGAACATAACATGCACCTACCTCCCCGACTCCTGTTCTGTGGTCCGCCGTCCTCTAGACCCCCAGATGCTTTCTGGTCTGATCCGGCCAGCTTAGCCAGTCAGTGGCCATAACCGGGTCAGAGCCCAGACTTCTCATTTAAAGTGTACCTGTCGTTATAACTTTCAAAATCTAAATCAACATTAGATGTGCTATAAAGCAAGTTTGCAATTTACATTCATTATTTATTTTTTTTAGTTATCATGGAAAACACACCACTTCCTGTTTTCTGACTTTTTTTTTCTAAAAACAAAACAGGAAACAGTCAGAAAACAGGAAGTCCTGTGTATCCCAGGCCATCTGAGCTCTCACATAGAGAATGCAGTCATGTGATTGATGGGCACATTGAGCCGTGACTCTCTGCACTGCCCGTAATTCCTGTGTTTAGTCTCTTTTTTTCAACCAGCACAAGTCAGAAAATCTGCCTTCAGGAGACTGGATCTGGATACAGGTAAGTATAGCTGTTATATAGCTGCCTTCAGGAGACTGGACCTGGATACAGGTAGGTATAGCTGTTATATAGCTGCCTTCAGGAGACTGGATCTGGATACAGGTAAGTATAGCTGTTATATAGCTGCCTTCAGGAGACTGGACCTGGATACAGGTAACTATAGCTGTTATATAGCTGCCTTCAGGAGACTGGACCTGGATTTCTGGTTAGTACAGCTTTGTTTTACAGCATGATTAGAAAAAAATGAATGTATATTGCAAACTTACTTTATATCACATCTACTGTTGATTTAGATTTTGAAAGTTATAACGACAGGTTCACTTTAAGTTAACCCTCTCTTGTCTGATATCTTCTGCACTTGCAGTCCTGCTACAGGACTGTATGGCCGGGCCTGCCCTCTGAAACTGCAAAAAGACATATGGACAGGACTGGCCCTTATGTGACACCCCTTATACAGAATACAGAATGACATCTGCAGGGAAGTGGTAAAGATAGTCACCACTAAGGACTATCTTTTCTGCCGTTACGACTTTATCCCCCCCCCCTCCATTGCCCATGCCTAATTCAATCGCAATATGACAAACATTGCTGGATATGCTTTCAAACCCAAGAAACATTTGAAATAAATATCTGGCCGCAGCCAGAGAGAAGTAATAGCTCTTACTGGAATGCCACTGGATGTTTTCCATAACCTCGTAAAATAGGCCGCACATTATGCTGCAGAGAGCCAAATAACAGCGTACGGAGAAAAGGTAAGGATCGGCGTGGTGCCAGGGTCTGCGTAAATACCATGTATTATCATGCAGTAACTGTGTGCGCTGCCCCTTTCTCTGACCCCTCTCAGAATGAATGTTGGTATAGTAAATGAACAATTGCCCCCTGTGTAACCATAATGGAGACTGACTGCTCCTTCTAGAGAAAGAAATACAAGTCCTTAGTGCACATGGGCTGTCATGTGGCACATGGGGGTTACTGGGCGCCATGACTGTGGTGCCATCATGCTACACGCACAGAAAGTGTGCAGAGAAGCGCTCAGCCATGTGCTTCTCCCCACTCATTCTAGCAATCAGCCAATGTCTGGAACACCAAGACCCCATCTCCATGAGATGTCAATAGTTTTATTAAAGTGACAGGTACCCTTTCAAATAATAACAGTGTGGATTTTTTAACACTATTATTTCCAGATTGTACAACATAGACAACATTCATATCACGGCTTTGTTGATGTGGAAATCACAGTGGTTTCTGTGTAAAAATAATGCTCGTGTGAGCATGCCCTTAAAGGGGTTATCCACCTGGTCTTACTCACCAAGTCCCCCTGATTATTTTAAGCTGTCTCCTGTCTTTCTAGCTGCTGCCATTCCTGACTTACAAGTTTTTCTAAAAGCCGATCTATATCCAAGATGGCGATGGCCAGGAAACTACATTTCCCATCATGCATCTCCCTGATTGGTCCGTTTGTGTACTGTTTGCCCCCTTAGCTTTCTTTCCTGCCTACTGCTGTCATTACTATTGCACAGTACACACAGGACAGTTTTTTTTACTGATTTTGCATCACATCACCCCAATATGTATTCTATACTAGCAGAGCTGACGCATGCGTGGTGTAGCAGTGCCGGCGCATGCATGGTGTAGCAGAGCTGATGCGCACGGTGTAGCTATGTGCTGCATAACGGGCATTTGTTTACTGGGGGTGGGGAGGTGTGTTGTAAGTTTAGATCTCTGCTTGCTGACTGTGAATGAAAACATTCTAGTTCCTTCCAGAATGTAAGAACATCCATAACACTTACAATATGCAGAGCTGTGACACAAAGACAGGTACATATGCCTGCATTCACTGACAGCAAGCAGAGATAGAACTATAACTTTTCATATTACAGGAACCTAGGCTCAGGAACACATATAAGCCTATAGCAGCAGTACAAGTACATGGAGATGATGCAGATAATGTCTCCTGGGGGCCGGGTTACCAAGTCAATCGACCGCTAATCCCGCCCCCAGAGGGGAGATCACATGTCCTGTGTCTACAAATCGAGGACGGAAGAGAAAGCTGAGTGTGGTCAGAGTAGACACAGAGAAGATGAATTTAAACATCCAGAGCGGGTAAATATGCGGAAAAAAAACAGGGAATGAGTGCAAGATAGGTTATACATGTATATTACACATAGGGTGGTATTGGGAAGGGGGGTCGTTTAGAATATTTTTTTAGTAACCGGATAACCCCTTAAAGGGGGACAGATATTGATAGGGAGAGAAAAAGGAAGTGTCTGTGTTTACGTTTTTGAAGGATAGTGACCATGTGACCAAAAACAGTTGCCGATAACCTCTAAAATGACTCCAGTAAGATGAACAGCTGTAGAGTACAAACTGCTGCTTTAGCAAATACAGTAGTTTGCAGGCAAAGGGAGTAAGGATATTCACGAGAACATGGACTATAACTATATATTTATGTGAAATGACAGAAATCCTGTGAGGATTGAAGACGTTCAATGGAAAAAGTCTAACTCATTTAGATGGTGCCAGTAGGGTAAGTAATGTGCCAGACCTCTACTAGTCACTATGGGGAGGATGGAGAATATTGTCCGTGTGGCTTGTTATTAGGAGACAATTCGGGTGGGTAAATGACAGACGTGTATGATGGTAGTGTAGCTCTGTGAGGACCAGGAATGAGATCCAGCACTTGCAGCAGTATTGTATGTAGCCCTGAGGCTATTCCAATAACATGTCCTCTCACATAGAGATGTTTGGCACCTGTGCACATGTTCTATGGGTCCCAACGGCTGGAATTTATTAGACTGATACTTTTACAGATTAGTAAGGACATAACACCTCTGTTCATATGGAGACGATATAATGGATATAGAGTGAAGGAGATCTCAGCCTTGTCCCACGCTAGACCTATTATTGTGCTAGAGTCTGGACCTAGGACTGATAGGAGTATGGTGTCACGGCCGCGGCGGCTTCCCGCGTTCCGGGTTGCCGCCGCGACCGCCTCCTGTCCCGTGCAGCCGCCGGGGTCCTTGTGTAGGGACCCGGCGCTGCTGCTGCTTCGGCCCCTGGGGCGCCTCACGACCACTCTGGCGACGTCACGGAGATCTGGCACCTCGCCGGGATCCATGGTTGGAGCCTACTGTAACGCCCGGAGTAGTGGATCCACTGGACCGGCACCAGCGATGGCACAAACCTCACCAGGGAGCGGAGTCTAAGGAGCCGCTGGTTTTCACCAGAGCCCGCCGCAAGGCGGGATGGACTTGCTGCGGCAGGCGACCCCCAGGTCGCTACCCCTGGCTTGGTTGTTGGAGCCTCTACATGCTTCCCATAGCGTTTGGCCCAGCTCCCTGTTGTTCCTGTGTCCTGTCCGTTACCTGGTCCCAAGTCCCTGTTCCTGAGTCCTGTCCGTTACCTGGTCCCTAGTCCCCGTTCCTGGTTCCTGTTCCCCTGTCACTCCACCTGTTCCCGTGTCCAGCCTGTCACGTGCTCTCTCATCTGCAGACTATTGCCTGTGCCATCTCCTGCCACGCCTCGCCTGCCGACACCAGCAACCAAGCCAGGGGTAGCGACCTGGGGGTCGCCTGCCGCAGCAAGTCCATCCCGCCTTGCGGCGGGCTCTGGTGAAAACCAGCGGCTCCTTAGACTCCGCTCCCTGGTGAGGTTTGTGCCATCGCTGGTGCCGGTCCAGTGGATCCACTACTCCGGGCGTTACATATGGCACTTTAAAGGGAACCTGTCACCCCAGCTGTCGGGGTGAAGCCCGCCCCGACCCCCCGGTGGAACACCTTATACTTAGCCCTTCCTCAAAGTCCTGGACCCCGTCCCGTTGCCAAGGAATCCCAGTCGGAAGCCATGCGCGGGCACATCAGAGCTGAGTCCGATGTGTCGGACTCATCTCTGGTGAGCGAGCGCACGGCTTCCGACTGGGATTTCTCAGCAACGGCGTGGGGTCCAGGACTTTGAGGTAGGGCTAAGTATAAGGATCTCCACCGGAGGGTCAGGCGGGCTTCACCCCGACAGCCAGGGTGACAGGTCTCCTTTAACAAATGGCAACCGTGCCCTTGTCCTTCCCACCTACCCCTTTGAGTCCAATTGGTTTACATAGCAGTGCCTGTGGAGGAGGATGGGCAAGCCAGCACTGACCTACAATATGGGGCCTGTGGGATTGCCTATGGTGGGATTGCCTATGCCTAATCTTTGAATGAGTTTCTCCAACCCAAATCTCAAACAAACTATATACATACATAGTGGATAAGATTAAGAAAAACAAAAAGACAAAGGTCCAACAAGGCCAAGCTATATAATGTTTATCCAGAAAAAGTCAGATGCAAATTGCCTCATACGAGGGGAAAAATCCTTCCCGACTCCAAATATATCAGAACAAATCCCCGGATCATGGTCCTATCACCAGAAATCTAGAAACCATAACTGATAATATTATATTTTTCAAGAAAAGCATCCACGCCCTTCTTAAACTTCAACGAATCAGTTATTACAACATTGTGTGTCAGACAGTTCCATGGTCTCACTGCTCTTACAGTAAAGAATCCTTGTCTATGATAAAGTTTAAACCTGATTTTCTCTAGACAAGAATCTCTGGAGGATTCCCACTTCTCATGGCTTTAGGTTATGTTCTTGTCATGAGCATCTATGTCTATTTCACTGCATCTTCTGATTGTATTCTCTTTGGCAGCAGCTGCCTGGCACTGGTTGCTGCGGGTTCAGTTTGCTGTCCTCCCATACCCCCAAGTCTTTCTCAGCAGCAGTTTTACTTGTGTTTTTGTGTTTAGCACATCCATGATCATACATTTTGTTTCCTTGGCCTAAGTGCATAACTTTATTTTTTTTCTATATTCAACTCCATTTTCCATATCTCTGCACGAGTCTCCAGCTTCCCCCAAATCCCACGGTAGTGATATTATCCTTCTTTGTGTTGTTATCTTACAGAGCTTCATATCATCTGCAAATATTAAAATGCTACTATTTCATAAACCATCTACATGATCATTCATTGAAATATTACAAGAATATTACAATACTGCCCCCTGTGGTACCCCACTATTCGCTGAGACCCAATCGGGGTCAGGATCATTTGCTATAATTACTTGACTGACTACTGGGACCACATTTGGGCTAGGCTGAGGGTATAGACCCTGTCGTGATAGAATCTTTAAGCATTATCAGTAAAAGTCTGGATATCACAATACTTAAATCCTGAAAAATTCAAAAAATTCAGTTTTAATTCCCTCTAGATCAAGTGATACGTCTATTTTTAGTGTTTTTAGGTCAGTGCTGTTGTTTTTGCTGGGATAAACAGATGACATTTAAAGGAGAATTAACAATCTTCCTCAATGATGTCATCTTTCATTGGGTAAATAAAATAGAGAAGAAGGAATTTAATACATTGGCCTTTTCCTCATCCTCCTCCAACATTACTTATTATTTCATTAAGTGTGAACACTTCCAATATTACATAAAAAGGGTCAACGCTTCCTGTTTTACTTTTTGTTGTTGTTATATAGTTAAAGAATATTTTTGGGTTACTTTTACATTAGCAGTGATTCTCTATGATTCAATCTTTGTCTCCCCTTTGTCGTTTACACAATCTATTGTTCTCTTTATAAATTTTTAATGCCTCCTCACCGCCTTGCTTTAGAATTTTGAACATTTTCTTTTTATCGTTTATTGCACACATTACGGTTTTATTTAACCACATTGGCTTTGTCCCGTTTCTAAAGTGTTTAATTCTGTAAGGACCAATTTAGGATGTTTTTAGAGATTATTTACTTTCATTTTTTAGGACATTTGTCCCATTTTATGCCATTAAAGAGAATGCGTTGCCTAGATTAGTTTTTTTTACTGATAAGAGACAGATACTGGAACATGGTTTCTTTTTCTTCTCTGTTTCTATTTTCTGGTGTTTTGGTTTTTTTACATTTTATTTTTAGTATAATATTATGGGGGCTGCCATGTTGCCTAAACAGGTTTTAACAGCATTTAGTGACATGCTTTATGACCCCCCCCCCCCCTTACACACACACACACATGCTTGTTCAAAGGAGAAGTCCGGCCAAGTACTTTTTTCTTTAAAGGCAGAGGAAGGGGGGAACATAATAACTAGTCCTTACATACGTCTCCCCCGTGCCTGCCATCCGGTGCGTGACTGTCCCCGGGCCCCCGTCGGAAGGCATTTTCCCCCCATTTGTGATGACGGGGAAAATGCCTGTCCAGGCAGTGACTGCAGCGGTGTCCCGGCACTGACTGGCTGAGCGGCCAATCAACAGGGTCATGATGTCAGCTCAGGGTCCCGGAGTGACAATCTGGCGCTGAAGAGGCACGGGGAGAGGTGAGTTTTTTTATGTTCCCCCCTGCCCCTACCTTTAAGAAAAAGTACTTCTCCTTTAAGTCCATCAGTGTAGAATATTTTCCATCCTGGTTGGAGACCACTCATGTACAGTGATGACCACCCAATGAGTCCATGAGAATCACATGCCTGAGGTTTATGCCCAAGATGGAAAGAGAAACAAGCTCCATATAGAGGTAACAAAGCCCTCCGGACAATTCGAAGGAGATTTTGTAACATGTTGTTCTCCCTAAACACATGGAAGGTTTTAATTCAAAAAATATATTAACCACAATAAAGCCGAGTTCATACCAATAGCTGGTGGACTGAATCATTCACCCCGAGGGACTTTTATAAATCAGGACACAGAGACACAACAACAACAATAATACAGATGTAGACAAAACAAGGCGAAGAAGACGGCATTGTGATCAGACACAGGTGAAATACACAGGGACCAAGCATAAACCTGAAGACAGGACTGTATAATGTAGGCTCTTCCATTATGTTGGCTCATAGGGAGTTGTGTTTAACTGTGTTATGTTAAAGGTTTTTGAAACATTTGTGGTACACAGTGGTACCTGAGCCCTTGTGGGCCACTGGCGAGGTGGTGAGAGTGGTGCCCCAGTTGCCTATTTTCACTTACTGGGAGTTGAATGCTTACATCATGATGACAGTGTCCATTGGGTGGGATTATATAGGCCGCACTATAGTGTAGGAACTGTAAGGAACTGTAAGGTGCCCACTTACTGTGCCTATTACATGGCTCGATAATTGTGCAGCAAGGGCTGTATATATATATATATATATATATATATATATATATATATATATGTGTGTGTATCGTTAGCGATGTCCGTGCAGCCCTTGTCAACATACCTGCCCATGCTCCCTGGTGTACTTCTAGCTTCTGCCCGCTGTCCGCAGCCACACTGAAACGTCTGAGCCGGTCTCTTTAGTGACAGGCCGTTCAGCCAATCACTGGCAGAGATGGGACAATGATTGGCAGAACGGGCTGTCACTTAAGAGACCAGCTCAGAAGTGGCTGCGGGGATCGGGCAGAAGTGAGAAGGACACAAGGGACCGTGCAGAGGTATATATAATCTTCATCATTTTACTGAGAACTTATCAGGAAACTTTTGGTCACAGGTTCCCCGTGTTGAGTCTGTATCAGACTGTGTGATGTTCTATGCATAGGGCAGCATCCTGGATGAGGAGAGTGATCACAGAGGAACTGTAAAGGCCCTATTACATGGGACGATTATCGTGCGAAAAATCGTTATATTGTTCAAATTTAAACGATAATCGTTCTGTGTAATTGCAGGCAACGATCGAAAAATCATTTGTATGTCGTTGATTGTTGATTTAGAGTTGATCCTAAAATTATTGTTAATCGTTCGCTGTAATTCCACGTTCGTTCGCTCAAGTTCCGCATTTTTTCACTAATCGTTCAGTGTAATTGCACATTGTCCATTGTTTTGCTGGGATCATATGGAATAAACTATCATAGTAACGATCCCAATAAGGATCGTATCTAACGATTATCGTTCTGTGTAATATGGTGAACGATTTCAGGTTAACGGTAAACAATCTTGTTTGCGATCATTTATCGTTAAAAATCGCTCAGTGTAATAGGACCCTAAGAATCCTGTTGGCTCCTGTCACTAGTCACAGTGCGTCTACATTCTTCCCAAGGTGTCTTGGTCAGCAGAGGTCAGAGTGACATCGCTAGATCACTGCTCGGGAACAGTATGTATCATAACTATTTTATGGAGGCACAAAGTGTATTATAGTTATTTGCTGGGGACACAGTATATGCCATAATCTATTTGGGAGGCACAATGTGTACCTTAATGCATTTTAGGGATATAGTGAGTATTATTATAGTATTATAGTATTATAGTGAGTATTATAGTGAGTATAGTTTCAGGTGGCACAGTGTGTATTGTCATTTCAGGTGGCACAGTGTGTATTGTCATTTCAGGTGGCACAGTGTGTATTGTCATTTCAGGTGGCACAGTGTGTATTGACATTATTTTTTGAGACATAATGGGGGAGATTTATCAAACAATGTAAAGTGAAACTGGCTCAGTTGCCCCTAGCAACCAATCAGATTCCACCTTTTATTTTCTAAAGAATCTGTGAGGAATGAAAGGTGGAATCTGATTGGTTGCTAGGGGCAACTAAGACAATTCTACTTTACACCAGCTTGATAAATCTCCCCCAGTGTGTATTATAATTATTTTTTGGTTGCACAGTGTGCATAATTTCAGGGGGCACAGTTATTTTCTGGATGCACAGTAGGAATTCTAATAATATTTGGGTGGCACAGTATGTATTGTAATAATTTTCTGGGGAGGCAGTGGGTGTTATTATTCATCTCTGGGGTCACTGTGTGTATTATCTTTCCAGATGCACACTGTGTATGCCCTCATGGGGGCATGGTATGTATTGTATATATTTTCTGGTGGCACAGTGTGTATTATAACTAATTTCAGATGGCACAATGTATATTATAATTATTTCTAGACGATACAGTAAGTATTATAATTCATTTCAGAAACAGTGTGTGTTAAAATACATTTCAAAAGGCACAGTGTATATTATAATTCTTTTCAAGGGCACAAAGGCATATTTCAGGAGGATACAGTGTGTGGCACTATGAGGTACTTGTCCTAGTACTGACTACAATAGTGAGAATTCAAACATCTCGGAGCATAGAACTGTATAAAACTAATGCTCTCGCTATAGCTATAAGAAGTCATGTCAGCCTGGATCAGGTGGAGGAGAAAAGGAATGACAAGACGTCGCTTATGAGTTAATGATATCAGCATGTTTTCTGCCTCCGGCCTACAACTACGACTACAACTCCCAGAAACTCCTCTAATAAAGACTTCTATAGCCTGCATTATCCTGACTTGGCCTTTCAGTACATTTCATTATTAGAGTATAAGTATTTTTTATTTTTTTTCCACTGACCCTCCATGCACACACACACGCACACACACACGTGCACACACACACACACACACACACACACACGTGCACACACACACACACACGCACACACACACGTGCACACACACACACACACCGCCCCCGGTAGAAAGAGTTGAGACACATAGACAGATAGATAATCTGTTTGATATGTGCTAAATTATCTTGTTGTGATGAAGACTTCTCTTTCTATGGTGAATTATCAGACAACCACACATGCCAGGCTCAGACAGGTCTATCACAGGCAGCTGGCAGACATGATTCCTGCGGTGCAGTCTATTGGCACACTGTTGGTTGGCATCACACTGAGTGTTGGTGTGTCAGGTTGTGGTGGCACACCCAGGTGCAGCTCCAGCATGTTACATAAAGTCTGGTAAAATGGGTGTGAGGCATAAGGCGGAGGTCATGGTGCCCATATCAAAGCAAAAATGTCACCCACAAAAGGCAGGAACCAATGTTAGGAACAAAGCCATGTATATTGACATATCTATGTGTTCAGTATAGCCAAACATATTACAAAGCCTTAATCCCCTGATCTTTGGACAGAAAAAAATTAATCAACCAGTGTCAGAACATTACATAGATTTGTAAATTGTTTCTATTTAAAAAAGAAAACTTTCAATACTTATAAGCTGATGTATGTTCTGCAGGAAGTGGTGTAGTCTTTCCAGTATGACACAGTGCTCTCTGCTGCCTCCTCTGTCCATGTCAGGAACTGTCCAGAGCAGTAGCAAATTCCCATAGAAAACCTCTCCTTCTTTGGACAGTTCCTGACAAGGACAGAGGTGGCAGCAGAGAGCACTGTGTGAGACTGGAAAAAATTACACTGCTTTCTGCAGGGCATACAGCAGCTGGTAAATACTAGAGGACTGGAGATTTTAAATAAAACATATTTATGTATAGCATTCTGACACCAATTGAGTTGAATACAGGAGTTTTCCTACCAAAAAGTGCCACATTTGGTAAAACCATCTACGGATATAAATACTTTGCATGCAGTATATACAAACATACAGTATACACGGGACTCACGTTGTATATACACTAGTATCTGCAACGCCATATCCATTAGTGCGGTACAGTATGGAGCCTAAATAATAATGCTATATAGTGCCACCTCCAGCATGCAGTTACATACACAAAGCAGTCTAGTAACAATGCCACACTGATGAATGATCATAGATGGTGCCACGTTTAACAGGGACGGGTGATGAGCTCTGCGTGACGGCACTGAAGATGTTATATCTGCTGCTCTGAGCTTCGCCATAAGGTGCAAAAAGGGAAAAATCCTTCAGCATCCAGAGCTGTATGTCAGCAGCAGATCCCCCCTCCCCCAACCCTGCCCTCCCTTGTCTTGCACTGTTAAATTATTTATCATAACAAGTATTTTGTTCATTAGCCGAGGCTTTGTCTAGGACACTGGGAGAGCCCATTCCAACACCTCTAGCTCTGCTATTAGCAAACGCCAGCAGTCATCTTGTTCCATGCAATTCATCCACTCAGCTATGAGCAAGCGAGGTGACAATCCTGTGAGAGGTGACAATCCTGGGACTGGTGAAAATCCGTATCCAAGATAGAGGGGAGACATATATAAACATTGACAATCCAAATAACAAAAATCATATATATATATATATATATATATATATATATATATATATATATATATATGATTCAGGTAGCATATAATGGCCATTATTACCATTACCATAGCACTGGTCATCCGGCTTACGAAGTGTTAATAAATTATGTAGAATCACATTGAGAAAAGCTGAGCAGGAGCTGTAGCCGCGATCATTTTGTCACTCAGTTTTCCCACACAACATATAGAAACAACAGCTGATGACTCGAGGGCTGAGATTTACTATCGTCTCCCATCTGATGGAAATACTATTTTGGTTTTGTTGTATGAGAGTATTCAGAGAGCCGCTGCTTTCTCTGTGTAACCTTGGACAAGGTCACTGATGAATTTTGAGCACATTATTTCTAAAATTAGATTGCGAGCTCTTCTGGGAAGCGATGATAGACAGATGGTAAAGTTGCTGATTCTTTTAACTATGTAATAGCCCAGGAAAAAGTAACCGGCTAGAAGATATGTGTTGTATGCCAGGACTAGCATTTGTAACTACAGAGAAGCCAAATGCATCAGACTAATCATAATACTGATAGTGGCTGATGAAACTGTATACAATTATTAGAATACAACTACTATAATACTACCCCCTATATACAAGAATATAACTACTATAATACTGCTCCTATATACAAGAATATAACTACTATAATACTGCTCCCTATATACAAGAATATAACTACTATAATACTACCCCCTATATACAAGAATATAACTACTATAATACTGCTCCCTATATACAAGAATATAACTACTATAATACTACCCCCTATATACAAGAATATAACTACTATAATACTGCTCCCTATATACAAGAATATAACTACTATAATACTGCTCCTATATACAAGAATATAACTACTATAATACTGCTCCCTATATACAAGAATATTACTTCTATAATACTGCTCCTATATACAAGAATATAACTACCATAATACTGCTCCTATATACAGGAATATAACTACTATAATACTGCTCCCTATATACAAGAATATAACTACTATATTACCGCCCCTATATACAAGAATATAACTACTATAATACTACCCCCTATATAAAAGAATATAACTACTATAATACTGCGCCTATATACAAGAATATAACTACTTTACTACTGCTCCCTATATACAAGAATATAACTACTTTACTACTGCTCCCTATATACAAGAATATAACTACTTTACTACTGCTCCTCTGAATGTGATGTTATTGCCTTGGAACCAGTTACATTCATGAAATTAAAATGCTACATCTTCCTGCCATACGTCTTCTCACACCTTGATGTTCTCGGCTATTTACAGAAGTGCAAATTTGATCACGTGACACCGGCAGTGAGGAGGCGATGACTTTATTGCCCCAATCCATTCTCTTACATTCATAAATCCGTTTCAGTGCACAGAGGATAAAAGCGGCAGCCATCTCCTGCCTGGGCTTTGTGTAGGGGGTGTATCTGTCGGCTTTATTGTACAGTATCTGCGTTCTTTACAAGGTGTGGTGTATAGGCTGTAAATATACACAGACAGGCCAAGTGCCGTATAATGGAATGTGTTTATGTGAGTGTAGGAGTCATTCTATGTCATTGCATTGGTTTATGTATTGAACCTCTGCCACCATCATGCAGTAAGCTAACTTTACAGGAGAACACCCAGAAGACCTCGACTAATGTCCTCCTAATGGATTTTCAGTGCTGTATTCCTGTGCTGAGTATCAGAGGTTGAAGTAACAATGTACAATGTGACAATAGTTCTGCTGGTGACATTGTTTCCTGCTATATTTCTCTAAGAGATCAGTGATATCATAGGGTCGCCGGCCTCTATCTGAGCAATAGACACTGTATGAGCTGAGGTAAAGAAGAGAAAATTAATCTGAGCACCTTTCTGGCTTGTCATCACTTTTCACGCTACTGTCACAGGAAGCTACAAGTAGAGTATGGGCTTACTCCCATCCCCACACAGCCACGCGGCTGCTTCATTACATGACTTAAGGGATAGCTTACCTGCGCCAGGCCATACACCACCCCCTTTTACCCATCGAAGAGACGACACATAGTTGTGGTGCAAAGGCCACAGCGGCCCAATTTTATTAACAATAAAATATCCACCAGGTATGAAAATTACTTCTCTTATAAAATATAAATAACAATAACCAACATGGTTAATAACATTGGAAACCACACCCCCTGAAATAATCCAACCCCAGTGAGAGGAGAATTGGAAGGACCCCCTGCTCCTTTTCCCCCTTTCCGTTATCCACCAAGGTCTTCAACTTGCCCTCAGTCGCAGGCACCTAACCTGAGGACACCACCTGTTGAAGCCATGCACTCCCCTGTGGCACTGGCCACAGGATCTCCCACACCAGCTGGGTACCGCCCCAGCATTCCAAAACCATGTTCTCCAATTTTAACTAATATTAACATTAACTATGAGTCTCCAATTTTAACCGGGTCACCTCCAATTCCCCTACCCACTCCAGCCACAGCGGCCGTGCGTGACACCTTATGCATGGTCGCTCCTCCACAATCTAAGGGCCCGCACCATCCCATCCTTGAGCCCAAGGATCCACAAATCCAACCCCAGCGCATTCAGGTGCACCCCATCAGCCCGCAAAAAGGAGTCATTAGGAACCTCCAAATCAGGATGGCGGACCACTATCCCTCCGTTTCTGGCCACAAAACGCCCAATCGTTTTATTAATTTTTGCGCGGGCCCTATTCACCCCCCGCACCGATCGTGCTTGATTCCACGATTTTCTGGCCACAATGTCCGACCACACAACAATCAAGCCAGGATAGGCCACCCACAATCTCAATAAATCAATCTTAATATCCCGGACTATCGCCCGGGACGTGCGCGCTCCCAAGTCATTGCCCCCTGCGTGCACCACCAAGACATCGGGGGCCCTATCCATATTGGCGTAAAACTGCACCAAGGGCAACAACCTGGACCACACCAGGCCCCTCCTCCCCAGCCACCTGACCTGCACCTCCCCCCTGGCAAACCCCAGCTGACGGCCAGCCGGCCGCACATCCGCTCTTAAACCGCCCCAATGCACGAAAGAATGGCCCACGATCCACATCAGACAGGGGGCTGCATCTGGGAAAACAAAACAAAAACACACATCACCACCACCGTGCACCGTAACTCCCTACCTCCAAAACAAAAACATCCTCAAAGCAACTGAGGTCTAACATAAATCCTGAACCTCTCAGACTCCCAACGACCTATTTTTCTAATCACCTCCGGCCCCAAACCCCAACGCGCCGCCTCGGTAGCGGCCCCAATCCGGAACGAATGAGAGCTGTACTCCGACGCCCTCTCCCCCACAGCCTCCAAACCCCGCCGTAACACCTGTACAAATTGGTACCGAGACAAAAACTGGCCGTCCGCATGTACTAACAGCGGTCCCTCCACTGCCGGTCTGCACCCCACGTAAACCCGAAAACACTCCACAGGGCAAACTGAAGACCCCATCAAGGGGGCCAGCTTTACAACACACCCCTTACCACCTTGATCCGTCTTGGATCGCCGCAACCTACATTCCAACAACCCACCCCGAACACTCACATCAGTCCCCAACAAGCCCCCCCCTCTCTGCCGGCTAGGGGAAACCAATTCAGATATCCTAAACGCACCAAAGAACGCAAGCGAAAATGCCAATCGAAACAACTTTGCCTCGTACTCTGACAGACAAATACTCCCCAACACATCCCACACCCGCATCAATAGCTGAAACGACACCGGCCGGCGTGTGTCCCTGCGGCGAGCCCCCTTCTTATATCCCCTCAACGCCTGGCGCACCAGGAAGGATTTGGTAAAATCCTGCATCCCCCTCAACCTGAACCAGAAAACTAACGCCGACATACGTTGTGCTATGCCAGTAGGGGACACCCCGAGACTAAACGACCTCCCCACATAATACAAAACACACTCCTCCCAACTGCTCCTCTCACCACCTTGCGACACCTCCCCCACTACCAATTCCCACTCCCGCCACCACCTAGCATAAGCCGACCAAGTACCTTCCGACACCGACCGCTGCACAAGACCCAAGGCAACCTCTACACCCACTGCCATAGGTGCTCCGGACACGGGACCCCGACCTCCTCCGCCTCCGGTGCCAACTCCCGAAACCGCTGGCACTGAAAACGAGAGAGTGCGTCAGCCACCGTATTACAAACACCAGGAACATGCACAGCCGTAAAATGAGCATTCAGCGCTAACCCCCGCAGCACCAACTTCCTCAACAGCCTCACCACCGGGGGGGACTTCGCCGTCTGCGCATTAATAGCCTGAACCACGCCCAAATTGTCACAGAAAAACCGCACCCGCTTGTTCTCCAACAAGCTGCCCCAAATCACCGTGGCCACCACGATCGGGAACAATTCAAGCAATGCCAAATTTCTCACCAACCCCAACTCCTGCCATTCTGAAGGCCACGCCCCCGCGCACCACCTCCCTTGCAAAAAGGCCCCAAATCCCCGACCCCCAGAAGCATCAGTAAACAATTCCAAATCCACGTTGGACACAACCTTGTCCATAACCATTGACCTGCCATTGTAACCTGCCAAAAATTCCTCCCAGACCCCCAAATCCTCCCGCAATTCTGCTGCGATCCGCACATAGTGATGAGGTAGTCGCACCCCCGCCGTGGCCGCCGACAACCGTCTACAGAAAACCCGGCCCATGGGCATAATCCTGCAGGCGAAGTTCAAGCGCCCAATTAGCGACTGCAAATCACGCAACTGGAGCTTCTTGCACCGCCTCGCTGCCCCGACCGCCTCCTGTAGTTCCCTCAATTTGTCATCAGGCAGACGACATTCCATCTTGTCGGTATCAAGTACTATGCCTAAAAACTTCACCTCCGTAGCGGGCCCCTCAGTCTTCTCAGGAGCCAATGGCACCCCGAAATGACTGCAAATTCTTTCCATCGTCTGCAACAACACCGCACACACCCGAGACCCCCCCGGACCCAGAAACAAAAAATCGTCTAAGTAGTGCAACACCGAGTCTACCTGAGACTCCTGCCGCACCACCCACTCCAGGAACGAGCTAAACAATTCAAAGTAAGAACAGGATATCGCACACCCCATGGGCAGGCACATATCAACATAATATGCGCCCTGCCACTTACACCCCAGTAACCTAAAACTTTCCGGGTGAATCGGCAACAGGCGGAAGGCGGCCTCGATATCCGTCTTTGCCAGCATACAGCCCCTCCCATACTTCCTTACCCAGAGTACCGCCGTATCAAAGGATGTATAAGAGACCGTACACAGTTCCGGCGCAATGCCATCATTCACCGAACTACCCGTCGGGAACGACAGATGGTGGATAAGCCTGAACTTCCCTGGTTCCCTCTTCGGGACCAGCCCCAATGGGGATGTGCGCAAATCCCTAACCGGAGGTGACTCAAACGGGCCCGCCATCCGGCCCAACCCCACCTCCTTCATCAATTTTTCAGTAACCAAGTCCGGACGGGACAAGGCCGAGGACAGGTTGCGCACATTCCCGGTGGAAGGCCCGAGCGAACAAGGGATGCGAAAACCCACACTAAAACCGTCCCGCAGAGTCTTAGCGGCCAGCCTATTTGGATAGCGGTCTAGAAACGCCCCCATCCTTTCCACCCTCACCGGGGTCCATCCTCTTCTGCTCAGTGTCACCCCCTCTACCCCTACCCCGCTTGAAGCATCTAACAAGGCCGTGCGCTCCCCCACAACCCGAGCATTCATGCTTAAACCGACACTCGGCCCCGAACTTACAGGTGCCGTCATTGTATTGCCAGCAGCACCCTTTTCCCGCACCAGCCGACCGCCCGGCTGCTGACCCTGCGCCGCCGGCTGACTCCCGAAAGGGCTGCCCCCCTCCCGCAACCCGCGGGGCGGACATTAACTTCATCCAAAGACTGATGTCTTTGTGATCCCACCGGATGGACGGGCGGACCGCCTTCCGCTGCCTAAATTGTTCGTCATAGCGTAACCATGCGTTCCCCCCATACACCCGGTACGCCTCACCGATCGAATCCAGATAACAAAACAAGGCAGAACAGTGCTCCGGTGCCTTCTCCCCAATCACACAAGCCAGAATTGCAAACGCTTGCAACCAATTGGCAAACGTACGCGGTATAAGCCTATACCGCCGACGTTCCTCCTCCTCCTTCTTACTCTCATCCGGTTTTAATCTATCCAGATTAAATTTCTCAAGGGGAAGCAGCGAAAAAATTTCGACATACTCCCCCTTCCATATCTTCTCCCGCACTTCAGCTTTCAGATGAGCCCCCAGCGGTCCTTCAAAGCATACATACACCTCCCCCCGCGCTGCATCCGCAAGCCGCACATCATCCACCGGCTTCTGCACCACCCCCGATGCCACAGGCCCACTCACCACAACTGGCCCCCCAGACACGTCACCACCAGCAGCTACTCCTGCCCCCCCAGCCACCCCAACACAAGCCCCCAGCCCCGACTGCAACCCGGGCCCTGTCCACACCGTCGCTGGCGCTACCCCCACACCCGCCAAACTCCTCGACAGCAACTCCTGCATCCCCTGGAAAAACATATGCAACCCCGCTGCGCTACCCTGTGTGATCCCCCCACCCCCTGTGTTGGTGGAGAAGGTGGTCAACTCACCCAGCCTCGCTGGACCCGGGCCTCCAGCGGCCGTTTCTCCAGTGCCTCCTGGCACCGTCACCGTGGACCGGACAGCTGCTGACGACGGGCCTGGGTCCTGCCGATGCACACCCGTCTCCCAGGCAACAGATGAGCTAGGCCGAGGCCCGCCGGATCTCCCGCTCTCCTCCTCCTCCACATGAGGGCCGCCCCCCGGCGCAGCCGGCACTAGCAGCGCAGGGGCCCCCACGCTGCCGTCATCAGAATCCTCTGCCGCTGCCCTGGAGGCGGGGCTGCCTGCCTCACCTCCGTCCTCGGGAATCAGCCGCCTCCTGGCCCGACCTCTCCTCGCAGGCTGCCTGTCCCCCCGGCTGGTGGGGGCCGCAGCGTCTCCTCCTTCCCCCCGCCGGCGCGCGTCACCACCTGCAGATCTTCTCCCGGGTGCCGGCAAAGGGGGAGGGGAAGGCGAGCTCCGCTCGCGCCGACGCTGCCCACGCTGAGCTCTCCCGCCGCTCGGCACATCAGCAGGCGGGGGAGCCGCCACTCCATCAACCACATGTCGTCGGCCGGGGGCGGGGGAAGCCGCAGCACGTACCCCCAGCGCCTCCACTCCCACCCGCAGAGGGCGATTCCTGCCGGACCTCCTGGCCGCAGGACCGGGAGCTGCCTGGGCGGCAGAGGCCGGAGGGTCCCTGACGGGGCTGCGCCGGCGGCGATGGGAGCGAGGGAAGGCATCAGGACTCAGTCGCGCCGGCGGGCGCGACCGGCGTGGCCGCACCGGAACATTTTCCTCCTCTACCGGGACTTCTGCGGGCGAGGGGACCCCCTGCAACAGCTGCTGCTGGAGCCAACCCGGTCCACGGACCAACGCTGCCTCCCGGACCTGCTGCATCAGCGCTTCCAGCTCCATGAGGTAAGCCACAACACAGAGGGACGTAACTTTTCTTCTGTGTAGCTCCGCTAGGTCTGCCCGTTCTGCTCCTCCCTCCCCAAATATACCTAGCAATCTTCCCACCTCTTCCTCCCTTATCCCACCAATTACCATCAGCCCCCCTCCCCACTCATCCCCTTTGCACGATCCCAGCACGTGCTTGCCATCTCCCCTAGTCATGTGCACCCTCCACTATGTTGCACATCGCTGCGGGGCTTTCTTGTCCGCAAAGATTCAAACACTTTCCCCGCTCCCTGCATCATATTCCTACTGGGCGGGAAAAGAGTCCACTACAGGGTTTTCCTATCTGTAGGATCCATTAAATATGAGGCGTGGGAATAAGCCCTATCTTTATTATCATAATACCACCCTCTGTGGAGAATACTTCTCCTATAAACAAGAATATATCTTCTATAATACTGCCCCCTATATACAAGAATATAACTACTATAATACTGCTCCTATATACAGGAATATAACTACTATAATACAGCTCCCTATATACAAGAATATAACTACTATAATACTACTCCTATATACAAGAATATAACTACTATAATACTGCTCTTATATACAAGAATATAACTACTATAATACTGCTCCTATATACAAGAATATAACTACTATAATACTGCTCTTATATACAAGAATATAACTACTATAATACTGCTCCTATGTACAAGAATATAACTACTATAATACTGCTCCTATATACAAGAATATAACTACTATAATACTGCCCACTATATACAAGAAAATAACTACTATAATACTGATCCTATATACAGGAATATAACTACTATAATACTGCTCCTATATACAAGAATATAACTACTATAATACTGCTCCTATATACAAGAATATAACTACTATAATACTGCTCCTATATACAAGAATATAACTACTATAATACTGCTTCTATATACAGGAATATAACTACTATAATACTGCGCCTATATACAAGAATATAACTACTATAATACTGCCCCTATATACAGGAATATAACTACTATAATACTGCGCCTATATACAAGAATATAACTACTATAATGCGGTTCAGGGAAGAAACAGAGTGCTGCACCTCACACCTATGGCTGATACTAGTGCCGCTTGGCTAAATAAAAAACACATCAGAATTTTGTGTATGAATTGATCAAGCCATACTGCCCCATGTACCTCGTGCCGGTATCTGATACACATGGGTCCCTACACTAAGTCCACACCGTGCCAGTCAGTGGCCACCAACCCTGCAGGCGTGCACAGCCAGGGAACGGGGGCCATGGGACGGCCCTGCGACCCCCATGCCACAGGACCAGACCCAAAAACACCACACCAGAACCCGGCCAGCACCGCCGGCGGAGAAGGTCGCCCCCAAGCAGCACAAGTCTGGATAAGGTATTGCACTCACCATAGCTGCAGCAAACAGAATGGGAAAAAACAGGAGGGATTAAAACCATGTGCACTCACGTGTCTCCTGCTAATTGCGGTCATGTGGGTCTCACCAGGAGGAGTGCAATACACGGAGAAAAGAGAGAAACTAAATACGGTTCAGGGAAGAAACAGAGTGCTGCACCTCACACCTATGGCTGATACTAGTGCCCCTAGGCTAAATAAAAAACACATCAGAATTTTGTGTATGAATTGATCAAGCCATACTGCCCCATGTACCTCGTGCCGGTATCTGATACACATGGGTCCCTACACTAAGTCCACACCGTGCCAGTCAGTGGCCACCAACCCTGCAGGCGTGCACAGCCAGGGAACGGGGGCCATGGGACGGCCCTGCGACCCCCATGCCACAGGACCAGACCCAAAAACACCACACCAGAACCCGGCCAGCACCGCCGGCGGAGAAGGTCGCCCCCAAGCAGCACAAGTCTGGATAAGGTATTGCGCTCACCATAGCTGCAGCAAACAGAATGGGAAAAAAACAGGAGGGATTAAAACCATGTGCACTCAGGTGTCTCCTGCTAATTGCGGTCATGTGGGTCTCACCAGGAGGAGTGCAATACACGGAGAAAAGAGAGAAACTAAATACGGTTCAGGGAAGAAACAGAGTGCTGCACCTCACACCTATGGCTGATACTAGTGCCCCTAGGCTAAATAAAAAACACATCAGAATTTTGTGTATGAATTGATCAAGCCATACTATGGCCATACCATAACTACTATAATACTGCTATATACAGGAATATAACTACTATAATACTGCTCCTATATACAGGAATATAACTACTATAATACTGCGCCTATATACAAGAATATAACTACTATAATACTGCTGTTATCAGATCTGGAATATAACCTCTCTGTAATCATGGGCCTAGCGCATCAGATACTACAACTCTGATGAAATAATCTGTACACACACACACAAGCGTGAGCGCTGTCCTAGTACATTGCTCAGTGGAGCGTGGAGCAGACATCTTGCTGATCAGCTCTGATAACCCACGCTCCACAGGACATTATCGCTCATGGTGAGTTCACCCGTTTCCACTTCTCCGGTGACAGTAATATAAGTGCACTGATGAAGCGCTCTTGGCCGGTACAAATGACTTCCTAATTGAATAATAAGCCAAGATATTAACATCCCCTCATTTTAATGTGATTCTTCTCGGAGACGGCGCAGAGACCATCGCTGCCACAATTGATGAGAAGCACATAAATAAAAGATGCTCTCTGAAAAGGATGTAACGGCGACTTTGCTGCAGAAATCCGCCCGCTACATCATGCTGTCCGGGTATGGATTGTGTTATTCTATCTGTGATGAGAAGATGTCAGTCAGGGATTGTCCTGAGATTTCACAAGATAATGGCCGCAAAAGGGATTCTCGCTGCTGCTGCTATTGTGTAGGCCTTCATGTGGTACATTTATACCTCACATCTCCTCCATATACGGTTGGGGTAAGGTAGGTGGTGGCACCTGGGCAAGGAGCTTGATATTGTTCTCTGTCCCACCTGAGAATCAATCCCTATCATAACCACATATAGGATCCACATGCACTTGGCTTTCTCCTCCAATGTGTTCCGGGAATAAGAAGAAGAGCCATCTTAAAGGGGTATTCACGTTATACAAATTGGGTGGGATCAGGTGGGTTCTCACAAACTAGTTAGGGGTCTCTCTCTAATGTTTTTTTTACACGGAACGATTTATCGTTTGAATTTGTACGATAACGATTGAAAACAAACAATAATCGTACGTGTAAACGAAGCAGACGATCAAGCGACGAGCGAGAAATCGTTCATTTTGATCTTTCAACATGTTCTCAAATTGTCGTTGATCGTTAGTGAAAAATGCGCAGATCGTTCCGTGTAAACATTCTTTCAACGATTTCACCTATGTGTGAGATAGGCTTAAGCGACCGCAAAACGATCGCATAGCGATTTTTCCGTACGATGTATCGTTCCGTCTAAACGCTGATCTTGTAAAAAAAATCGTTAATCGTGCGATTGGGCGAATTATCGCTAAGTGTAAAACCACTATAAGGGTCCTATTCCTATCCTATCTATCTACTAGATCGGCGCTCGTTTACTGGGCCTATTCCAAAGCCAGATAATCGTTTAGTGAGGGCTGCAGGGACATCGTTACCGATGTCCTTGCAGCCCTTGTTAAACACCATACATAACCTACACATGTTGCAGGGCTTCTTCTGTGCTCCTTTTCCTCCTGGCCCCACGCGCAGCAGCAGCAGCAGCAGCTTCGGTTCGGCCTGTCTGAGCTGACAGACCGCTCAGCCAATCACTGCCCGCGGCGGTCCCGGCCACTGATTGGCTGAGTGGTCTGTCAGCTAAGACAGGCCGAACCGAAGCTGCTGCGCGTGGGACCGGGAGGAAGAAGGAGCGCAAGAGAAGCCCTGCAACATGTGTAGGTAATGTATGATGTTTGTGAAATCGTCGGTCTCCCACCGCGCATCGCTATTCCACGCAGCAATGTGCGGTGGGTGTCTGGTGATTTTAGGTTTAAACCTAAAAAAACAATCAACCGATGACACGATCATCGGTTGATCGTTGTCTTTATTCCACGGTGCGATAATCGTCAGAACCGGGCCGATTCGGCCGATTATCGCTCCGTGGAATAGGCCCCTAAGGGTAGATGTACACTACGGAAATGCAACATAAAATCCGTCGCTGAATCCGCAGCTCACACCCGCTTGTGGACGGTGGTGGGCGAGCATGTCTCCGCCAGTGTCATAGACTCCATTCTATGCACGGGTGGATTCAGTCGTCTGTCCAAAGAATGGACGCTCACAAGCGGGTGCGGATTCCGCGACAGATTTTACGTTGCATTTCGTTGGTGTGCACATACCCTATAATGAATTTTAGAGGGAACAGTGCGTCTTAAAAATCATTTCAGGAGGCATGTTGTGTATTATAATTCATTTCAGGAGGCACATTGTGTATTATAATTCATTTCAGGAGGCACATTGTGTATTATAATTCATTTCAGGAGGCATGTTGTGTATTATAATTCATTTCAGGAGGCACATTGTGTATTATAATTCATTTCAGGAGGCACGTTGTGTATTATAATTCATTTCGGGAGGCACATTGTGTATTATAATTTATTTCGGGAGGCACATTGTGTATTATAATTCATTTCAGGAGGCACATTGTGTATTATAATTCATTTCAGGAGGCATGTTGTGTATTATAATTCATTTCAGGAGGCACATTGTGTATTATAATTCATTTCAGGAGGCATGTTGTGTATTATAATTCATTTCAGGAGGCACATTGTGTATTATAATTCATTTCAGGAGGCACGTTGTGTATTATAATTCATTTCGGGAGGCACATTGTGTATTATAATTTATTTCGGGAGGCACATTGTGTATTATAATTCATTTCAGGAGGCACATTGTGTATTATAATTCATTTCAGGAGGCATGTTGTGTATTATAATTCATTTCAGGAGGCACATTGTGTATTATAATTCATTTCAGGAGGCATGTTGTGTATTATAATTCATTTCAGGAGGCACATTGTGTATTATAATTTATTTCAGGAGGCACATTGTGTATTATAATTCATTTCAGGAGGCACATTGTGTATTATAATTCATTTCAGGAGGCACATTGTGTATTATAATTTATTTCAGGAGGCACATTGTGTATTATAATTCATTTCAGGAGGCACATTGTGTATTATAATTCATTTCAGGAGGCACATTGTGTATTATAATTCATTTCAGGAGGCACATTGTGTATTATAATTCATTTCAGGAGGCATGTTGTGTATTATAATTCATTTCAGGAGGCACATTGTGTATTATAATTTATTTCAGGAGGCACATTGTGTATTATAATTCATTTCAGGAGGCACATTGTGTATTATAATTCATTTCAGGAGGCATGTTGTGTATTATAATTCATTTCAGGAGGCACATTGTGTATTATAATTTATTTCAGGAGGCACATTGTGTATTATAATTCATTTCAGGAGGCACATTGTGTATTATAATTCATTTCAGGAGGCACATTGTGTATTATAATTTATTTCAGGAGGCACATTGTGTATTATAATTCATTTCAGGAGGCACATTGTGTATTATAATTTATTTCAGGAGGCATGTTGTGTATTATAATTCATTTCAGGGGGTGCAGTAAGCAACATTATTTTCAGGTGACACAATATGGTACTATTACTTTCAAAGGTACAGCTTGTGGCATTATTATATCCAGGAGGCAAAGTTGTTGTTTAAAGGTGGGCAGTGTATGGTGGTACCATATTTCAGTGGGCACGGTATAAGGAAGTATTATATCCTAAGAGTAAAGTATGTGGAGTTGTAGTTTTCGCGGGGGATAGTATTGTATGGTTCAATGAGGAACTTGTCTTAGTATAGAGGATGTGCAGCAAAAGTTAGGAGCCAAACATTTCCAGACGATACATAGCTGAAAAAGTCATGGCGGTCAAGTCTTCCAGTACTTATCAGCTGCAGAAAGTTGTGTATTCTCTCCAGTCTGTTATAGCGCTCTCTGCTGCCACCTCTCTTCATGTCAGGAACTGTCTAGAGCAGGAGAAGTTTTCTATGGGGATTTGCTACAGTTCCTGACATGGACAGAGGTGGCAGGAGAGAGCACTCTGTCAGACTGGAAAGAATACACCACTTCCTGCAGGACATACAACAGCTAATAAGTACTGGAAGACTGGAGATTTTTAAATAGAAGTCAATGACAAATCTGTATAACTTTCTGACACCAGTTGATTTGAAAGAAAAAAGGAGTATGAGAAAGATGACCCACATTCTCTGTAGGTGCCATAAGGGCGGCCATTTTAAAAAAAATTTTTACTGAGCCTTCCCAGAATAAAATGACTAAGGAAAAGATGAATTTTACAACTAAACATTCCCAGTGATAAACTCTCACATTTATCGTGAATTCCTGAAACCGACAGAAAAACTGAAATGTTTAGCTAAACCTGGGAATATATATGACCCTTTAAATGAGGAGGAGGACGAGTAAATAAAACATGCATCTACTACGCCTGACACATCTGTGATGAACAGGCTGGAGGAAATGTGCTTTCATCTTCATGAATAGATTATAAGTTCCTCCAGTCGGGGCTTTTCCTGTTTTCCTAGACATACACGGCTCAGAGGACAATCCAGAACTGTGCGCTGTCTGTGTTGTTCCAGATTTGATATGATTACAAGGAGAGCAAAGGGGTAATGGAAGTTCACACAAAGAGGAGTCTACTAAAGCTTAATACAGGAAGCAGTGCTACTACGCAAGAGGTTACACCAGCAGTACCTACCAGGAGAGTCAAGAAGGCGGTTCCTTCAGGTAGAGACAGGGAGGCAGTACTATCTGTGCCTACATCATTTACAGGGAGAGACAGGGAGGCAGTATTATATGAGACTACATCAGTAACAGGGAGAGACAGGGAGGCAGTACTATCTGTGCCAACATCATTTACAGGGAGAGACAGGGAGGCAGTACTATCTGTGCCTACATCATTTAGAGGGAGAGGTAGGGAGGCAGTACTACAGTATATGTGACTACATCAGTAATAGGGAGAGTCAGGGAGGCAGAACTATCTGTGCCTACATCACTTACAGGGAAAGACAGGGAGGCAATACTATATGTGACTACATCATTTACAGGGAGAGACAGGGAGGCAGTACTATCTGTGCCTACATCATTTAGAGGGAGAGGCAGGGAGGCAGTACTACATTATATGTGACTACATCAGTAATAGGGAGAGACAGGGAGGCAGAACTATCTGTGCCTACATCACTTACAGGGAGAGACAGGGAGGCAGTATTATATGGGCCTACATCATTTACAGGGAGAGGCAAGGAGTCAATATTATCTGTGCCTACATCATTTAGAGGGAGAGGCCAGGAGGCAGTACTATCTGTGCCTACATCCTTTAGAGGGAGAGGCCAGGAAGCAGTACTATCTGTGCCTACATCATTTACAGGGAGAGGCAGGGAGGCAGAACTATCTTTGTCTACATAATTTACAGGGAAAGGCAGGGAGGCAGTGCTTCCTGTACCTACATCATTTACAGGGAGAGACAAGGAGGCAGTACTATCTGTACCTACATATAATGCTCTAATCTACTGTGAATGGTCAATTTATTTTACAATTAAAACCCATTTAAAGTAATCCAAGGAAAGAGGAGGCCTCCATGTGTCAGCTATATCACAGGTCTCACAGAGCCTCAGTGTCAAGTCACCTGCCCTGCACCCTCACAATATGTTCTGCACCAGCTCCGGCTATTACATGTCAGCAGTGCGTCGTGTAGACTGCGGCACGGCCTGGCGCTCTCATGAGTCGGCATTACTTCAGTATGGAGGAGAGGCTGCCCAGAATACATTAGAATAATAATGGATACAGAGGAACAAGGCAAGAGGATATATTACAGGCCCAATAAATTCTCCAGACTGAGAGCGCAGTGGCTGCATCTATGTCATCCTGGGCTTTAATTACATTGTACAACCAAGTCATGGCGTTCAGGCAGGTACTGCTCGGAGGGACTGTCACTCACTTATTCATCCTACAGTAATAGCTGCTTTCTGCTAGAAAGCAGCGCCCCACCTGCCATCAGGTTGTGTGTGGTATTACACAGCAATAAACCAGCAATGTTTCCGTCTCATCCTGAGTATGCATGTGTATGGGAGGGGGGGGGGGGTAGCTGAGCTGAGTTTGCATGTGTATGGGGGGGGATAGCTGAGCTGAGTATACATGTGTATGGGGGATAGCTGAGCTGAGTATACATGTATATGGGGGATAGCTGAGCTGAGTATACATGTGTATGGGGGGGGATAGCTGAGCTGAGTATACATATGTATAGGGGATAGCTGAGCTGAGTATACATGTGTATGGGGGATAGCTGAGCTGAGTATACATGTGTATGGGGGATAGCTGAGCTGAGTATACATGTGTATGGGGGATAGCTGAGCTGAGTATACATGTGTATAGGGGATAGCTGAGCTGAGTATACATGTGTATGGGGGATAGCTGAGCTGAGTATACATGTGTATGGGGGATAGCTGAGCTGAGTATACATGTGTATGGGGGATAGCTGAGCTGAGTATACATGTGTATGGGGGATAGCTGAGCTGAGTATACATGTGTATGGGGGATAGCTGAGCTGAGTATACATGTGTATGGGGGATAGCTGAGCTGAGTATACATGTGTATAGGGGATAGCTGAGCTGAGTATACATGTGTATAGGGGATATCTGAGCTGAGTATACATGCGTATAGGGGATAGCTGAGCTGAGTATACATGCGTATAGGGGATAGCTGAGCTGAGTATACATGTGTATGGGGGATAGCTGAGCTGAGTATACATGTGTATGGGGGATAGCTGAGCAGTGGCGGTCTTTGGCACCAAGCACCCCAAGCGATCGCTTGGGGCCCCCAACATCCAGGGGGGCCCCCACGCCCCGCTCTTGTGCTCAAGACCGCTGGACAGGGCCGCTGCCCCGCTCGCTGCTGCCATCTGAACTGTAACTATGAGCACTCGTAATGAGCGCTCATAGTTACATGCAGCAGCACTGACAGGGCGGGAGACATTGGCCCCCTTCCTGTCAGTCACTCTTGTGGCCGCAGGAAGGGTTTTCCCTGCGGTCACAAGTGGCAGCTTTGTCCTTGTGGTGCCGGCGCTCCAGTGACATCACTGGAGCATCGGCGGCAGGACAAGGGGAGTGCGGCCTCTTGTGATCGAAGGGAAAACCCTTCCTGCGGCCACAAGAGTGAAGAGAAGAGGAGACGCCTGGACCCAGGTGAGTATAAGTGTTTGTTTTATTGTGTTATATACTATATGGGAGGGGGAGCACACAGGGGTCTGTTTAACTGGGGGAGCGCACATGGGGGGTCTATATAAATGGGGGGAGCACACAGGGGGGCTATATAACAGGGGGAGCACGCAGGGGGGCTATAGACTACTGGGACTTCACAGAGGGGTCTATATACTACTGGGGGCAGCACACAGGGGGTCTATATACAACTTGGAGAGCCCACAGGAGGTCTATATCCAAGTGGGGGAGCACACAGGGGGGCTATATACTACTGGGGGGCACACAGGGGTCTATATACTACTGGTGGGGCACACAGGGGGGTCTATATACTACTGGAGGAACATACAGGGGGTCTATATACTACTTGTGAGGCACACAGGTGGTCTATATATAACTGGGGGAGCACACAGGGGTCTGTATACTACTGGGGCATCACACAAGGGGTCTATATAATACTGGTGGGGCACACAGGGGGTCTATATACTACTGGGGGAACCACACAGGGGGTTTATATACTACTGGAGGAGCACACAGGGGTCTATATCCAAGTGGGGGAGCACACAGGAGGTCTATATCCAAGTGGGGGAGCACACAGGGGGGGGCTAAATACCCCTGAGGGAGCACACAGAGGGCCTATATACTAGTGGGGGAGCACACAGGGGGTATAAACAACTGGGGGCAGCACACAGGGGGTCTATATACAACTGGGGCAGCACACAGGAGGTCTATATACTTCTGGGGGAGCACACGGGGGGGCTATATATAACTGTGGGAACACACAGGGGTCTATTTACTACTGGGGGAAGCAAACAAGGGGTATATACTACTGGGGGCAGGACACAAGGGGTACATACTATTGGGGGCAGCACACAAGGAGTATATATTACTGGCGGTAGCGCACAAGGGGTATATACTATTGGGGGCAACACACAGCAGTCTATTGTTTTGGAATGCGTGTCGAGGGGGGGGGGCCCCAGACATAACTTTGCTTGGGGCCCCAGAAATGCCAAGACCGCCCCTGTAGCTGAGCTGAGTATACATGTGTATGGGGGATAGCTGAGCTGAGTTTGCAGATGAGGAATCAAGAGAGAAAAGGTGTGATAACTTACATGACCTTAACTTCTCCAAACCCCATAGTTATGTACGCTCACTTCAGTTGACTGTACATGTATTCTAAATAGGGAGACAATTTTTAATCTTCCCATGAACAAAAGGGCGGAGCAGTTAAAGTCTAACATACCCAACCTCTTCTAGTCTTTGGCAGGGCATGATGGGAGTTGTAGTTTTGCCACAGGATAGGGAGCACTGGTCTAGACTGTGAATAGCTGCGGTGTGATCATGCGGAGCTTGGCGGCAGAGCTTACTTTCACATGACTCCTTAGCACGACACCTTCCCAATCCCATTAGAGCGGCCTCTTCCTGCTGTACAGTCATGTGCTGCTCTCATATTAACAGTTTTCCCTCCACAGGGGATTCGGCCGGCGTTCAGGACGACACATGGCACTCAGTGAAATTAATTTCGCTTTGGATGTGTGAGGCGCTGCACGCGGAGAGCATGGCGGGATTACTGAAGAGCCCAGACAATAGCTGCGGATTCCCAGCATTGTATTATATTCTCCATGTC
Source organism: Dendropsophus ebraccatus (assembly GCF_027789765.1). Taxonomy (NCBI): domain Eukaryota; kingdom Metazoa; phylum Chordata; class Amphibia; order Anura; family Hylidae; genus Dendropsophus; species Dendropsophus ebraccatus. Next base: position 99,311,000 of record NC_091462.1, on the reverse strand, counting down.
TCCAGCACAAATCGTCTCCCAAATGGATCAAATCCTTCATTCACATTTGTACGACATGTAAATAACCATTTTTTATATACTGAATTTCCCTCCCATCATGCCTCAGGATACAGCCCAAATTTCACAGGCTTTTATAAGTCTCTCCTCTATGTCGCCCCCTAGAGTGCAATGATCAATGAGGTGACAACCATTCTAACCACATATCTGGGTCACAAAAGTGGTTGTCAGTTTCTATGTGGGATGTCTTCCTGCTCTAACTACTATACTTCTGCCCCCCTACAGACCAGAAACAAAATTGCATTAAATAGGTTGTGTATGGATCTTTTTTTTTTTTTTTTCAGGTTTAGAAAAAAAATTTTTTTTTTTCATAAACAGTGCCACTCTTGTCTTCAGTTTGTTTGTGGTATTACATCTTAGTTCTATTAAAGGGAATGGAGCTGAGTTGTAATACCACACATGACCTGAGCACAGGTGTGGCGCTGTTTTGTGTTTTTTTAAAGCGTAACTGTCATTTTTCAGGGTCATTTTTTTTGAAAACATTAAATATCAACAGTTCAAGCGATTTTAAGAAACTCTGTAATAGGTTTTATAAACCAAAAGAGTTTCCTTCTGTACTGAAAAAGCAATCTCCCAGCCTCCCCCCTTCCTTCAGAAGAAGCAGGATTTCTGTCTCCATTATGTGGCTATGGAGAGGGGAGGGGCTGTTAGGAGTGACTGAGCACGGAGCAGTCCTGCACAGCACAACACCCTGCAATCTTCTCTCAGTAAGTTCATATATAAGCACTGACCTTTCTGACCCCAGAATCCTGTGTTTTAGGAGCCTAGAGAGTCTACAAACAGCTGACCTTCATGTCACCTCTTCCTGCTCCCTCATCTCCCTCCTCCCCTCCCCCCTCCATAAGGATAGAATGGAGAGAGCAGAACCTGTCTTCACTGTCTTCTCTGTAATGAAGACGGATTTATGCACAGATAAGAAGTCAGGGGGGGAGGCTGGGAGATTGCTTCTTGAGTACAGAAGGAGGCTTTTTTGGCTGATAAAACCTATTACAGAGTTTCTTAAAATCGCTTATACTACTGATTTCTACAATAAAAAAAAAACATGACAGTTACGCTTTAAGATCCTGGATTACTCCATTTAAAATTGTTTGCAACAAAGTGTGAGCCCCATACGTTACGAGGACCCAGTGTGAGTGATGACAAGAGTGCTGCAGAGTATGTTGGCGCCATAGTATGTACGTACATAGGGGGAGATTTATCAAACATGCTGTAAAGTGAAACTGTCTCAGTTGCCCCTAGCAACCAATCAGATTCCACCTTTCATTTTCCAAAGAGTCTGTGAGGAATGAAAGGTGGAATCTGATTGGTTGCTAGGGGCAACTGAGCCAGTTTCACTTTACAGCATGTTTGATAAATCTTCCCCATAGTACATAGTAGTCCATGAAAAAGGTGACAGTCAGTAAGGCAGCCCCTACATGCCCCAAGGTGGTTGTCACCCAGCATTCCTGTAGGGTGAGAATGTATATAGAAAGAGATAGATGGCAGCAGATTTACTGTTCAGGAGTATAAACAAGATGGAGGACAACCCCTCTGGGCAGTCGCATGTATATTATTAAAGAGTAGGGGGCTGCAAAAATACACGTCCCCCATTATGGAGTGGGATTGACTAGGGAGTCCTGTTAGCATTATGGCAGCCATATTGAATGTCCCCCTAGCCCTCCCACATACAGGTTTACAGAACTGCTGCTTTCTATAAAGCTGTTACAGAGAATCATGTATAGGGTAAATTCCCACAGCCGTCCTCCACAGCAGCCTCTACGGTATAGGAGAGCGATATCTCCTGTACTGATGAAGGTGTCCCGCTATCCCTGCGCACACAACACATGGTGTGGAGCCAGCGACACCTGCGCCAATCTCTTACGCTGTGAAATGAAATCAGGCTCCGACGCATTACAAAGGGGATTACACGGGCATTTGTGGGATTACTACGAGCTTCTGCACAGAGACAATACAGAAAAAAATAAAAAATTATCGTAAAACAAATGTTATATTAGACCGGATGGACGTCTTTGAGGGGGATCCCTGACCGGGACCCCACTTTATGAACCAAAGTCACTTACATATGGGTAGTGAAAAATGTGACCATGTATTATATGGATATTATCTCTGCGGTCGACAAGTAATACCACATCTGTCCTGTAGGGGGAGTCACAGGGGACATGATCAGGTGATCACGACTTACCCTGGCAAAATCTGCGGCTTGTGGCAATCATCTGCTCATCAACCTGCCTGTATCCCTCCAGCGGCTGCATAATGGCTCTCCGGGCATGCTGGGGGTAGTATTCATGCAACTGCTGGAGAACTACAGGTAAGGGAATACTGTACAGCATGCCAATTGGCAGGTGTTCTGTGTATGGTCTCCTGAAAGTGAAGGAGACGTTGATGTCACAGAAGATACAGCAGGACACCGACCCTGGAGGTGCAATGGCCCGGGTTTCTGAGACTGATGTTGGGCCTCCTGGTGGGCTCTGGTGTTTTGGGGCCTACTTGTCACTGTGACCAAGAGTGGTAACATCCAGCCTCACCCACACCAGGTACTTAGTGCAAAAATCAACACTAGCAATAGGAACTGGTAAATAAGAAAGTTGATAGAAGAAGTTACCAGTAGAAGGTGTCAAGGACCGCATAGGAGGGCCCCTTACTAACTACTCTCCCGGGATGTGGTAAAGTTTCTCTATAGTGTTTTGTAGTAATCCTCGTACTTATGTATATATATATATATATATATATGATCTCTGCATATATGACCGCCTTCTGCCCCTCAGTGTTGGGTGTCCGTCCTAATGGGATAGTACGAGTCCCAGGTTTTCTGTCACTGGGTGGAGCTAACTAGTATCCTTACTACTCAGCCAAGCGTAGAGAGCGGCTAACTTGCATTTTGCTCTACTGCAGGTACAGCCTTTATAGTCCTCTCCTTTCTTTAGGTGGTTGACTGTCGTGAAGCTAGAAAAATCCACGGCTTAGCCAATGGGTAAGACTCCCTCGTCTCTGGCTTCCCTGGGAGTTTGGTCTAGCAACCCTTTAAGGTTGGGTCACCAGCTGAAGAACAGGTGTAGCACGTCCTGCCAGGCCTGAAGCCAGACACTCACTAACTAAACCAAAGGAAGTGCATACTATAGAGGGAAGAGGTGTGTGTGTGTAGCTAAACCTGTGTTAACTGCAGCTGTGCTATGGGAGAGTGTGACACCTAGTGGTTGGAGTAAGATACAGCAGCTTACTGTCCTAACTGTGACACTGTAGAGAAACACTTTTGCCTAGGTGTAAGAAAGAAGGAACATGTAGTAGGACACTACAGAGGCACTTTCCCAGCATTCGTAGCAGTGGTAATAGGGGGGCTGCACTAATATTAAGGTCGTGTCTTAGTGTTTCCCCAAGACACAAACAACTACATTTTCTGGCTGATTGTATGTATGGTGGCGTACCCCTGAAGTTCAAAGGAACAAACAGTTGGTCCAGTTGATAAAGAGTTTGGTCCCTTCACACTTCAGGAAAATCTATCCAGATATCTTATCAGGAAATCCAGATAGATTTCCTGACCCCTAGGCTTCTATTGGACACAGGCACCCCTCAGGAAGGGTGTCTGTACTGGAAAATATTCCAGCACGGATACCCCATAGAACCTAATGGGGGCATCCAGAATTCCAGACAGCGCATACAGAAACTGTCCCTAATACTGGATGCACTGATGGCAAGTGCCGCCGTGTGTTGGTGCTGGTCCTTTAAATGTATGCGCTCCTAATCAAAAGCGCAGACAGTTAAATGTGGCACTATGATTGACAGAGCTGGGAGCCATTGGCTCACCGTTCTGTCAGTCACTTCAGGCCATAAGCAGCATTATGCCTCCGGCCACAAAAGAACGCTCCAACTCCAACTTCTCTACACAGGTGTGAATGGTAAATTCAGCAGTTTTCATACCTTATTTTATAGCATACGTCATGGTGCTTGTTCCAGTAAAAAGTGATTTTCTTAATCATCTGCGGATTGTGCTACCTGGGCGGGGCTTCGCGGCCACAGCGCCACTTAGCCCCGCCCATATTTCAACTTTCACTACTCCACGACCCTCTCTCCTCCACCAGGATACTGCAGCTATACCAGCTATACCCTTACAGTAGATGTAGGCTCCATCACCATGATAAGTACACCGCTGCCTATATGCAGAATCACGTCTTCTGTAAAGTATTGACTCGGTTGGCGTCACTACCCACAATTCCCTGCTACCTCTTGATTCTTTTTACTTTCTCTCCTTCACTGTACTGACAGCTTTAATTGCTTTCCTGATAGATGACACTGACATTAGAGCAACGTCCTGTGACAGATAGAAGAGCGGAGGAAGCCCGGCTATCATAGCTCATCTGAGCCCTGACAAATCAATTATATCGCTCATTGTATGTGATCTTGCATCACAAGGAAGGTGCTGGAGCTGTGACGCCGCATACATCCCACACATCACCTATGGAACAATACACAAGTGTTTACTCCGCACGCCCATACATAATCCACACGGTATAGTTATGCTCAATTACGTTTTCTTCCTCTAAGTGCTTGTCAGTCTTCACTGTCATTCCGGCCTTATGTTCATTACCAAATGGGATTATTTAACATTATATCAGTAGGGGATAACATTGGTTGGTTGGGCACTGACCATTAGGACCCCCACCAATGCTGATAATGGGGACGAAATTGGGCCAGGCGCCATCTTGTCTCTACTTACTCTCGAGGGCCAAACGTTTCTAAGCACTGACCTATAGATAATGAATGGAGCGCCGGTGGTGCGCACCATTCACACCGTTCTCCGATCGGTAGGGGTCCTAATAGTGTGAAACGGAAAAAAAAATGTGTGCCCTGCCCAAAAGTCGCGCAAGGGTGCAATTTCACCCTCATGCAATTGAATGCACTGCATGATGTTGTATGGATTGTTGTTTTCTTTTCTTACTTTACTATCTTACATACAGCACAGAAGAAATATGAACAGGAAAGAACCAAATTACATTAACAAGCAATTAGAAGTCTGAATGTGGGAGAGTAGGCGGCGGAGACTTGTCCCCAGCAGACGGTAACACATGTGAGGCCTGTGGTGTAATGTATTTCATCAGTGTAAGTAGATGTTAGTATGGGAGACCTGCCGAGACCTCCCCGCTGTCCTGTACAATGGCCGCGGCTTTATCCTCCAATTACTCTAATACTGGCACCAGGTGGGAAGGCAATGACTACTTCTCCATGTAATAAATGGATTACTCACCGCTCTACATGCCGGCTAACCGGGTGTCAGTGAGAGCAACCATAGGCCGCCATCCATCATACTCCACACTCAGTAATATAGGTATAGCCTGTATCTATATTTATACAGGTGCGGAGCAGTGTGTCTTAATATATATATATTTCCATATTGGGGTTCCCTGTATATCCACAGGCGTATCCATACCTTCTCATAGATATCCATTGGCTCTCACTGCAAAGTTATCTATGGAGGAGTAGGGGGTGCCGACTAGTGTTGAGCAGAGAGTTCTGCAATGCCTATGGATGTATCCATGTTTCCTAGGACTCCGTAGGGCGGCATCCAACCCCTGCAGCCGTGGTGAGTCAAATGTCGAGTGTTCGGGTTCAGAGAACGTTGCCGAACTCGAACAGTTCGGCCTCTCCACTCAATACTAGTGCTGACTGATTATTCCATCCAGAAAACTCTGGCGTATAGTAGCCCACACTTTTTGTTTCTGTTTGGTGATGGAGGTCCATGGATACATTGACCGTACATGCCCTGAGCTTTCTTGGTGCTTACCATAATTAAGCCATACAGCCGGTCACTTTTTGTTGACAACTTATTTTCTGACCCCAATGTGCTCAGAGGCGTTGTCACTTCCCTTTGCCGACTCCTGATAGATCCTGCAAATTGTGATAGTCAACGGGCGTACAATGACCACAAGAGAAGAACAGATATCAGAATATAAAGAGGTTTTTAGGGTTTTGAGGGTTTAACCGCATTCAAGCCATGGAGCCCTTTGACCCCTTCGGTCACTCGTCTATACATGTGACTGTACCTGGTACTAAGCTCAGCTGCATTCACTTTATTCATTCTGGGGTTTGGGCCACCGATGATCACTCTTGGATGGCCAACAGTCCCCATTTTTTCAAGACAATCCACTGACCTGGGCTTCAAAGTGGAGTAGACTATATAAACCGTGGCCAAAAGTGAGTGTTTTGGTAAACAGTGTTGGGATGTATGAATTAAATGTCCTGATTTTGGCTTTCAAAATGTTGGTCCCCAGGCTACCTATAAGCACTATGTTACAGTGGTTATAATGGTAACAATGGACATTCAGGGTCGGACTGGCCCACAAACTACTAGAAGATCTCAGAGGCCGGCCCAGGCTCTGACACATTCATGGAACTCTAAGGTTTAGTAGACAATCACTTAGGGGAAAGTCATTGGTTCTATTGGGACTGCAAGAAAGTGAAAGGCAAACTTCAAAGAAGCAAACTTAAATAGTGGATTTTCTTGAAATCGCATGAGATCACATTGATATATGTCCTGTGGTGGGCGAGCACATGTACTGCAGAAGGGTACGGGTGGTTTCCTAAAATCATGCTGGATCCCCGCCCCAACAATAAGAACATTCTAATTTTGGTAAATTTATCCTATTGTTTTCATCTTTTTGTAAGCATAATACTTGTGCTGTATAAATATCTCTGGCTCTGAATTTATTCCATCTGTTTATTTCTCCTTGCAGAATAGCAGCGGGACCTCCATGAGACCAAGTTTGGTGATGCTCATAGGATTAAGATAAACTAATAACTTTCCTTTGTAAGCTGGCTGAGAATGCTTCTTATTTATGGCGACTTTATGCCTGACAATGATACACCCGGGGTCCTCCAGGACTGCAGTTACTGCTCAGTGACAGAAATGTGAAAAACAAATATATGTTGGGCTGTGTCCATGATCTGTTTCCTAGGTGGGGCAAATTTATTGTGTCTGCTGGTATACATAAAAGAGAATGGAGTCCCACAGCAAAGGCCAAAATAGTGCCAATTGTGGTGGCAGATTTTGTCATCCAGGACAGAAGGGGTAAGTATTTGTTATACACATAAACATTCAACAAGGATAAAGGTTAAAGGGGTAGTGCAGCGTTTAATATTTATTCACTAAATAACACACATTACAAAGTTATACAACACTTCCGGGGTGGGGGGAACACGGGGAAGGGGGCCATTCACTTGAATAACACACATTACCACGTTGTATAACTTTGTAAGTGTGTTATTTAGTGAATAAATATTAAACGCCGCACTACCCCTTTAAGTTGTTCTCTATGGGGAAAAGCGGAGTAAGTGGTGTCCAGAAAACCCTGATGGCCACTTATCTTTCCCAGAACATTGTGGTTGGGCAGTAAAGCAACGGAAATGCCCAATCCTTCTCTCTACTGACATCATCTGTTGGGAGAGAGTTGGGAGGCCACCTTGCACTCAAGGCGGCATTAGCATTAGCCTAAGGTGTATGGGTAACTTAAAGAAGCAATCACAGGGTCCCATCATACTATATAGGCAACTTTAGAGGCTCCTATGGGGCTCCTGGAGTGAGAAGGCACAACCCTGGTTGGTGCCACCAGGTAAGGAATTAGTCAAATTGTCTTTGAAAAGGCAGGGGGGATAGCACAGGATCTGGGAGATAAAACCCATCACCATATCGGGTGCCTAGTTTGACCTTTGTGTCGGGCCTCTCTTCTGTGTCCACCATTAGAGATGAGAGATGAAGTACAATCATGCGGCATTTGATTACCGGTGGCTGAAGAAGTTGGGTGTATCCCTAGGAAATCCTGGAAGACATGGGCTGTATGCATGTTTTCCAGGCAGCCTTAGGGCTGTATCCTTCTTTTTCAGACACTGTCAGTCAGCTGCCGCACACTTAGGTACAGATGGACCCAAGCATGCTCGAGTTGCACTCATCTGTAGTCAGAATGCGACCTAGTGACCATACACAAAATACAACACTGACCTACACCATCAGAAGAGCCTTATATACATGTTATTTGGTGGATTCAGCAGTTCAGCAACATTGAAGGGATATTTATGAAGATCAGTGTACTCGTATTCCGCTCATAAATTAGGCCCCACCCCCAATTGCCCCGCCAGATTCACTCAGAGGCGGATGCCTCTGTGTGAATCGGGCCTGACCTGTGCCTGCCGTACAGCGGGCTCCATAGCAGGTGTAGATTTCTGCCATGATTTATGCCTGCAAGCAAGCATAAATCATGGTAAATCTGGTGCAGGAGGAGACAGCGCCTCCTCCCCACCTTCCCGCGCCCCTTGCCTGTCCATCAGGAGAGCAGGGGATACGGCAGGCGTACGCCAGGAAGAAGGGGAGAATCTGTGCCTTCATGCTGGCGTACGTCAGGTGTGCACCAATAGTAAGTGTCCCCCTGAATGTCTATAGTTTACAGGAAGTGTACTGTGCACAGCTGAATGTCTTCCCCACCTTCCTGACTTCCTGGGTCAGACTACAGTGCTGTACAGAGTACAATGACTACCTTTACCTCATAGAGCCTGACATTTCCTTTATATCATTCTGAATGTAATATATTGATGTAATATTGTATTTAGAACTTTAATAAGTGACTCAGCTCAATGTCTGTAAAACTGACATTTATATTCTGGACGGAGCAGATCTGTGATCTATCAATTTATTATAATACAATAATATAAATTGTGGCTGGCACACAACAGCTTTCGGACTAATCCCCTGAGGTAACGCAGATCTTCGGTCACGCTCGGCCATGTTCTATATAATAATATACCAGAGATGTAGCTGTATGTAACGTTCTCACAATGTTTATGGCCCCCGGAGGGTACAGGCCGTATATTGTACTGTTTATTATATTACCAAGGCCAGAACTGCTGTGACAATGGGAACAATATGGAAACGTCTTGCCAGGATATATAGACGACATGAAAGCTATTACAGACTTCTATCTGCTCCATAGTTAATCTGAACAATTGCAGTTTAGCAGCAGAGGCAAATGGGCCCCCGGAGTAAAGTGCATTGAGTTAAACACGTTGGGGGCCAATATGCCAAATGCTGACAGTGCCCCATGAGTGGTATTTAACAATGGGAAAATGTGGCCCAGAATGCTTATCAGTCAATTTAATGTAGCATAAAGACCATGCGGGTGTAAAAGGACGCTGATCTTAAAATGTGTGATTTAAGATGCATTTCCCCTTTAAAAAGTCATATATGCAAAAGGTAGATGGCGGTAAATTTGCCAACGATGCAGCCCCATAGGTGCAATGATTCAACTCTCCCAGATCCCTGAATAGCGAAGCTATTCCGCAAAACATTGCCCAGTCTTGTACTATAAAAGCCGAATGGCCATAGCTATAGTGATATATATATATGTATATATATATATATATGTACTGAGTGCCAACCAGATTTCCTAGAAACAGATATATCAACTACAAGATCAAAATCCAACAGCCTATATTATAATTATAAGGGTTATCCTCTATTAAAATACTTTAAAGTGTCACTGTCGTTTATTAATTATTATTTTTTGCAGAAATCAATAGTACAGGCGATTTTAAGAAACTTTGTAATTGGGTTTATTAGCTAAACAATGCATTTTTATCATGAAAAAGCAGTTTGAAGCTCTTCCCCTGTCTTCATGGTTATCTATGGAGAGGGGAGGAGGGAGATAAGGCACCAAAACAGGACAACAAAGAGTTAATTTACAGCTACATCACTGGGCTATCTCCTCTGAAGTCAGCTCTGACCTCTCTGTCCTCTGAATACCGGCTTTCATACAGCTCCCACTGTGTAATCCTTTGTTCTCTGCTCTCTGCTAGCGACTAATCTCCCTCCTCCCCCCTCCCCTCTCCATAGGTTACACAGGGCTCGTCTGATATATACAAGATGAGATTTCCTGATAATGAGCAGTGGATGAGAGAGAAGAGAGGAGAGGAGGGGAAGGGGGAGGGGTAGTAAAGGAAAGTCTTTTTGAATGCAGATAATGACATATTTGGCTAATAAATCCAAGTACAAAGTTTCTTAAAATCGCCTGTACTATTGATTTCTGCAAAAAAAAACACAACACAACACACACTCCCCTCTGCTATGCCATGACATAAGGCTGGTGAAAGTGAACTGAACAAGCTGGCACTGTATTCGGGGATAAGTTACACAGTACAATAGTTTAGATGGAATGGGAGGGGGGAATGGGTTTCTGATGCACTTGGTTTGCAAGGTGCCATGTGAGCAGAGATAAAATAAACATCAGCAACAAAGAGGTTACACTATGCACTGAACTCCTGCGGCTGCTGATGTGCTCAAAGGAGGGGGGAGAATAGAGAACACAGAGTAGCACTGTGGACATATAGCAGTAGGTATGCTGGTATTTACAAGATGAGGAGATGAGAGAAAAGCCTTGATTTACCTTTCAGGAGCAGTGCAGGCAGACAGGTTCACAAATTGAAGGGATACCGCCCAGGCTTGCTCTCCCCCTCCCTTTCTCAAACCCACGTCCTGGGTTTTGTTGCTAGAGACAGAATTCCCCCAACAACAAGTGGTGAACAGCAGACTGTGGCAAAAGTAGATACCTAGTGGCCAAGCCTTTAAAACTATTTTTCTGAGGAGTCGTGCTTGATAAATGAAGTAATTACAAATATGTTAGAAATTTTATAGGCTAGGGAAGTTGTTTAAAATGAGGCCATTTAACCTATGCAACAAGTCAGCAGCAAGTGTTCTATTCCTACACAGTGCCCCCACAGGAAAACTGAGGTATTACACCCTTTTGATCTTTCAGAGTGATACATGTAACTAAAACCATTTTCTAGATTATTTGATAGGTAAATGTTCTGAATAGCAAGCTTCCCCTCTATTAGAGTATTCAGCAAAGGGGTTAATGCTACATAGTATTGCCCAAACAGTTCTATAGCGATAGTGCATTCTGGGACAAGAAATTAAAGCCCATTATGATTCATGTGCAGAAGGCACATGGAAGAGAAGATTCTGTATTATAAATACGCTAACAAGCTCCACATCGGAGGAAAATGCATCATAACTACATGTCACAAGGTGAGGCGATCAGCGGGATTCTGTGCCAGGGCTGGTGGGCATCTGCTGCTGCGGCTGCATAAATCATACAGTGACCATCTATCAGCGCTCCCCACAGTCTCCATCATTAGACAAGTGAAAAAGATCAGAGTGTACGCTGTATTTATCACAATCTTCCGGTCTTTGCCAAGATACCGTGGCACTCATGGGGCTTAATGGTTAACAGGTTGTGTGCTGGACTCTCCAATAAAAATGCTCATCGCATACAGTCCAAATGAATAGAATGGGTTGGGGCAAATGAATCTCAATTTTATAGGGGCTGAATACAATCTATTGCTCACTGTTATCAGACATCTCTATGAGGATGACTCTGCAAGAGTAGGAGTCAATCCCTCCAGTAGACAGCTGTATACAGATAGGCCCCCTAGTGGCAAGGTTTGGAAACCAAGTACAGTGGTGCCTTGGATTACGAGCATAATTTGTTTCGGGACCATGCTTGTAATCCAAATCCACTCTTAAACCAAAGAAAAAATTTCCCAGTGTGTATAGCTGAGTGTAAGTGCAGGCACATTTATGGCAGCATTGTAGATAGCTGAGTGTAAGTGCAGGAACATTATAGCAGGAATGGAGAGGATGGGAAACACAAGGGTGGACAGAGACTGCAGGGAGTATGAAGAAATGAGCAGGGCAGATGTGGGCACATACATGCTGCATTCTCTGTCCGGGGAGAGAGCGGTTACAGCTATGGAGAGATTACCTCCACAGTCCTGTCCCCTGATGTAAGCCCCAGCCTGAAGTGGATCTGCTATGATTTGGAAGGTGAGGGAGACTTCCTGGGTCATAGTACAGGATTGTAGAACCTGCTATGCAGAAAATGCCCCTCCCCTGCTCCCCCTCCCACCTAGTACAGGGAGCTCTTAAACCAAAGCGATGCTCTTAAACCAAGTTACAATTTTGAAAACCTGTGAGCTCTTAATCCAAGTTACTCTTAAACCAAGTTACTCTTAAACCAAGGTACCACTGTATTTGAATATACATATGGGTACAGAGTTAGGCTACATATACATGTTTCGTATGTTTGTCCACATTGCAGATCAGCAATTATGGACACATTTAGGGCCATCGATTTCAATTGGGTATACACTGTACATAGTCTTACGGATCCATAATACACAAAAATTACTGACAAAGTCTGCTGACTGTAATTACGACACAAATTGTGCCATAGAATACTATGGGAGCGTCCGTAATTTTTGCGAATCTGGAATTTTTACAGAACAAACGTCCGTAAATCCGTAATAAATATGGATGAGTAATCATTTTAAACCATTTCCACTTATTTAACTTCACCTTTTTTGTTGATATGCAAAAATTAAGGATTACGAATGCAATATGGATACATTACAGACAACTTTTATTTTGCGAATTGCTGATAAAGATTGCAGACACTCCCATAGACTTCCACGGGTGAATCCGCGATTGTGGTCCATACAAGCACATGTTCTATTTTTTTACGGCATAGATTGCGGATCCATAAAACTGACAGTTTGAAAATAGCTCAATAGAAATCAATGTGCCCTACATTTCATATTATGGATAAATTTATGTGTGAATAATGCAAAAAACTGCTTAAAAATTCATGTATTTGTGTGCATTGTGTGCGTACACAAAAACGGGGTCAACCATGATCCTTTTTTTTTTTTTTTTTATGGAAGCCAATGAAAACACAAATACATCCGTTTTTTAATCAATTTTTTGCATAAAAATGGCAGTGTGAACCCAGCCTCACGAGGCCACATTGTCTTAGTAAGTATGTAAATGTTCTAAATAATGTATTTTATTGCAATGTTAAGGATGTCACATCACAGCTAACTCCTTCAATATAGAAGGCAGTGCTGGTGATCATATGATTTCCAGGGATTCAGGGGGTGCAAACAGCTTATTCCAGGGAAAGCTTTGACTACCTAGGCATCACCCCTGAGGTGCCCCCTTCTGGGGAAATACAGTATTACATGTGGCAGCTCTGTTTTAGCTCCTCCTCCGCCCAGTGGTGCTGCTCATTGCCATACATTGTATATGTTCTTGTATACATCCTGGATGTGGGAACATATAGCAAAGCTCAGCTTCACGGAAACATCTAATCACCGGTTCTGAACCTATGTTTGTATTGTGGAAGCGGGAGTTCATCATTGTTGTACTGCAGGATAAAGCCACTTTGTCACGGAGCATCAGGGAAACGTGAATGCTGCTTATAAACCGGGAACAATAGAGCATTGCGCTGGGCCAGGGCTGAGAATAAGAGGCCATTGTTAGATCGTGATCCCTTCAAATAATCCTCATAAAGCTCAAGGACATGGAAACCTTCTGTTATCATGATGTGGAGAGAACACGGAACATACTGCAGAGATATCACAGGGACAATGGTATTAGGAGAAATCTGAGAACATCACAAGCAAGACGGTCATGAACCGGACTCGTGACCGCCAACTGGCCGGGGCGATGCTGCAAAGGCAAAGGGGTAACGTCAAGCTTCATAGCTCTCAATGCATAATCTATACCAGGCCCATTGCCGCCATCTCTGGCTTATGACCTATAGGGACCATTGGGCAACAGCAAACATTGGCCCTGCAGTGTGCTATTCACAAGTGATGTGGGTAATGATATTACAGCTCTCATAGCGGTAGGTAACAGGTGCAACGTGGACTCTCAGGAGCAGAGGAGTGATAGCACCATGATGCAGGCGAATAAACAGAGATTATTACTAAAAACCAGGACAGCACGGAAACCTAGGAGATGTTACAGATTAACAGGATTATCTGCTTTCCTGGACTCTCTGTAGTAAAACAAAGACATCATCTTACATTTGCTGTGAGCGCTCCAACCACGGGGATCTAGGGGTCTGGGGTCAGCGAGTCTGTCGAGTAATGCGAGGGCACGTAGAAAGGGGATTCAATGTATACACAGGTCTGACCAAGTCAGGGAAAGGGGGTACACAGCAGATAGCATTGCAAAACTAAGGATGCCAGACTTATAAACAAAACAATAGGGGATTGGGGTGGGATGGGTATGGATCCCAATGTCAGTTTTGGCAAAGATGTTATTGAATTGGTTATACTGGGTTATGGATTTGATTTGATGAGCAGAGGCGCAAAGAGGCCATTATGTTTGGGCCTCTTCAGCGTTTATTTACTTATAAGAGAGAGAACGAAAGGGGGAAGGGATGAAGTGCACCTTGTACTATAGATGGTATATTACGCTCCCTAACTTTTGGGGTACCCACCTCCTTAACAGGGTGGCCCCAACCACAATGACGGTCCCTCCCCTGTTATAAGTGCCCAGGAGAAAACAAAAAAAGAAGAAAGAAAATGTGATAATGTGACAAAAAGGTGTAAAAACACCCATAAACTACATAAAATTCATGAACATGAACAGTATAAGTTCCAATAGTTTATGTGGTTTATGTGACTGTCATCTACTATACAGTGCTTGCATATTAATATGCTTTATTATGTATTTAACACTTGATGTTTTTCTTTATATGTACAAGATCACATTTGTATGTGTTTAATTATACAATCATTGTCTTGCTTTCCTATATTAATCACTTTTTTGTTGATGGGCTTTTTACAATAACAGACCAGTGCGGAGATGTTGGTGGCACACTTTCTCCGTATGACGCCGGTCTATTCCCGAGCACCAGCCGGGCATTAAGCACTGGGAGCAGGTCCGCCGGCCCCCAGTGTGACAATCTCCCCTCTGTAACGTGGCTACATTGATTGTAATAGAGCCGCGTCGTAGAGGGGCAGGGGTTTCTTCCCACTGGGGGCGGGCCGGTCTGCCTCCAGTGCTTCAGCCCGGCCTGGTACCCGTGAATAGAATGGCACTATACACGGGAACCGAGCCACAGTTCCAAAAACGTACCACGGCACTTGCTTCCCCGCGTTGGCGCCGTTCTATACATGGGTAATATTAAAGCGAATGTACCTAATGGTACATTCGCTTTAAAGCCCCATTGTTGACTATTTTATGTTCATGAGGGTCTCAAAAGAAGGAATATGGTATGTTGGATTGTAAGTATACTTGCTAAACTGTCCTATATATTGTAGTATATAACAGCAGTATAAGGGTTAATATTTGTACACTCTGTGTCCTTGGTCACTTGACTTGCCCACATAGCTTCCTTTGCAAGGCACAGTGGCAGTCACTGCTCTTCTGGCCCAAGACAGCGAAGCGTGTGTATCGGCCAGCTCTGCTCCTGCTGTGTAATCAGTTTAATCTGTTGACCTGCTCCTACGTCTGTGTGCAAATATAACAAGAAATGAGAAGTTTTTGCCTCTTCGGTGCCTCTGAACCTAATCCAGACTGAAAACCAAGTCTAACATCAAGCTGCTACAAGAAAGTCACCATCCACACTGCGAGGATAGAAATCTCCCATACTTCAGCCCCAGGAAGGAGTTAAAGTACTTTTAGATGGTGTGATCTTTGGCCATCTGCAGCTGCAAACAAGCAGCAGTCAGCAAGGTCTTCGGCTGATCGCTGACACTTTTACACGGGACGGTCATCAACCGAATGAGCGTTTCTAGGAAATAGTACCATGTAAAAAGACCCTTAGTCCGGGAGAAGAATCACTGAAGCATCTACAGTACAGATCAAAAGTTTGGACACACCTTCTCATTCAAAGAGTTTTCTGTATTTTCATGACTATGAAAATTGTAGATTCACACTGAAGGCATCAAAACTATGAATGAACACATGTGGAATATATACTTAAAGGGAACCTGTCACCCCCCCGTGCCGGGGTGACAGGCTCCCGACCCCTCGTTAGAGCCCCCTATACTCACGTGATCCCGCCGGGTCCCGCTTCTGGAGATGGTCGGGTCACGGCTCAGATGAGTCCAATGCTCATAGAGAATGACGGAGCGCTGGACTCTCCTGTCATTCTCTATGAGTGTTGGACTCATCTGAGGAGCGCGCACGCCGGGCTTCGGGCGCCGATATCTCCGTGACCCGACCATCTCCAGAAGCGGGACCCGGCGGGATCACGTGAGTATAGGGGGCTCTAACGGGGGGTCAGGAGCCTGTCACCCCGTCACCGGGGGTGGCAGGTCCTCTTTAACAAAAAAAGTGTGAAACAACTTAAAATATGTCTTATATTCTAGGTTCTTCAAAGTAGCCGCCTTTTGCTTTGATAACTGCTTTGCACTCTTAGCATTCTCTTGATGAGCTTCAAGCAGTAGTCACCAGAAATGGTCTCCCAACAGTCTTGAAGGAGTTCCCAGAGATGCTTAGCACTTGTTGGCCCTTTTGCCTTCACTCTGCGGTCCAGCTCACCCCAAACCATCTCGTAGCACCCCATCACTCCCCTTCTTGGTCAAATAGCCCTTACACAGCCTGGAGGTGTTTGGGGTCATTGTTCTGTTAAAAAATAAATGATGGTCCAACTAAACGCAAACCATTGAAATAGCATGCTGCTGCAAGATGCTGTGGTGGCCATGCTGGTTCAGTATGCCTTCAATTTTGAATAAATCCCCAAAAGTAACACCAGCAAAGCACCCCCACACCATCACACCTCTTCCTCCATGCTTCACGGTGGCAACCAGGCATGGAGAGTCCATCTGTTCACCTTTTCTGCGTCGCACAAAGACACGGTGGTTGGAACCAAGGATCTCAAATTTGGACTCATCAGACCAAAGCGCAGATTTCCACTGGTCTAATATCCATTCCTTGTGTTCTTTAGCCCAATGAAGTCTCTTCTGCTTGTTGCCTGTCCTTAGCAGTGGTTTCCTAGCAGCTATTTTACCATGAAGGTCTGCTTCACAAAGTCTCCTCTTACCAGTTGTTGTAGAGATGTGTCTGCTGATAGAACTCTGAGTGCCATTGACTTGGTCTCTAATCTGAGCTGCTGGTAACCTGCGATATCTGAGGCTGGAGACTAGGATGAACTTCTCTTGCTCTTCGTTTCCTGGGGCGGTCCTCATGTCTGCCAGTTTCTTCGTAGCGCTTGATGGTTTTTGCAACTACACTTGGGGACACTTTCAAAGTTTTCCCAATCTTTCGGACTGACTGACCTTCATTTCGTTTTTCTTAGCTGCTTTTTTCTTGCCATAATACAAATTCTAACAGTCTATTCAGTAGAACTATCCACCTGACTTCTACACAACACAACTTATGGTCCCAACCCCATTTATAAGGCAAGAAATTCCACTTATTACACCTGACAGGGCATATCTGTGAAGTGACAACCATTTCCGGTGACAACCACTTGAAGCTCATCAAGATAATGCCAAGAGTGCAAAGCAGTAATCAAACCAAAAGGCGGCTACTTCGAAGAACCTAAAATATAAGACATATTTTCCATTGTTTCACACGTTTTTGTTAAGTATATAATTCCACATTTGTTAATTCATAGTTTTGATGCCTTCAGTGTGAATCTAAAATTTTCATAGTCATGAAAATACAGAAAACTGTTTGGCTGAGAAGGTGTATCCAAACTTTTGGTCTGTACTGAACATTGACAAAAGATTATTGGTTTGGGGGGGGGAGATCAGTTTAGCGACATTACCCTGCCATGTGACCCCTCAGACGTACTACTACACTCAGCTAGTCTGGAAAATAACGTCCGTAATCCCATGGGCATCACATTCTGGGCTATGAGCAGCAATAAATTTGTTATATAACATACGCCAATTGCTGCTACAATAAATAACAAATCAGTTATACGGCTAGTGGCCTGCCCCTCATGGATAGCCCCGCCCAATTGTCCGCTTAACTGTTAACACAAATATGGCATAATTTTTTTATACAGCAAAAAGCTGCTATTTCATCCCCAGGAACAATTTAGATGCATACTGCTTCTAGATAAGGGCCCCATTATAGTTGCCTCCTCTATGAGAGCAGTTGGGCGCCATCCAGTTTCCTATATTTATATAATTTAGAACAAATTGACAAGCTGTAAGATTTCCATTGGTTTATTAGCGTTTGTTTGGTGATTTGCGGGGGAGATGGTGTTCACTCCATCATAATGTCTGATTGTGCAGC